>NC_134573.1:161604352-161971852 GCF_050947875.1 Dermacentor variabilis
CGACGTTCGAGGCGCCGGGCTGCCTAATTATTCCTCGCCTCCGCACGTCTTCCCCAACCTTCGCCCAGCGTCTTCCACTTCCGAGTCGCTGCCCGCTCGCGGTTTTAGGGAAGGCCGCGCAAGCGAGGCTCTGCTCTCGACGATCAGCCAGCCTATTACGTGTGGTTACGAACGGCTACTACGTGTCTATTTTGTGAATCTCAGGCGTGCGTATAGTACTCTCACATCTTTCTTGACGCCCTCTTTTCCGTGTCCACAGCAGGGTAGCAAACCAGATGCCCGCGTCAAACCAAGCTCCCTGTCTTTCGTCATCTCTCGCTCGCTCGCTCGCTCTGTAGAGACGAACTTTGCTCTCCGCGTACTTGGCGTGGGTGGAACATGACGTAGGTATCTACTTTCTCTATGATGCTGTTGGATTTTTTTTTTGAGCGCGCGTTATTGACTCCCATGCTGAGAGACTGAGAGCGCGCGTGCGAAGCCGACTTCTTCTTTTCTTTTTATTTCGCGCGGCCGCGCTCGTTCCTCCTTCGAAACATTTAAATCTCGCATTTGCGTTGCATACTTACTTTCTGTTTCTTTTTTTTCTTCATTTTATTTTTCTCGCGTAGCCCGGCGTCGTTCCTCTGTGGGGCTTTAGGCCTTGAGGTTACCGGAGCGTGGGATATTAATGACCTAAAAAAATATACACGCGAAGGCGGACAGTAATTGCGTTGGAGTCACGGGTCATGGCTGAATTAACTTCGCCTTTTCCACCTATCTATCTCCTTCACCGATGTTCCCAGTGGGCGGCGTCCTGCATAATGTCGCCTGGGACTTTTGCACGACGTTGCTTTCCGGTTTCTTACTCGCGAATTGGATGGATATGTATGACACAAGCAGTAGGCTTCTGCGTGTTTCGCTAAATTCCGCTACCGTGTAATACGGTTGATTATAGTACTGTCTGATATCTGCAAAGGCGTGTTTCTTTTACGGGTTTACTTTTGGAAGAGGCTTTGAAATCATTTACGATGAACAGCGTAAGATGGCAGGTGTGCTTTTCGTCGTAAGACGCGTAGCATGAACTGAACTCGAGCGGCCTCTAGGCAGACTAGGATGCGTTCAAGGTTATATAACTCGATCGCGGTTGTTGCGTGAGAAAAATAATTTCATATGTGTTCTTTACATTTAGAGCAAACGTGTGGGTATGTACTTCGCTGCGAACGAAGGTATTCTCAAGAGGGAGTGTTCATACTCGTGAGGTCGGTAGGTTCAACTTATCTTCAATGGAAAGGAAGCACTAAAATGTAAGTCAAATGTCTTGTCATGTCTGTTCGTGTTCATCTGGCACTATCATGTGGAAGTTCGCGTTGATAGTCCCCCGGGTGTATGTTTTCATTGCCATAAAATTCATGATTATTATGAACGACGTTCATCTGAGGAAGTTATCCTGGTGAGGCAGAGCGGTTATCATGACTCGTGCGATGCGGTTGTGGCAGACAAATTCATTCGAAGAAAGACCCCTCTCATAGAAAAATAAAAACGATATGAACAGAGCTGATATTAATGTTTTCGGAAGTGTGTATGTTCGTTTTGTCATTTCATTGTTTTCTTTTACTATTGGTTTTAGTGATTTTCTCACTTTTAGCTGAAGAAAGTGGATAGGCCGACATGCATCGAAGTGTTGTAATTAATAGATGTACAGGAATAAAGATGTGCTCTCGCTAAATGCTAGAAAAACTGCAAAAAGCAGTGCACGGACGTAATTGGTTATAGAGACATCAAATTTTGGCCGTATGCCGAGAGGTCTTGCGCTAGATTCATTAAATTCGTAAGATCCTCTTGTCACTCGGGAGGCGCTTTTATCGTTGTCAAGTTCGCGCTTATAACTTTTGTTTTCTGTTCTTGGGAGCTGCTCTTTTTTAAAAAAATAGTCGCAGTTTTGCCCGAAAGGCGAAGCATCGATCGCGACATCAAATTATTAGCTATGCGCAGCATGGTTAGTAAATTTTTGGCCGTATAAGCTGCCGTAAACATTTGCTTACTAATTAAATTAACAAGCACGGTGTCAGGAGCGCACGAGCAAACATGAATACATCTCACTCCATGGCGGCGGGCACTCGCTTTCAGAATGATGACGTGAGGAAGAGCGGCAGAAGCGGCGAACGAACTCCCCTTCGTCTCTGCCTCTCGCTTCAACGCGAACTAGGCACGCGAGAACGTAGCGCACACGATTCCGTCAGCTGTCTCGGGTCGGCTAGTCTTCGAAGCCCACCGCGCATTACCTTGAAGCTAACAAGCTCGGCCGCGCTCAGCCGCACTATGCGCAGCACCGGCCGGAGTAGTAGCGGAGACGCAATATGCACCCTCCCCCTTCGCCACAGCCCGCGCTTGCAGGTCCCTTCTCTCCCTTTTCTGCACCCAAATAGTCGGCGCGCATTCTCCCCCACCCCCCTTCCTCCCATGCGCGCGGGAGAAGACGCCGCCGCACCAAGCCATTATGCTTCTCGGCTCATCGTCGTGTGCTTACCCTTGCACCTATAGCATACGGCCCGCGGCCATGACTTTATCGCTCTTGGACTTCGTGCGGAACGTCACGGTGACGCCAACGCCGACAACGACAGCTCGCCAGGAGCGTCCACATAATTGCTCTCGCTGTGTAATTTCTGATTGTGGCGTTTGTCTAATGCGCTGGACTAAGCTTCTAGAAAAAATGAAAGCTTCAGTGCGACATCATATTTTGTGACGAAAAGCGTGACCTCGGAACTAGGACGGTGAGCCCAATATATCATATCGCATAGATAGAATCAGTTGGCGAGTTTGTGTTTAACACAAGGTCTGGGCGCGTCCTATATAATGTTGATAGAGGAGTGTATATAGTTTGTGATTGAGTCAGAACGCTGTTAAACTTACCATATTTTTCTACATAACAGTGAAGTAGGCAACAAGAACGTATAGCTAATTTTGGCCAGTACTCCTGAAGTAAAAAAGAAGAAAAAAAAACCACCGACGATTAAGATACTCCCTAATGCGAAATTTGAGCGCAGCTGTATACGTGTTTTAATTTCGCGATATATTGGCTAGCGCGGACAATCTGTCTCGTGCGGCCCGTTGGAAACGGAGCGAAATGTGGCGCGACTGCCTCGCTAATAGGGAGATCGCGAGAGGCGGCACGTGGCTGACGTGTGGGTGCGATTCACAGCAGCCGCTGCAGACAGACCTCCGCTCATGCAGCGCTTTGTTTCCATACAGACGACGCGCGCTACTCTGGCGCCATCTCGTAGCCGTCATTGCCCCAAAGCGCGTCTTGCGCGGCACTACGCTTTTCATCTCACGCCTTCGCCATACCCTCCTCTTCCGCTTCCCACCTCACGGTTCCGCTGGACTCTCCTCCTGCGCTTTCCTTCTCGCGCTCTCTTCGCTATCGCCGTCTTTCGTCTTCCGCTGTGCTCCGCGTTCGCTTTAATCCTTCGCTGTGTTCGTGCGCTCGGTTACGAGGGAGAAGCGCCGACACTAGCCGCAGGAACGGGTGCCTGAGAGCTGCGCTATAAAAATAACGTGTAAGTGTCGCCGTTAAGCGACGTACGAAGCTGAGCTAAGGTTTCTTAGTTAAGCTTCGTGACCTCTTCTGCGCTCGAGGCATGTTTTCGAGCATATCCGATGCCACATCTTGGCTTTCTCTCCCGTCACACTATGTTACGTTTGGCTTCTCCTCACGCACTCTCTTTGTACAGTGAAGCACGCTTTGCAGGCCTATTTTTAAACTGCTAGATAGGGGGTAGGATGGATAAGGGGAGCAGCGAAAGCGATCTGTTTTTGTAATCTCTCTCCGGAAGATTGTTGAGCATGAGGCAGTGTAAATGAAAAGTTCTAGACGGTTAAACAGTTTTATCTTTATTCAGTCTCTCAAAACAGGCAAACAGATCGCCAGAAAAGCAAGCTGCAGTTTTTTTTCCGTGTCGCGGCTCTTGTATTCGCTACGCAAGTGAAGGCGACCACTATAGCGTATTATATTTATTGCGATTTGCATACTTTCCCACTTTTTGTATGCTTTAACATTATACTGTCCTGAGCACACGTTCTCTAGCTTTATATATCTTAGTATAAACCCCAAAGCGGTGTTCGTATCGGTAAGCTATGCAGATGATGTCGTTTAAAATGTATTGCCTCAACCTGTCACGACCGTTTAGTGCGCGTACTTATTTTTTTTCCCTGGCTATGCGGTGTAGTACGCTTAGCTGATCTGGTGTCGCTAGGCTGCTGGCAAGCGAGCGTGTGCTCCGGAAAAAGAATCCTTTTAGCGCTTGGTCTGTTCTGAAACCCGAACCTGCCATTTGACATTTCCATCAATCACTGTGGGCTGAGGTGACTCCCCCCAGCATACGCTTCGAACTCGACGACCGTGTTTAAGCTACGGCGATGCCTGGGCGCGCAACTTTTGGAGAAACCAGAAGTGGTAGAGGGCAGAACACGGCTGGAAAGGGACGAATGAGGAAGCAGTCTGGTGTGGATGGATCAGTTAGGATGAATGATGTTAAACGTATAGAAAAAAGCACTTGGTCAGATCGGTAATATCTGCTGTCCCAGCGAACTTTTAGGGACCCTGTATTGGATGAGTAATTTTTGCAGGTTTATTTACTGCAGAAGAAGCTGTAAGGAGCAGTTCATGTTATATCAATGTAGCCGTTGTCAGCAGCGCTTTCGTTATCAAAGTGAAATACTGGTCGCAGAGCAGTCGTGATAAATGTAGTACGCGGGGTATATTTTGTTGTTTCACTAAAATAAAATGCGCGATCACTACGGCAAGGCGGCATCGCGATTTACTAGGTAACTTGCGCTGTAATACTTCTCTCTTATGTCAGATACTACTGTGTCGACGACAGCCAGAGGGACTCCCGCCTGTCTATGTTACTCCCGCAACTCTTACTTCTAAAAGCTGCACTTCAAATAGCAGCCGCCTCTTGTGAGGACGTATTCATATTTTTTCTTCGATCTGTATATGCGCATGCCACCGTTAAGTAGTAGATGAAATATAACTTGGTTAACTGCGGGTGCTAATGGGTAGTTCAGCGTTGGAGACAAGCATTGTGATAATGTAGAGGGGAGGGGGGGGGGAGGTCTTAGAGAATTTAGGTTCTGACTGCTCGCCCCGCGGCAACATCGTGCGGCCCCGCCTAATCCGAAACCACCTCCCGCCGCACCGGAGCGTTTCCAAGCTCGCTCGGAGCCCCCCGAGTCAAACGGGAGGGCTCTTTCCCTGTAGCCAGCCTGAGCCTTATCGTTCGAGTCAGACCGGTGACACAAACTGGCGGCGGGCGATACAGTGGGAAAATCCCGCGCCAAGTCCAGGCGGCAGTGCGCGTGCGGTGGGAGCAGCCGCCCCGGGGATGGTGGTGGTGGAGGCGAGGCTTATTTTAACGTTCCAGGGCGCGACTCTCCCCCTTCTCTACTCGGTCGAGAAAAAAGATGGAGAGAGTGGAGCGGCGAGGGCAGCGATCGTCTCGCCCTCTGCCGGCGGCGCGGCGGCGATCCCTCCGTTCCTCGCGCGTATCCCGTCGTGCCCCGGTCGGACAAAGATGGCGGGGCTGGGTGCCCGGGACTGCCGTGCGGACGTCGCCTGGGCGCATCCAGCGCGCCGCGGGCCCCCTTCGGCGGCCAGCTAGGCCCCGCTCACGAGCAGGCCGACGCCCCCCGCGTCCCGCCAGCTACCCCTGGGGCCCCCCCAACCCCCGCGGAGGCACCACGGAAGCCCGCGCTTTTCTCCTGCCCGAGCGACGAGAGCCGCCCCCCTCGTTCCCCCGGAAGAAGCCATTGCGCCCGGGAAGCCTTCTCCAGCAGCAGCAGCAGCGCACGCCGCAGCGCGCAGGCCGAGCTGAGGTGAGAGCCGCGAGCGCCGCGCATGCGCGGCCTCGCGATGCAGCCATGGCTTCCCCCTGCTTCTGTCGGGGGTTTACTGGGCCGAGCCGCATGGGCCCTGCTGTTCGTGCGTGGACCCGCGTTGGGACCGGGCTTTCTCGAAACTAGCGGGGCCGGGGCGGTGGTCCCGTCAATGCCGCGGTGCTCTACCCGCAGGAATGAACAGGGGAGGGTCGTCGCTGTCGTCTCGACGACCCGCGCGAGCTGCGCGGAGGGCGTGTGTATCGTGGAGTGCGCTCACGACTTGTATGCCCTCTTGGGAATGAAAGGGCCCCCCGTCCTTGCTTGTCCCGAATCCTCGGTCGCGATTCTCTTTTTTTTTTTTACTCGCTCATTCGTCGGGCTGCGGTAGTGGGAACCCTAGCAATACACCTCGGTGTCCTTCGCACACGCAGCTGTTGAGGCGCCGATGGTTGCACACGAGTTCTGACGACTACGATCCGAGCACGCTGAAAACATCCAGGGCGCTCCGCGTTCCGCCCCTGCCCGCTCTCACTTGCGCGGCTCGCGCTTAGCTCGTGACCTGCTCGCTCTTTTCACGGTTCCCTCGGCGACCGCGTGTTCCGCGACGGTATCTGAGCCGTTTCTGTTCGTATTTTCAATGTTCCCTATGACGTCCTTACGATGCACTTTGTTTTTGTTATGCAGGTTGCGGGAGTGCTTTCCAATTTTTTTTTTCAAATTTGGAAAGTGTCTAGCGCTATCGAACCTAACTTTTTACATTCGCTAGCATTGCGGCGGCCGAAGTTCGAGGTACGTATAGAAAACGCTAGGCCTGATCTTGCCTCGGAGGGCGCAACATTCATTTCAAATCTATAGCAACCTGATTTTCCCGCAATGTATTGACCGTGCCAGGGCACTATATATATGCAGCTCTGAGACGCGGTTTCTTTCTGATTTCATTGCCTAAACGAATAGGACAGGCACGTGCACGCATACGATATCAACCAATACAAATGGATGCGTTATGTGACTTCACTGCGTGTTGACGAGCCATAAATAAAGAGCACGTTACTGGTTAAATGTTCCATTCTTCTGCTGATCTAGGTTCGGACGTACCTCTTCTGCGTAAAAACACTATTGATGTTTCGATGAAGAGTTTTGTATCCAGAGTATACGCGATTTGCTGTTTTCTTTCGTTTTGTTCGAATAACCAACGCCCTAATCTGAAGAGATTATCTTGTTAGATTGTTTGCCTTTGCTTATGAGGTCATTTATTTGTTTCTGCGTGCGCAGTATTACCTAATTTATCACCGTCTGTGTAAGGATTACATTGCCGCTTTGTTGTTTTTTATACCTGCTTATCCTATCTCGGTGAGCATTTTGCTTTTGCATGGTTTGCCTAGACATACGTGGGATGCTTCACCTGTATGCTAAACAGCTTGCGGCAGAGCACGCTTTAGGGGCAAGTACGGATGGTCAATATTTGTTCGCAGACAAGCATTTCAGAGTACTCGCTAGAATAACGGGGAAAACTAGCATGAGTTGACACGTTTTTAATACACAACCAACGCTTCCGAAGATCCTTTTCTTTGTAGGTGCCTCTTCGTTCTGGTTCTGTAGGAGCTCGAAATATGTAAAATATATTTCCGTTTGCGTTTGCATTTCCTTATAATAATAATAATAATAATAATAATAATAATAATAATAATAATAATAATAATAATAATAATAATAATAATAATATGCACATAAAACTCACATGTTGGAATCTATGTGAAGCTGGAAATCAAAGGCTGTGCAACTAAATGCAATTGGCATAATTATCTTTATTTTCATCCTGTGCAACACATAGTTTGAGTAATTGTTTATGTTTATGCACCGCGCAGACTATAGTTTTAATTCCGTATGTTTATGTTTAGGCACTACACCGTCCACAAAATACATCGCAATGTAAATACCAATTGAGCCTGATGCACTCTGTCATTAGGACGAAGGCGATTTATGACGCTGGTGGAAGGAAGAACGGTGATGACCGGTACATGCGCGGATGATGACGAAACTTGTCTGTACATTTAAAGGTTTTGTACCTATTTTTTCACAGTGGTACCGCACCCGTTCCTTGGTACTGCGCAGCCAAAGAACGCTTGACTTCAATAATCGGAAAAATAAGAAAGTGGTCTCACTACCGTATGTCCCGCATATTATACGGCTGGCATGATCTCTCTCCGTATTCTTTCTCGTATGAAAATATCTGACGGAAAATATTTACTCGCAATTTTTTTTCGAGCAAGCTGCAATTTTAGACGAGTGGCTTGCTTTCCGAGAGTAATAGAAACTGAATAGCTCAAGGCTGTGGTGTGGTCCGATGTTTCTTTTTCTTTGGGCCCTTCTTTTGGCTCATATTTTCTAGTCGCGTGCTTCGCTTACTTTCATCACGAGGCTTGTTTATTTTCACATCCAGTAAGGGGCACGCTAGCCGGATAAGTACAAGAAAAAGGAAAAAAAAAAAAGGAACACATTTACAGGATTTTGAGAATCGTGTTATTTTTTTCCCGCTCGCGCTCGAAACCCAACGTCTTCCTTCTCTTCCCCGCTTCTCATTCTTCATCATTCTTCATCACGCGCGTTAGGTAAAGGAAAAGGAAACATTGGCGAGACCGCTTATCGTATAAGCAGTTCAGCTTTCCTTTTTCGGCTCGCTACCGAAAGATGGCGCGAACCTGCCAGCCACGCTCCCTCCTATTTCTCGGTTATGGTTCACTTCCCTCGGGAAAAAAATATTCTTCGTCACCGCTGCCTGTACAAAGCTGGCTCTGTCGGACCGAGGAGATTGTGTGTGCCTCTAGGTGGGAAGTGTTGAGGCTCGAGGTGGCGTTTGGGCCGGGAATCCACCAAGGCAATTCGACGAGTGCGTCCAGTAGTAGGAAAAAAAAAAAAGGTTTATTTTACATTATTTACACTGGCTCCAGATACGGAAGCCCACTGCATTTAGGAACATATTTAACGTCTGAGTTCACATCAGGACATGTCAGCCTACCCTTCCTCACTGCACGAAAGGTCTCCGGATTTAATACCGTCGTCTTCCCTAGGCGACTAGACTAGGGCATCTGATGGCTCTATCGCGGCCAATCACAATCGTCGAATCGGCCGCAATATCCCGCCCTTGATATCGCACCGTTCCCCCGAACTCCCCCTCCGATGTTGCTAAATATGCCCCCGCATATTTAACAAGCGCATAGCAATCCGAGGTTGAAGCCGTTCCCACTGTAGCATTCGACATTGGCCCATTTCATCATTTGTTCCGATTGTCAGGTGCAGGAGGAAGTCTTTTCTTGACCCGTCAACTGTCGGCACCAAAGCTGCGTTGTCTTCTGAATAGGCGCTGATGAATGGCTGGGCTTGCCTCGTGGTCAACGTCTAATTAATGCCCTTGGCCGTTTGAGATGTAACAGAAGGCGCTTGCGCATGCGTCAGTAGACTCAGTATTATAAATTGAAAAACAACTTGAAAAACAACTTGCCGCAGGTGGGAACCGAACCCACAACCTTCGCATTTCGCGTGCGATGCTCTACCAATTGAGCTACCGCGGCGCTGTTTCCCCATCCACTTTCTTGGGTATTGATGTGTCCTAGTAAAACCCTGGGAGTGTTAGCCAGCGCCACCACTCACATACCTTGGTGGCGGACGTGGAACGTCCTTTTTGCTGCAGGCGTCACGAGAACGTGATCTTGTTGGGTGAAGGCAACTGGTCAGTGAACCCACACATGCTACCTAAAGGCATCAATGTTGCCGGATTCAAGACCCTCGTTATGTAATGAACGAGGAGAGGGGGTTGACCGAGGGTCCCGATTTTTATTATTCATATTATAAGAAGCCAACAAACACTGACACCAAGGACAACATAGGGGAAATTACTTGTGCCTAATAAATGAAATAAATAAATTATGAATTAATGGAAATTAAAGTGGATGAAAGAACAACTGGCCGCAAGGTGGGAACCGAACCCACAACCTTCGCATTTCGCGAAGGTTGTGGGTTCAGCGCCGCGGTGGCTCAATTGGTAGAGCATCGCACGCGAAATGCGAAGGTTGTGGGTTCGGTTCCCACCTGCGGCAAGTTGTTTTTTCATCCACTTTAATTTCCATTAATTGATAATTTCCTTATTTCATTTATTAGGCACAAGTAATTTCCCCTATGTTGTCCTTGATGTCAGTGTTTGTTGGCTTCTTATAATATGAGTAATAAAAATCGGGACACTCGGTTAACCCCCTCTCCTCCTTTATATATATATATATATATATATATAATTGGACTCTCATATTCTTGTCCCCTTCCTGCTTACCTTTACGCGCGTTAAAAGTTTTTCTTTCGCAGAAAGTACCTAACAGCGACTGAGCCATAACTTATCGTATTGTTAAGCTCAGCAGTTATAAATAAATTGTGGGGCTTAACGTTCCCGGGCTGCAAATTAGGTTTTGAGGGACGCCATAGTGGGCAGCTCCGGAATAATTTTCGCCACGAGGGGTTCTTTAACGTGTCCCCAATGCACAGACATTTTTAGAACTCAGCCTCTACCAAAATTCCAACCGTCGCAACTGGGATTCGAACACATGGATTTGTTCTCAGCAGCGCTATGCCTTAATCACTGAAGCACAATACTCTCACCGTTTCGTGATTAGTATGATTGATTGATTTGTTGGTTGATTGATTGTTTAGTGGTGCTGGGGCCAGATGTGGCCAAAGAACTTTAGCCTCAAAAAACATTCGCAGAGCCGCGCAATATATTGAGAACTATGGGTTTTGCTTCTTCCTCTTTTCTCTTTAATTGTTTTACTTCTCGCTGCCCGCTTCGTTTAACTCCTCGTACCACAACCGATATCACGACTGGTAAAGCTGATCTTAGCGTTCTCGCATCGTCGATGTCCTCCGGCTGCTAGCTAGGGCGTCAGTTTTAGGGAGCGAATATTCCGCGTTCGGTAGAAATTCAGCAGGTAGTTCGTATTTGTTCGTTCGTTTGGTTGTGCCGTTGGCCTCGTGGAGCCGCACCGCAACCACTGCCAGTGAGGCAATGCTGATCTTAACGCGTTCGTTTCGTCGATGTACTCGGGTATTTGGACAGAGCGTCGATTCTGTTAAGCGAAGGTCCTAGGCTTAATGCAAGGTTATGTGATTGCTCGTATTCGCTGCTTCACTCTGTTGCGCCGTTGACTTCATGTATCGCGCCGCGCAGCACAGCCGCCTTTGCGTGACGTGCTGTAAGATCATAACTTCGTCCTCGAAGGACAAAGTGCACATGTAGAGATGTACAGAAGGAGGGGGAAAGGCAGGGAAGTTAAGCAGAAGGGAAGATATAGTTTGCTACCCTACGCTTGGGAGGTAAGGGAGGGGCAGGTAATGTCACGAAAAAGAAGAGACAGAGACAGAAAGCGAGCACAGATACATACACAGTCACAGTCGGTCACTGTCACTGCATGCAGTGACCTAGCACTTGTAGCACTGTAAACATCAGGTCAGGCTACAGTCGCTTGTCCAGTGCTGTTATCTTTAACAACTGCAACAGTGCCCTCGTCGTCCTCAGCTGCGATGGCTTGTTATGTCGGCATTCTAAAATGGTTTCCTCTGTTAATGGTCTTTGGTCCAAGCACACTGCCGCGATTGCGAGCGATCGTCCCTGTAAATTGTGCTGAGGACAGTCACAGAGAAGGTGTTGAAGAGTATCCTCGCTACCACAGTCATCACACGAGGCGTCGTCAGCCCATCCGATTCGACAAAGTGCACACGAGATGGCTACAAAAACATTTCGGACGGTTTAAGAGATGAAGTTCGGAATGTTTTGTAGGCTTCCGACTGGCTGTCAAGAGTCAGTTCCGTGCACCTTCTGCATGCAAACGGCTTTAGGAAACTTTTTGAACCATGACATAATTATCGTAGTTGATTACGCAATCGTCTACCTTCCGAATTAGGCGCCATTTACTGACAGCTCACGAACTTCGAGCGCAATGTAAAGCTGTAGTCCCGGCATTTTTTTCACTAAAATGTGAGTTCCTAACTCAAGGTCCTAACGCAAGGAAGCCAGAATCACACGAAAGACGGAAAGTCAGTAAAGCCCTCTCGGTGTCATTGCACAGTTTGGCGAGGTTGTCTGACGAAGCGATTGCCGCCGTAAGCGAAGAGACGCCTCCTGTAACACCATTACTCACTCCACCACAATCTTATTTCCCTCTGCGACTTTCGATGCCACAGTAATTTTGTTTAACCAGCCGTACACGTACGCTCAACGACTTTCGATTGGCGGCCGGCGCATCCTGCATTAAAGGTGCTATGGAACGACAAGCCGATTTTAATTCATCCCGGTGAACACTGCCAGCGAAAAACTTATTTGTTATGGTTAGCTGTATGCGTTCGTTATTACTGCGGGAATTTAGTTAAGTTTCGGAGACAACAAAACGAAGTTTCACAATCTAATAGTTCATTCCATGCTAAGACGAGCGTTTTGCGTATGTATATAATGCGGGGAATCTTGGTACTGCTGATTCACCCGGCTACGCTTCCGCATATGCTATGGGAGTGCCCAGCACAGTACACCCAGACTAACACCACGACTCTCTCGTCGAGGTTGCATGAGGCTCTGCGGAGCTCCGCCCTCGACGACCAAACCTGGGCGACCCAGCACGCCCGCGAGGCGGCGGCGAGGCAAGCCCTCGACGTCCCTTCGTGGGAGGCTTAGGCCCGGCCATCATAAAGTGCTGGTTCTACAATAAAAGTTTATTCCTCCTCCTCCTCCTTGGTACTGCTGCTCTTATGCGACCTTTGTTCTGCGGTAAGCGCAGCGGTCCAGCGTCCTCGTTTATTGTCTCGCTTTATGTGGGAAGTACGCGCTTGTGACCTTTGAATATCTTCGTTTCTTTTGTTATGGGAAAGAGCAATTGTAGAGCCCGTAATGTGACTTGCTTATGTTAATATATACATATATATATGTATATATATATATGTGGAAGGTGGATCGACTGATTAATTTTAGCCGTATCGAGAAGTCTCACATTAAGTTCTCTGGTTCGGGATAAAAGTGTGAAACGTTCGTGTAGCCGGTCGTAGCACCCCAGCCTGAATACCATAACACGAATATTTTACGCGGTCCTGGCGATTTTTTTTTTACTTTAGCTGTAAGTTAAGGAAGTCAAAGTCGCCGTTTACGACGGCGCTAGTTACACTTGTGTCTTAGTACTTTCGCTTATCGATACCTAGTACTAATTAATAATCAAAATTGGATAATTTTTGTTATGTAGCGTCCGCATAATGTGAGCACATTTGTTTCGACACGATGCAGCGTGCACACATTCGTGCACAAATACCCAATAGGACTGAAGGACCTAATAAATCTATATAATGATGGCAATGCATAATACAGGGAAACAAACCGAATTCCGACCAAATGGGTATGGATGAAGGTTGAAAATTACGTTCCGGTTTCGATGCAGAGACTTCGTTTATGAATACGTTATTGTTATCTACACTACTCAATCTACATTTAGAACCTGATACAGTGGCGCAGCCTCGTCGTAAGTGACAGGGCTACACTTTAATGCGCGAGATAACTTCACAGGGGAAGGAGGAAAAGAGTTAAGCGTAGTCGACTTTAAAGCCCTTCTTTCGTTGACCTTACCATCTACTCTGTGGGGCGACGGAAAAGAAAGAAAATGGGCTGAGCAACATTGGTTGACGGGCAGCAGGCGGTCTGCTGTCCTGGTGATCGGATTAATGAGACAGAACAGCTGCCCTTGTTGCGGCTGCGAGGCTATGGCGAGGGACGTTGAAGAAGTCGATATGGTAGGCGTTGACAGGAATCGGGCTTTATCTTCAGTTCCCGCCGCTGAACTGTAGCGTAAATGAAACGAACCCAGCACGGTTCCTGCGTCCCTTTCCTCTCTTCCTCTCTTGCGCTCCCTCCTATAATTTAAACCACACCGCTGTGAGAAATAACAATAATAAAAAATAAAGGACGCACGCAGAATGGTGGGGGGGGAGGGCTTTCAGAGGAGGAGGAGGAGTGAGAAACCGCTCAATTCGACGCCCAGGCTGGCTCTGAGCGCTGCGCTATGTTAAAAAAAGAAGGAAAAGAAAAAGGGAAGAAAATAGAGGGAAGAGAAAGCGTTGGCATATTTAGGGCACAGCTCCTTTCCTTCTGTTTTTTTTTTCTTTCTGTGCGTACGCGAGACAAAAGCAGCGTCACGTCGATGCACAGTTGACTGAGACATTGCGGAACAGGAGAGAGAGAGAGAGAGGAGCAGCGGTGGCCGGCGAGAGAGAGAGAGGGGGGGGAGAGCAGTGAGATTTGTCTGAACGGAAATCGATGCATGCATGCGTCGCTGCATTAGGCATACGGCCGCATCGGCAGGGCAGTATAGCACCGGCAACAAGAGAGACAGCAGGAGAACGCGTGCTGCCGCCGCCGCCGCGGAAGCGGTACGAGCAAAGGAAGCAGCGGAGCTGCAGGGCGATTATTTTTCTGCGAGCACTGCTTTTGTGCGGCCGCATTTAGATCACTCGGCCCCGCGCTCCTTCCTGCCCGAACCACTCTGCGCCGCTGCCCTTTTGCCGGGAGGAGGCATTGGTAGCGGCGCTATAGGCCCTTGGACTGCGCACCAAGCCGCGTTCTGTCTCTGCAGTTACTTGCGCTTGACGAGAGTACGAAAATAGGGGGGGGGGGGGGGGGTAGAATGGAGTGCCGTATAGCTCACTCAAGGACCCTACGTTTGCCTTCCTTCCTTCCTCCCTTCACGTTATATCTTAACCCTTTCACCGAGCGCCCATGCGTTGTGGCCCGCGCTTTCCTGCCGCTGGCGTTGAACGCATACGGCTCGCTTTTGTCTCAAACGCTGGGCACCTCCCTTCCACCCCCCCACCCCTCATTTCCATATAGAGAGAGTCTGGACCCCCGGAGCTCTTGTTCCAGTGTAGGAGCGCAACTCGAGTCGCTCGTGCGAGTGACGGACTCTATATATGCGATCTCACGCTGCGCTGTAAGTTGCTTTCGCTCTCGAGAGCGTGTTCTGTCTCGGGTTCGCCGGATGATCGACGCAAAACATTCGCGTAATTGTTTTATGCCGGACCACATATCTTTTGTTCGCCACCGCGATTGTCTGCGTAATTAGGCGACATTTGCTTTGACGATGGCGAGCCGAGTTGTAGAAACGTTTCGTGTGGAGCTGGGGGCTCCCCCTCTCCGTTCAATCCTGTAGTTTTCATAGTACCCGCCCTTCCTCACTTGTTTGGCATATTCTAGACGTGTGCGTATGTGTGTGGTCAATGGACAGCATCGAAGTGACCTCGACTGCATGAGTCTTTGAAAACGTTCTTAGCGTCAGTTTTGAAGCATTCTTTGCGTGTGTTTAAGGCCTTAATTGAGGATTCGGTGGCTGCGTTCGCGACTTGCGTAGGTTTACTCTGACCCTTTCTCTATTATCGCCTCGTCGAAGAAGAAAATGACAAACCATTTTGTGTTAACATCTGCTTTCCATAAGGCTTCGACTGGGGCTAGTTGGTATGACATCGTCCTGTTTGCTGTGCTATACTGTTATACAAAGGACAAAAAAAAAAAAAAAAAAAAGAGAGAGAGAGAGAGAGAGAGAGAGAGAGAGAGAGAGAGAGAGAGAGAGAGAGAGAGAGAGAGAGAGAGAGAGAGAGAGAGAGAGAGAGAGAGAGACATGTGCGTCTCTTTTTTTTTTTTTGTCCTTTGTATAACAGTATAGCGCAGCAAACAGAACGATCCTGCTAGTCAGGTGTTTGCTACGAACACATCATGAAGAAATCATTAATCCTTGTTTATGAGAACCAACTCGCCTTAGAATTTCTAACCACTTGCATCAGATCTTATGTTTCTTCGTCGTTTGGGTCAAGTAGCTCTCCGCACTTGCCGAAAGCTGAGGTCGAAGGAGCTGAATGCTGATACTACTTGTTTCTCGGGAGTGTCCCAAATGTGGGAATACCGCTCTTCCGATTTGGTCACTCTTTCTAGATCGATCTAGCCTATAGAAGAGCTCTAGCAATACATCACTGATAACTTCCACTATTGTGCCTGAATTGACGTGACGTTATCTGCTGCCACATGTCCAGAGCGGAGGAACGGATAAATGAAAAGGTGAAGAGAAGGCAGGGGAATATTTATTAGAAAAGTGTTTGCTTGGCTATCACCCGGTTGGTGAAGGAGATATATGAGTAGGAAGATAAGGAGTGCTAAGGAGAAGGCAAGATAAGGAGTGCGATAAGGAGATAAGGAGTATCTTTCATTACGCCGTAACATTTCTAACGTAAGCGTTGACCTTTTTAGGTGGCTTCACACCACGTGATGTTCGGGCTTGGAAGTTACGTGTGAGTCTACAGGGACGCGAGCTGCCATGGACAATTTCGTCTTTCATCGCGGACACTGGACCTCAAAAAGACAACAGTGTCGCCTTCTTCTTCCTCGAGCGAATGATAACGCCTTCCTTCGCTGGATGAAGTAGTACATGCTTATGGCTCGACAAAGGCCAAGTGATGATGACGGTGCAAGGAAGGCCGCCGACTTTTTGTTTACATGTGTAGGCCTCCTGATTGCTGCTTGTAGCTGTTCGTGCGCTTCCCACGATGCGCAGTAATCCTTCCGCATTTATCTGCTGCCTCAGAAAGGCGGCGCTGCGCTGGAGCAATTGCCGCCTATTCTACCAAGGCTAGATCCGCCCACGGCCAATTCCACCACCACCACTAGGCCTAGAGCTGCTCACCTGAAGCAATCCGTGCGCATCCTCTGCGCGGCGATTGGGCAACGAACGCGGAAATCACAGCGGAAGACGCCCAGCTCCGGCCGGCCAGCCGTTATCTTCGTCGCGCAGCGGCTTTCACTGAACGCCTTGCTGCGCTTTTATCTTCGTCTTTCTTCGCGCCCCGTTGTCCACGTTCCCGGCGACTACGATCTGGTGCGCTGTGTTTCACTTACGGCTTCCGAGTTGCGCGAAGTATGGGCAGGGGAAAGGCGTGCAAAGGGGGAGGCCACAGTACCGAAGCGCTGACTCGCCGTTACCGCCTCAGCCTCCCCCGTCTCTCACCCCTTTCGGTCGATTGATTGTCGCCGGCCGCGGGGTCGCGCGGACGCTTTGGGCTCCCGGGCGTTGTCGCCCGGCGGCGGCTGGCATTCCGCGAACCTCGCCACCGTCGGCGACGTCGATGCTCGGACGTCCCTGATGCCCCCTGCCCCCTTCTCCTCCGCTGGACTGTTCCCTCCCTCCGTCTTCTTTCCATGTCCTCGGTCCCTAACTCGCCTCACGCTCGATTAAGCGCGCGCTGGTCGCTCTCATTATCTCCACGCCTTCTTCGACTGTGGGCCTTCGCTTCCACCGTTCTTTCTTTTTTGTTCCTTCGCCTCAACCCTAGCGGACCTGTCAGATAGCTTGATTCGGCGCCCGCAGTATTCTTCGATTGAGATCACACGTTCAGTGTTCGCCCCCACAGTCCCCTTCCTCGTCTACACCGCATACCCGCCGCCTCCTCTCCTGGCTAACATTTTCTTTTCTTGCTGGCGGTGCGTTGTCGCGTCTATGGCACAGTGCTATGCATGCTCGGTACTTCGCGCGCGTGAAGCACCTATCGCCCAGATGCTGGGTTCTAAGATGCTAACTTTGCTAACTTCGACTGCAGCCGAAGACTGAGCCATACTTCGGGAAGGAATGGAAGAGAGCAATAGAGCATGAAATGTTTGCGAGTAGTGCGACGTAAACGGACTTCCTATACGATGTCGGAAGAACTGGGTTCTTGCGGGGGACGGAATATTTGCCCACAAAAATATAGCGCATTACAACGCGGTCGCGAGGTTCGCTCAAGTTATTGCTGTTACTCTCGGCTGACACATCGGCAGTTATCTTGAAATTTTCTTATGCGAATTCAACTTGCGGCGTCCCTGGGGCTGCTGCGAAAGTTTCGATGTTTCCTCCCAAAGCCCTGCTATCCTTGGTTTTACTTCAGAATTTCACCAACCAACAGTCGCTATTATAAAAACCATGCAATGGAAGTGTCTGTTTCGACGTGAAATAACAACTATTTTTGTAACTTTTTTTTTCAGTCGCCGTCACGTCGTTATCGCGGTGATCGCACTCGACTAGCCAGGACAGAACGAGCGATTTTGAAGACTGCCAAGGTTATAAACAGGTCTAGTTGGCGATACTTCACGGACAAGCGCGCTGGTTCAAGCACTGAGTGACGGAGGTCTACTAGTTGCATTTGCCCGCGTCTCCTTGCACTACAAGCAGTGCACACTTTACCATAAAGATTTTGAAGACGAAATTCCTGTGTGTCGCGCCTCTAATGGACAGACCGCATAGCGTAGAAATCTGACAGTTGTGTAGAGTGTGGAATATACCAAAATCGAATGCGCGGATTTTTTGTTGTACTTTTTTGTTTCGTGCATCAAATATTGAGAAAACGTATCCGAGTGCATTGACTTTGAATGGACCACTATGGTATTCTTCCCTGTCACACTTAGGCGACTCATTTGTCGTAGACGCTAACATTGGCGCCCCGTCGACCACGCAAACGAAAGAAAGGAGAAAAAAAAAAGGGGAAACAGATAGAGAGTAAAGAAAAGAACCCTGATGTTCACACTTGTCTGCTTGGGTTTTTACTCTAAGTCGCGGAGCGTCTGCCGTTCTCTCGCCTCTCTTTTCGCTCTTTGCTTAGAAGCGCAATGGAAGAACATTAGCGCGGCGCTAGATAAACATAACTGCCCCTGCATTAGTGTTTCTTTTTTGGGAGAGTGCTTTTATCGACCCCTTTCCCCCCTTTTTTTTAGTTTCGTCGTTTTGTTTAGCTTGTTCGTAGATTCCTTCTCTGGAAACGATCGTGACTTGTCGAAGCTTGACTTTCTTCACGGACTACGATGCCCTGTTCCTTTCAACTAGTTCTCCGTTTGTTCTATTATATAGTGCTCCCTGTTTAGGTACATTCGTGTCGTCATCTCCTCTTGAGACCCGAATATAGCTATGGGACATAATCACTCTTTCCGGCTGGTTTTTATTATCTACTAGTATGTTACAAACGTGAAAGACATTTTCTTTTTCAAATTTATATACCACGGTTAGATGCCAAAAGATGCATCCCCATGCTAGTGGAAGAAGTAAGCATCTTCTCATGTTTGCTGTGGTAAAAACTACACTTTATTGCCTAAACGATATTGCCCACACGCTAAATGCTTCAGTATGCATCCAAGAGGTCAGCGATATGAGTGTAATCTGCTTCATGCGCCGGCTGCAGCGAAAATAAAATAATTGCTTTTAAGCAGTACTCCACGTTGTGCAGTCATTGCAGAACGCCAGCTCTTGAGACCGTGACGAAACTGAGAAAATGAGATTTAAAAAAAAATTACCGACGATTACGATATTACGATACGCAGAGGGGCTCGGCCTCTCTGTCCCGACGTGGGAGCGGAACGCATCAGTCCCAGACTGATCCCTCAGGACCTAAAGTTCCTCATACCATACCATACGGTACTCCCTAATGCGAAATTTGAGCTCAGCCCTGCACGTGTTTTCATTTCGCGACACGTTGGCTGGCGCAGACATTCTGTCTCGTGTGACACGTTGCAAACAGAGCGAAGCATAGCGCGACTGCCTTGCTAATGTGGAGATCGCCAGAGCCAGCGCGTGGGTGACGCGTGGGCGCCATTCACAGCAGCAGTCGCAGAAGGGCCTCCCAGTCAACGCGCGCTACTGTGGCGCCATTTCGCAGCCATCGTCACTGCGTTACGTTTTTCTCCTCGCGCTTTCGCCATATCCTCTTCCTCCGCTTCTCCTCGCGTTTTTCATCTCTCGCTGCGCTCCGCGTTCGCTCTTTCATCCTTTGCTCCTTCGCTCGGTTACGCTAATGCTCGCCGCAGGAACGGGCGCCTAGGACCTGAGCTCTGAAAAAGCAGGAGTATAGTGCGTCTGTGTGCTACATGGTGTAATGCATGTAACCATGCGCGTACCTTGACTGCAAAAGGTTACCGTATACTTTTTTTCCGACCGTGCCCAATTTGCGGTTCGTGTATTAGAGATAGGTAGGAGCCCCTGAAATTAAGGACAAAAATATATGTGATATGGAAGGAAAGAGGAGAGAGAGAGAGAGAAAGAGAGAAAGCAAGGGTAGGAAAGGCAGGGAGGTCAACCAGAACAGCATCCGGTTTGCTACCCTACACTGGAGGTGGGGGAAAGGGGAATAGAAAGAGGAGGGAGGTGAGAGCGCAAATGTGGACGAACGCCCGTTATTGCTTCCCCCACTAACTGGCGCAGTTTGGGGCCCTCCCTTCTCCTGCACCCTCATTGTTTTTCTTTTTTGTTTCATTATTATACACCTGCGCCCAATATCTTCTCTAGCCCTCTCGTTTCTGTTTCTCCATTCCCGAAGGGCCTGATGCGTTAGCGAGGGACCTGTGGTTCCTTTTCAGCAAAATAAACGTTTCCAACAACAAGTTGCTACCCCACGTACTTCCCGCGACGTCGACGTTTCTATATCCCTCTCGCCTTTACGATTTTCTCTTCGCCTTCGGTACCTCTCCGACCTTCTGCCGTTCTTTTTTTTTGCGTGCCGCTTAAGCTAAATCTTAGCAAAAAAAGAAAGGAAAGAACACATGGGGAGGTGGTCGCGCGAAGCGACCTTTCGCTGCGCGCATCACTCTCCTTCGCGGCTCGGGCCACGTACGCGCCTGGACGCGCCGGCTCGACCCCGTGGCTGCTTTCCTCACTGAACACCGTTTCTCTCGCGCCTGTTCGCTCGCTCGCTGCGCCGTTAGCGTCGTCCGCGGCCTTCGGCGGCTCGCGCTGGGCGTGTCCGCGATCCCGTCAGCGAGAGAACCCCGTCGCACGCAACGGGGTCAGCGCCGAAAGCAGCAGCAGCAGCTAGAGGGGGCGGCAGGCAACGGCACACCTCGCTATCGCCCGCGTGAGACCCGCGAACTAGCTGGAACGGCAGCAAAGGCGCGCCGCGTAATTACTGTAATGAAGCGTTAACCCTGCGCGGCGCTGTTCCGTGCTCCCCCGCTTTCTCCTCGTAATCCGCGCGCCCGCGAGTGCACTTCCCCGCTCGACACGCGAAGCGACCCTCCTGACCCTTCGCCCCCGATACTTCCCCCGACTCCTCATCTCCCCTATATTCGCTCCTTTCTCCTTCCTTCTTCGGTGTTCGACACTCCTCTGCTGCGTGTGGTTCGAACCGAGGGTGCGAGTCCTGTTTGCGTTGCGGGCGACGGATAGAAGAGCTCACGTTGTCGCGCATGGGTTCGATTCGCCAGCAGTATCGCTTTACATGCGCCACGCGTGACCGAGCTCAGTGACATGTCATATCTTTGCTGCGCGTTCGTTGAGGGAAACATAGATGCGTTTATTTCAAGGCGACAACTGCGCGTCGCATTCGCTAGCGCATTACCCTAATGCGATGCGTCAGTGTTTACGCTTAGCGCTTCATGCCGTCCCGGCGGTTTGCGCCGTCCCTTGTTGGCCTTAGGAAATGCAAGATCGTATTGCGCGTTCCTATAGGGAACGTTTGTGGACGCAGCGTCCTTCTTGCTCTTTTCTCTCTTTCCTCCCATATTCGATGCGATGCGCCAACCGTCTACGTCAGTTTACTGAAACCGACTTCCCGTTCGACCCATTTCCACGCATTAACGCGATGCGCTCCTGTATCACTCATGCTAACGCAGATGGTGCTGAACACAATACTCTGTTTACAAAGCTGTCCTGCACCTTTTTGTTTCGGCACTTCTGGTTAGGTGGTCCCCTTTATAATCGCCTGATATCGGCGTTCAACGACAAAGTACGAGTCTTTCATGTCAAGGGCTTGACGAAAACTCGTCTGGCCGAGATTTGTCGTTATCAAATCATTGTCAATCGTTGAATCGGGTACCCGTGCGCAAGTGCGCATAAGTCGTGTTTTCCTTCTGCAGACTTGACACGCAGTCTGTGGTGACGTTCCGAGCTGACCTCAGTGCAAACTCTTTTGTGACAAGACGTGGTGAAAGTTGTGAAAGTTCATCATGCAAAAAAAAAAAAAAAAAAAACGAGCGCACGCCCGCACACGCACACACACTCGCTTGCCCGCTCACCCACTCATTCTTTCTCTCTTTCTGACGCGCACGCACAGAAGCAAAACAGGTCATCTGACCTTTCTGAAAATGCGCGACGAGAGTTCAAAATGCGCGAGCTTTGCCGATTGCCCAGTAGTTCCCACCGACTCAAATAGAACGGCTCCAACTCCGCTTTCTTGTCAGCTGAGTACTTGAAACAAAATCTGCGCCACCTCCCGCGTCGTCACTTGCCACGCATGAGTGACTCGCCACTTTTCTATTGCAAGTGCTCCTTTGCTTCTGCTCTTTTTCACTTCGATCGGTCGTTGGCTGTATCTATTTTCCACTGCATCGTTTGGGAGAACTGGCTGATAAGGTTGGCAGAGAGAGCGAAAAAATAAAAAGTAAAATAAATAAGCGAAACGAAAGCACAACTCAGCACTGGAGGTAATGATGCGTCGCCGACTGCTTCCCAGCATTGCTCCGCTTAGCTTTTTTTTTTTTTTTTTTTCGATGTGAAGCCTCTCCCACGTCTGGGAATCGTGGGGGGAGTGCCGCTAGATTCGTGAAAAGTGAGCAAAGCGTGGTCGCGACCCAGAACTGCTTCGCAAGGTTTCGAGAGTCTGCAAACCGACGCTTGCGATAACTGGCGTTCTATCTCACAGTGGAGCTTGGGACTGACTCGACGAACGAGATTATGCCATAGTTCATGGAGCGTTTTTTAGTAAAAAATATTGCAGGTACATCGAAGGTGTTGCAGAAAGAATGAAAAGAAGGAAAGTACAACTTTTATGTGAAAATTTCCCGACAGGAAAAAAAAAATCAATTGTCTAATTTTTAGACTGCGTGCGCAGAACGCATACGAGGCGTGCCCCTTGCATCGGTTAAAACACGTTGACGGGCTAGTTGGTTGGAATCCGTGATAGAATGTGTAAGCCCGAGTGAACGAGGACGTAGAAAGCGACAGACACACAGAGACAGCGCTACTTTTCGTCCAGATAATTCAGATAATAACAAAAGGAACGCATGTTCTACTCAACATCGCAAACAATTTGTAACCTTCACTCAAAACCTTGTATATGTCATTCCACTTTCGTGCGGAAGAATGTATGTTGGTCAAACTGGCAGATGCATCAATGAGAGACTAAAAGAACATCAGTATAATGTCACTGGAGTAATTTCGGGCTATTTGGACATTCACTGCCGAGATTTTCTGTGAAAACCAATGTCGGAAGGCACTTCTATTTTGCATAGGGCTCATAGCAGGATGACAAGGGACCTTGCGGAGGCCTATGAAATTGCAAAATTGGAAGAAAGGTGCGTCAGGAAGCCATCAGTGTCGCTATCTGAAAAAAGAGATACGATTCCTCGGTTTATCGCTGCAACTGTGGGAGTGTATGTTTTGATCATGCCTTAGACACGTGTACGGTTCATCGACATGCACCACTGAATATTAATTTTCGTCCACTTGCATCGTCATCCTCCAAATTGGAGTTGGTGCCATGAGTGTGCAGACTTGATTGTCTAATGCCGTGACATGGGATGGACTTCCTATTTTCTTTCTTTAAATAATTCCGTACATTTATTAATATGGTCACCATGGTGAAGGAGCTTCTGCTTTGCAAGTAAGTTGCCTATAGGGGCACTGAAAATGGTTTATGGAAAAGTACATGCAAATGAGGAAAACGAATGGCTAGAGTAACAGAACAATGTAAAAGAAAAGAAGAAAATAATGTTGGCAGTGTGAACAGCAGCCGAGTTTGCTACTGCGAGGTGCCATTCATACTCGTCTGAGCTGAGTGAGTGGCCCGCACGCGAGGTCATATGCAGTGCGATAACGTGCTAACTTGGACTGGTTGGTGCATGTCTGAAGAAAACGAGTAAAAGCGCTGAACAACCGGACCTGACTGAGACAGACGAAGCGCTGACTTTCAACCAATATTCTATTGCGCACGCAGCAATATGTACAGGACTTGAACAAGCAGTACAGTTTTAATCCCCAGCTGCTCAAACTGCGAATGGCAGGTTACCCCGACAGCTTACCGTCCACCATTGCCGAATGTATTTTAGCAGACGTAAACACAGCCAAGGCGTGGCAAACGCAACAATCAAAAAGAGCAAAGTTCGAATGCAAGAACCGCGGTCATTCCCTATTTGCACCAGGGGTATCATCGTATAAAAAAGATAGCTCATAAAGTAGGCATTAGGGTTGCTTTTTTTTTCGGCAAAAAACAAATTCTCCAGTATGTGCCAAAAAGTAAATAGAGAAGACACGGTGCCCCGCACGTCTGATAAGAAACACAGAAAAAAAGCCCTGTTGATTGCTGCCACAATATAGTGCACGAGATCCCCCTCTCGTGCGGTCGTTTCTACATCGGCCAGACTGGCCGTTGTAATAATGACCGCCTCAAAGGGCATTCAATTTTAATGAAGGGTTGTGTTGGCAGTCACCTAGCCATTGCATAGCTCCCGGTGTGGTTGTCGTGCATTGTTTGTGACAAATGCAAAATACTAAGGCGCTAGGTTGACCAGCGTGCACGTGAGATATGCGAGGCCTTTTGCATCGACAAGAAAGGCGACATGTGCGCGACTGCGTGCGCCTTCGGTGCGGCTCCTGACGAAGGAACTCGCGCATCTTGCACGTGTATGATGGCGACCACTTAGTTGTGCTGTTTTTCACAGTATCCTTCGTCGCTATATATTCCTGCTATGATATGTTCTCCTCTCCTTCCTGTCCGTTCAAGCCCCTGTATATATTGCTGAGTGCGCAATAAAATATTCGTTGAAAGTCAGCGCTTCGTGTCTCCGTTGGTTAGCGCTGTTACTGGTTTTATTAAGAGGTCATATCCATCTGGTCGTGCAGTAGCTGGACAAACGGAGTCGTTAACACCAAGAACATTTAACTGTTATAACATTGTGGAGCGTTTGCACAACGCTAACTAAAGTTTTTCCACACACCTGGGAGCAATAAAGTTCGCCGGTTTTGCGTATGAGTTTGTGGCAAACATGCAACAGTGCTAAAGCGGGCAGCCGCGCTCAGAGACGTTGGTTGTGTTTTATACCACAGCGCCCACGAACTTACTTTTCTTAACACGGATGCATATGGGTCGTTTTCTCCTGGTTTGGTCTTTTTTGTTTGTTTGCATTGACTTTGCTTTTTTTGTAGATTTAGTATGTGTGCTTGCGGTATCTATGTGTGTATTTGTGGACAAATGTGCAGTTGCAGTTGGTTGACTGGGCATTGGGATAACCGGCTTGATAATGTAGCCTACGTCCCCAGTTGTCTGTGGTTATTAAACAACATCAAGACTGCCTAGAAACCTGCTTTCGCCAGTCCTTTCTTTATTTTTTCTATCTTTCTTTACTTCGCTCAGTCGATGAGAGAAAGGCGTGTGCCTGAACTGCATAAGGTACTACGATTGCTCAAAGCAACAAAGTGACGTTTTGCATTTGTTCAGGACTGCGATCGTCTCAAGTGTCCCTGGCGTGAGCGCTCTATCTACAGTTACAGCGCCGTCGAAAAAACGACTGTCGATGTTCTAAATTCAAGATCCTTCACAGCTTCATTGGGGCATATAGCCGATAGAACGCATTGCGCGTATAGTTAAAGTAATATTTAACGATTCTCTCTCTCTCTCTTCAGCCGTGCACTTCCTGGTTAAAAAGAAAATCAGAAAGCAGCCTAGGAGGGGCAATGCAATAACGCGTTAACTGCAGCACATCGCCGTACAATACATTATTGTTATCTAAATGTAGATAGCGATAAAACATAGAGCAGTAAGAGCAACAACCAGGGAAGAAATAATTAAAAAAATAATAAGCTATACAATGTCACTGTTAACACTCTTCCAATGGGCTGCTGCGTGCTTTCGTAAGCGCCCTCGTGCAAGCCGTGTTCGACCTGAGTGACGCAATATTTGCCGTCCTTGCACTGTTGGAAAGCGCGCTGCTAGGAGCACACACATCCTGGCAAGCTGGCGGCGGCGGCGACGAAACAGCGCCTCGCCCGTTCCTGGATTGGGTTGGAGGGCGGTGTTTTTGGGGGGTGGGGGTTGGCGGCGGTATTAGCCGGGAGAAGGGTAACAGGCGTCCCGCGGGCCTTCAGCCCGAGCAGCGGGCGCCCGGCGCGCGCTGCTATATTTACCCAACAAAAGGCGTGTGGAGAGGCAGTTCTTGGGAGGCCGAACGCGCGCTGCCTGCTTTCCATTTCCCCGGCCCCCTCTTCCCTTTCGGCTGCGGTCGCCTCAACGGCGGCGTTGGACGAGGAGGATGGAAGGCTGCCCTGCGTCCTCGCTTCTGATGAGGAAGAGGCTGGAGCGCGCGACGTCGTCTGGGGATGACGTCACCGTCGTCTTCTCTCCCTCGAGCGTTGAGAGGGGAAAAAAAGAAATGAAATAAGGCCGCTTCGTCAGGTCGAGCCGTGGCCCGGCGTCCCCGGCTGAGGAAAGGTTAAAGTTGAACGCGTTCCCGTCTTCCTGCCCGCCCCGGTCCGTCGGTCGGTCGTTCGGCCCCGGAGTGTTTTGGTGGGGCCACCGTTGGGAGAGGGCGGCAACGAGGGGAGAGGGAGCATGGAGAGAGAGAAAGGGCTTTGAGAAACGGCTGCCCCGCACTGCTGCCAGCGCGTGCGTGAAAGTCCGCCGCTCCGGCATCGATTAGTTGCTCGCCGTCTAAGACAGCGAACGGGTCGGCCTCTTCGCCGGCCTGCCCGAATAGGAAAGCTAGCGCACGCGTTCGCGAGAGAAAAAGGAGGGAAACCGAAGGGATGCGGCGCTTGCGCCCGTTCGGCGACACCTCGTCGATATTCCGCACCTGACTGAAGCGGCGAGAAAGGGTTAGAACGCAGGCAAGTTTCCAGAGAATCGGGAGAGTCGATTTCTCGAATCAGCGTGCATCTCTAACATTGATGCGTGTGATTTTGATAATTTTCTATGTTATGTAAGCAAAGATTATTTAAGGAAAATAAGTCTGCGGGAAGTTCCTTAATAAAACTGAACATTAAAGCTAGGTGGCTGACAGTAATCACGACGGTAAGTATAAGGCGACGAAAACGGCGCTCGAGAAGGAACAGTGGGCACACACAACGCGCTTTATGTATGTATGTATGTGTGTGTCCCTTCTTTTTTGTGCGCTGTATTCGTCGCGCTATACTTACCATTGTGCTTTTGGAAGGTCGTGGCCCGTCGTACGGAAACGCGCCCGTCTCTTGCTTTGTCAGACGGCAGTGCGCCGTGTAAAACTTTGATTATCACTGCATCAAGTCATGCTTAATGAAGGCCGTGTTTGCATTCTGTTGCATTTGTAGCTCTCGTTAGACACTGCTCTAATAAACGCCTAATATTTATTAATAGTGCTATTATTTCTTGACGTTCATATCTGCGTCATTGGGCGTGCCTGCTTCTATCGTCATGACCTATCGGCCGCGCATTCTTCGACATCTTTCTTTTTTGTCCTGTTTCTGTTTTTTCCTCCTATTTCTGGCGCATAGAGACCGGGGGAACTGTACCTGTATATAATTGGTTGAGGTTTCATCCTTTCCTTGCTATGTCCTGCTCCTTGGCACAGAGTATTATCATTCGGAATAGACGTACAATGCAGGTGACATCACCATATGGCACTAATACAGACTGATGCGCACGCTAAACGCACTGTTTGTAAGGTAAGGATGAAGCAGACAAGGTGTGTAATAGAGGACGCAGAAAAAAAAACGCGCCAAAACGAACGTGTTTACTGACTTTTAGAAGAAGCCTTGTATTTCATAATTAGCACAGCGTTAAAACATCGATATTGAGGTCACATGCAAGGAAGTTGTCATATGACGTACATAACAGCCATCGTGACTTCAGCTTCATCATAACTACTGTGTTGCTCACAGACAAACCCCAACGCAGAACCTTATGTGCAAATTTTGTTCTTTTTCCAACCTACTTGAACATGTGCTGGTCGTAGTCTTTACACATAAAGACGGCCGTGTGCGATGCCCTTTGTAACAGTTCCAGGTTGCATTATGAAACGTGCATGTGTATCCAGTATTTAGAAATTGTTCGTCTGTTCATCGCATCCTTGTGGTGAGTATATCGGGCTTACTGCGATGTGATGTAGCCGAGCGGCAATGCTTCGCGTGGTGTGAGGATTATGCTGACCTTTGTAGTATGGCTGTTTTCTTGTAGCAGTGCTCTTAATTTTACGTTTAACGCAAATACGTGAGCAAGGCTGGGCTTCTACACGATTACTAATGATTGTACATTCTACATACGTGAACATATAAATTTTCGCTCGATGCTACACTGCTCTGACAAAAAGGTGACCACATTGCACTTATTTCCGACTATTTCAGACCTGACGTCGCCCATCAGTGTTACGCTGCGCGTTGGGTACGGTGCAGTCAAGGCAGACTGGCTTTCGGCCCTAAGTCTCACCAACATACCAACGTGGGCCTCACATTTCAGCCGTCTTTACATTCGTGGGCGTCGCTCGACGTGTTGCAGACGCAGCGGCCTCCCGTCGGAAATACGTTAGGAATGCGTTCCGTGCGATTGTCACAAGTCCTGACGTCGTTTTCTAGACGCGTCGTTTCAGCAAGACGTACCTGTTGCCGTCTGTACAATTGACGCCCGCTCGGAACTGGCGCCGAGAGAAAGAGCATCGCGAGAAAAAAATGGAAGAAACGACGGGCGCCGACTTCGTGCCGATCCGCCGGTGCGCATAAATATAACCGCCAACTGTCGGCCTCCTCTCGCTCTCTCTCCATCTCTCTCTCAGTCTGCCTGTCTGCATCTCTCTCTTCCCGCACATGTTGTCGCCACAAGGAAGACTGGAGGACACTCTGGCCAGGTAGCGCAAAGCAGCAGCGAGCGAAGCCGACGTCGGCGGTCTGATCGTCGTCTGGGGCGTGACGTCACTACTCGGCGGAGAGGCCGTAGGCGAGAGTAGGCATGCGCGACCTTTTAGCGCGCACGTTCACTTCGCTACACCGTCGTTGCCCCCTTTCCACCCTCCCACCTGCCGCAGCGCGCAGAGCAAGCGCAGATAAAGGTTAAAGTTGAACTCCTTTCGCGTGGACGAAGCGGCGTTACGTGTAAACGAGGAGGCAGACGCTCGACGTCGGGTCTCTGAATGACCCGGCTGGTTCGCTCGGCACGTAAGGCTTCCCGGCCACGCGGTGAAGCGAGATGCTGACCTCGCTCTCGGTCGTCGCCACGCTTTCTTCGCATTCAAGTCGTGAACGGCGTCGCCCGTGTCACGCAGCCGTTGCTCTCGAGTGCGAAGGCGTTGACTGCGAGCTGCCTTCGGGAGAACGCTATGCGCACGGGCCAGCGCGTCTGACGTCGTCTCTCTCTTTGAGCCAGACGGGCATTGAGGTCGCGGAGGTGGGAATTGCGGGGAGCTCAGTGTCGAACGGTACGGATGCCAGTGACGTTCGGGCGCGTTTCGCAAGGATCGACGTGGTTACTGGAGGTGCGCGTGTGCCGCCAAAGGATTCTGAGAAGATTGAGATCGAAGACCCCCCCCCCCCCCACTTTTTTTTTTTTCTGGGAAGGAAATCGCGCGCGAATGCGTGTCGTTAGTTTCTCGGTGCTCGAGCGTTTGCGCACGCAGAAATTCATAACTGCGGCTGCGCCTTAAAGAGCGGTGGCTCCGGTCGGTTCGTGTTATCGTTTAACAGACGCGTGTTAGTGGGCCAAGCGCCTGGAATGAGGTTATTACTTTGTTGAGAAGGAAGGTCGCAAGTCTGATTCCTTGTGGTAGCGTTTACATTCCGGTGAAAGCTGAATGGAAAAAGAGAAGATATTCGAATTCTGATAATAAATTTAATCAAATTCTGGCGTTCTTGCGTGCCGAAACCGCGATCATATTATAAGGTACGTCGTATCGTGCATTAAAGAACCCAAGGAAGTCAAAATCCAGAGCACCCTGCTGTCTCTCACGAGTTCACATGTCGCTTTGTTGCTTTCAGACGTTAAATAGATAGATAGATAGATAGATAGATAGATAGATAGATAGATAGATAGATAGATAGATAGATAGATAGACAGATAGATAGAAGAGAGAGAGAGAGAGAGAGAGAGAGAGAGAGAGAGAGAGAGAGAGAGAGAGAGAGAGAGAGAGAGAGAGAGATTTCTATTGCGGGCTCTTCCTATAGCTTCGCAGATCACGGGCCTGTGCAATTGGTGGACTACAACACTTCGGGCTGCGCCGTTTTTGTTCTCGTTCCCATTCCCACTTGAACCTCAGCCAGAGAGCGCAAACAAAGCGTCACCGTGTGACACGACGCCGCTTTTGGCGGGGCATCTCTTTCCCCGGCCGGCAAAACAACCGGCGGATCGCATCGCACCGCAGCTGCAGCTTCCTGACGACGAACGTCCTAACAAGCGGACACCTTGCTTCCTTTCAGCTTGGACTGTTTTCTTTGGCTTCCGCCTGCGCACCTCGCAAGAACAGCTGCGCCCCCTTCGCTCTCTCAACCATAGAAGAAGGATACGCCGCCGGCCACAGTGGTGGGCGAGCTCGTTGCGTAGTCAGCTGCAGACTGAAATGGCTACGAAAACAGTGGAAACGCGCGAGGCTCTCTGCTGAATGAAGAGTTGCGATGGCGCTGATAGCGTGCCTTGAATAGGAGAGCGCTGGGCCAGAAATAGAAGTGCGCGATATTTTATCGAACGTACCTGTTCCTTGCGTTAATCTGTTATCGGTTTTCTTCGCCATTATCTCTCATGGGTGAACAGGCGTTGTGCCTCTCCTGAGTACAACAACAACAACAACAACAGTAGTAATAATAATTGCTCGAGTATATACGCACTCTATCTCCACCAAAAGCTCCAGCGTCGTGCTAGCTTAGAACATTGCGGACAGACACATGGAAGGTTTTCCGCCAGGTGCGCTATGGCACAAATGACTCCAAAAACAAAAACCACGAAACAAGTACTGCTTATGGTAACGTCACGATAGTAATCAAATTCCCAGTTACCGCTTCGGAAATTCGGCGAAGGCCGGGTGTGCACAAACGACACCGCGCCTAATTATTGAAGCCATTCACATTGTCGTCTGTCATAGTCGATATGGAATTTTGGGATGTAGAAATAAGTTTTCGGGTTTCACTGGTCTCCCGCACTGTATCTAAGAGAGAGCGTTGAGTTTCAAGTTCCCTTTGAAAAAGAAAGTAAATAAATAATAATATAAAATATAAAATGATCTCCAATCCATGCTGTTAAAGTGGTTGGACAGCGAAGCTTTAAATAACAACTAGAACAATTACCCAATGCTACCTCGGTTGAAATTATTCGCGTGGCGACATTCGCATGCACGTTACCTAATTATTAGCCTAAGACGTTTTGACGGCCTGCGACTTGGCTTGCGCCGCAACTTCGTACACCTACACAGAGTGGGCCAGAGAAAAGAGAAGTTCGCCGCGCCTCGGCACTGTATTCACGTTGCTCTTCAGGAGCCCTCACTACAGCTGGCCTTCCCATAGCACTGTCACAACACGAAAGTGTGGCTACGTCACTTCCTGCTTCGTGTGCTACAGTCAAGCTGCCGTCGCCGCGGCAGCTTGCCGAACAGTTCATTTTTACCGGGAAGCGTGTGTGGGGAGCGCTGCGTGCATTGCATGTGCTCGCAGGAGCACCTTATCATCAACTATGTGGTTCGGATGCTTGTTTTGAGCTTGGTGTTTATTGAAACGTATGCTGTTCCGTATGTTGTATGCGTGATTTCAAATAATGTATGCACTGTTCCCTTCAATTCGCTGAGTGCTTGAGCCTCTGCCTTACGGGTGGTATGAGCCATTGATGATAATGATAATTTTCAGTCGATGTTACGCCACGAGGAAATCCCGGGATCCTAGCCATATCAGTGTCGACAACAGGTTATATTAGAGCACCTACACGTAGTATTTGCCTGTAAAGCGTCCAGTGTCCGCGACGTCGGCTCAACCACAAAAATAATACCAGAGAAAGCAAACGTACGAGGCGAAGGCAGCATAACAGCGTTAACAATGTTTGCCTCTTTCCACTTCGATGTACAGCGACCCGCCATCTTTGCTGAGTGGCTATGGTGCGGGGCTGCTAAGCACGAGGTCGCAAGATCGAATCCGGGCCACGCCGGCTGCTTTTCGATGGGGGCGAAATGCGAGAACACCCGTGCGCTTAGATTTAGGTGCACGTTAAAGAGCCCCAGGTGGTCCAAACTTCCGGAGCACCGCACTACGGCGTGCCACATTATCATATCACGGTTTTGGCACGTAAAACGTCATTATTATTATTATCTATACAGTGCCTTTTGCCTCGTGCATTTTTGTTTCCACACATGTTATTTATACAACGGTGGCTTTTACAAGCCGTTTAGGACAATGCCGCTGCCACATTTCTAAAATGCAGCGCCATTATATACACCGAGATTCTCTCGTATGGATCTGTGACGCCAGTGTCGTGGGTCCGAGGACCCGTGGATGCAGGGGAGCAATGCTCGGGTTCCTCGATCTTTAGTGCAGCTTAAGCCAATCGAAACAGGATCCTCGGCCTACCCAGATGACGTCACAGTCGGAGTGCGTTCACTTTCTACACGAGGCGTCGACGCACCCGGCGTTGGGCTCATGCACGTAAGATGAGCACGGCTCCGGGACACCGAGTCTTGTTTTGTCATCTGCCCCTCCGCTGTTACGGCGCTGCGTCGTCATCAGAGTGCGACAGCACTCTTTTCTTTTTCTTCCTGGTCGCGGTTAGTCGAAGTCAAGAGGACCGCTGCGAACACTTTGCGCCAGTCGGGCCTGTATTCTCGATCGATCACTTTGGAGGATATCGATTGCATGGCTAACCTGCAGCGGGAGTGGGCGTGACGAAAGCGATGGCGCACTTCCTGTCAGCCTTTATTTTCACGTCGCGCAGTCGTCAAGACGAAGTGTATTGACAGCGGATGTCCCGTCACTTCAGTGAGGCGTCGAGCCGCGTCACGCGATAGAGAAATCATCCCCCTTACTTATCGATCGGGAATACGGACCCTGATTCTCTCAGGACGACGGGAGTCGTTGATCTCCTTTCTCTTCGTGCCACGTGTCGTTGTTACTGATCTGACGCGCCACGTCTCATGCTCGTAAACTTGAAGCGCAAAGGGGAAAACAGTGACGATAGGGCGGACGTCACTGTTTGCTTTTTCGCGCTTCCAGTATTTTTTTTTCTAGTTATACAATGCCGACCCTCAAGTCCTGCTTAGGCTAGTACTCCCTGTGAGGGTCCTTGTAAAGAAAAAGAAATATGGGCGATAAATTTAGTGATTTTGGGAAGGCTATGCCTCGGCATCTTTCCTGTTCCATCGGCGCGCCCTGGTGGTGTTCCTTGTTCTTTGTGTTTTCAACGATATCCTCTCTGCTGATCCATACTTTACACGCCGTGGGCGAGAGTTATAAGGGGAATTAGACATTCAGATGGTTCTTTCTTCCTTTCTTTCTTTCTTTCTTTCTTTCTTTCTTTCTTTTATCGCAGAGGTGGTTTGCCACTCAGTTCTCTTTGATATGCCTACTGGAATTCTCCATCACTGTTGGAAATAAGAGAACAAAACGTTTTATAAAAAAAGATAAGGAAATGAGTAAATAATTAGACAAGCGCCCGTTATGGGATATGGCCAGAGAAGAGGCTTTCACTCGCTAAACAAGAAAAACAATACATTTAGAGAGAGAGAGAAGAACGGCACGAACGTTCACATTTACACACTGAGGCGCTGAGCCGTGCTTCCAAGAGGTCAACAGAAAGCAGTGCCTTTTCCTCTGAATCACTGTATATATTTACACCCTGTTAAACGCTAGTTGCTCAAGCTTGCTCCCCCCGTTCCCTCCTTCTCACGAAGGTTGAGCGAGGCCTCATTCAAGAAACGTGTTTTTACTACTCGTTCATTTTTTCTTCGCTGCGGTGCAACCGTTCCCGAGCGCGGACGCTCCTCAATGTCAGCGTGCGCCGACAGCGGCGTGTCTCACTAAACCCCAACCGATGTCCCCAACGCCTCGTGCATATCGCGACCGGTGTCAACGTCTGGGTGTCTGGCTCGCCCGGGGTGCGTGATTTGCGACGAAGACCGCCTGCCGCTCCCTTCAGAGTCCCACGCGTTTCTTGCAGCAACCAGGGAGCTGTGAAGTTGGCGAAATGCCGCTCAAACGCCGTGCCAAACGCTTTCGCCGAAAGAAAGAAAGAAAAAGGTGCAATACCCGGAACGCCGCTTCCTGTGTGCGCTCCTCGAAAACATTGCGATGAGAGCCGCAAGCAACGTGCGACGACGCTTTCGTGCTCCTCATTCACGCCGGACGCGCGATGGCTTTGCCGCTTGGTCAAAGTGCCATGCCGGTAAGCACGTCTGAGTCAGAGCAGGATAAATAAGGGAGGCGAAGAGGATTCGCCGACTCATTCGCTTGGTGAGACAGCAAAGCAGATGTGGATTGTGACTAGGCCTGCGAACACGATGGGAAAAAGATTGATGCGCAGAGACTGGGCAATCGCATGGTTGTTCCGTTCAGTTTTCCAATTGAGGAGGTCGTGTAATCTGCAGAATCGATAACTGGTCGCCGAAAAGAATGTGCGTGCGTGCGTGTGTGTGTGTGTGTGTGTGTGTGTGTGTGTGTGATATATATATATATATATATATATATATATAGAGAGAGAGAGAGAGAGAGAGAGAGAGAGAGAGAGTGAGAGAGAGAGAGACCTCTAGCGTGGCACTGCAGGCGTAACAAGCACAAGATTGGCTCGCACAGTATTGGTGGTCACTGCACTTATCAGCTTTGAAGTATGTGAAATGGCGAAACATAGACGAAGAACTCCGCCAAACTCATCGATGTTGCTGGATTTCTGCGTTCGGAACTATGTTACTTACGCCGTTCACAGTATACAAGTAACCCACTATCCGGTCTTGTAGCCTTTCTTTATCCTAATTTTTCAACCAGTGAGAAGAAAAAGTTTTTATAGACCTAATTTTGCAAAACGCTGTCGTTATTGTGTTCCAAGGTTGTAGCACTGAATCCCTGCAGTGAAACTATAAGGAGACGAATGGATGGCGAACATGAGCCGTGACTGGCTCTTACCTCCTGATGTTGACTGGTCTGCTACATTCCAAATGCCTTGTTGTGTGAAAAAGCGGTTGTTCAGAGTGCTGAAAGTAAGTTTACCGTTATGTAAGCGGTCCTATTTCCTTCTCGTTCACTCGGACACAACACAGGTAGCCGGAACAAGAACGACACAGTCGCCGGCTTCAAGAAAAAAAAAAAAAAAAAAACGAGGACGCTCGTCCTGTCTATGTGCCCTTGTGTGGCTGTGCTTTTACGCGCAGACAATTATGGGGTCGAACAACAGATGCTTCTTTCCCGCTCATCTGCCGCCACAATACGGCCTCAGACGCTCCCGTATTCTAGCAGCCACGGCGGTGGCCCATTTGCCTCGCAATCCCTTCTGTCTCGTCCCAGAAACAATTAATACCGCTGTCGTCTCGCGTCACGTTTTTCACTTGCTGTGGACACTTGGCCTCTTTGAGAGAGAACAACGCACCGGAAGCACCGGCTTCACCGCCCATGCTGACAGGGCAGCAGCCAGACCGTGGACAGTTTCGCACTATGGCGCTCTTTCTGCGGCACTTCCTTCGGCCTCGTTGGTCTCAGCCGTGCACAGCGCTGACGAGGCTTGTGGTGGTCGGTGTCCAGATAAACGAGAGAGACGAGCGCTTGCGTCACTTCCTGTCCCGAGGGCAGCCCTCCCTGGCTTGCTCTTCCGGTGCAAGAATCTTCCTTTTTTTTTTCTTCGCTCCTATAGTTACTCCCAGCTGGCTTGGAAGGGACTGGGGAGCTCAGGGACAAGTGGAGAGAGAGAGAGAGAGAGAGATTGGGCGACCAGATTAATCGTTGCTCTCCGGCCTGCGGGCTGGACCGCTGCCAGCTGACGGATGGCCGGTCTGCTTCGGTCACGTCTTCTCCGATGGGACGGCGCGCTCCCAGACGAATTGTTCCCCGCCGCCGGGCTTCTGCGTCCTTCGTCCCTGCGTGCGGTGTGTCCGTGGCAAGAGCCGCGAAATGGATGGCCCGCCTCGTTTCGTTGGGCTTCAACGCCGACGCTGTTTTGCGCGCACAGCGTCGGCTGAATAGGAGGAGTCGCGCCCTCCGTGCGGGCGCTCTGTAACCGTCGGCCGCCACTGCTGCTGCTGGTTTTGGCGACGTTGCGACTTCGCCGAGAGAGCGGTGGCCGATACGTAGGCCGACGTGGGTATTGAGACCTTGGATGGCTGCGATAAATCAAAGATGTGTGCCAGTTTGAAGTTGGCAGCCAAGTCTTTTGCGCTTTAATGGTATAGGCGAGCGTTGCTGTGGTATTACGAGACGGCATCGCTAGACATTGACTATAGAATGATCGTTTGACATATGTTGTGCGTTATTCAACAGCCTTCTTTTACAGCGGAGCGCTATGTCGTAGGTGTCGTTTATCCTAACACGAATACGGCCCTTTCCGCGTGGATGACACGGCGCGTCCACGATCCGAAAATAGCCGCGCAGCCGAGCACTGAACTGTGTGCGGCATGACGTATCGCCGCTCGGTTCACTGCATTGGGCGTTGAACCATGACTAAACATCCATTGTTCATACGAACGGAGCTTCTTATAAAAGCATTGTTAGGCATACCTTGAGGTGTTCACTCAAGACGAACAACCCGTTCCACCTGCGCATTGTGAACACCGTTACAGTACAGCGCACACGATTATTCCACGCGTTCAAAGGTTAACATTTTATGATAACTCACGAGAGCGCGTTCCATTCTCAGCAAGACAACGTCTTTTAGCTGTTCAGTAGTCGAGGTCGCTTCGCGATCACGTCGCGTCGTACCTCGCTGCACATAGGTTGCTGGCGTCAATGACGACTGTTGCGGACGTCACCCTCCAGCCTGCACATTAGCATGAGAGGGCGCACCGAATGGCGTTGCACAAGGTCTCATTTGGCAAATTTTAACGCCACCGGAGCGAACATGCATGTGGCGAAAGGTTCATTGTTTTCCATCACTCATCCGCTGACTGCGCCGTTTGCTCTCACCGTTTCGCCGCGTCCTCTCCGACCTCTGTTTCTCCTTCTCGCCTCTGAGACGTCTCCACGCCTTCCGCTTCTCGCCATTGCAAGAACAGTCGCGGTTACTTAGCGCGTCTTCCGTTTTAGCGTATTCGCCTCTCTCTGCGGCCACCGCTGCGCAGAAGGGTTGAACCGGGTCGGTCTCCATCACCGAAGCTTCGCGAGCCGAGGTGTATACCTGCAAGCCCCGTTCAGGTAAGACACGACGCCCTGCCCTCGGCCGCAGCTAATGGTCCTCGCCCGTTCCCCACGGTGGTGCTTTCTCTCCCGCCTTCTCGCATCTGCTTTTTAAACTTGGCACGATGCACGGTTCGCGCAACACGCTGTCGCGGCGGGGCTTTTCTCATCTGCTGCTTCGCTCTCCTACCATACGCCACCACGTACGCTCTCACACATCCAACTCCCCCCCCCCCCCCCTACCTCCTTGCCAGCATATTTCCGAAAGCCTTCTTCTGCAGCTCCTTCCCGGCTGTCTCTTACCCTCCGCGGGCTTCCTTACCCTTCGAGTTCGCTTATTACTAACCTTGCCTTCGGAGTTCCCCGCTGCCTCTCCCTTCTCCGCCATCGCAGGCCAGCCGCCGCGTCTGCTTCTGTTCTTTTCCGGCCGTTGCATTTTTGCCTGCTGCCTCCTTCCATCCCTACTCGTGCATCGTCTGGGGGGCCCGTTCTCAAAGGAGAAGACAAGCTCAGCCTTCTTCCGCGTCTTCCTCCTCCCCCAACCGCACTGCCCGCGAGGCTGTGCTCTGCTTCCTCTCTCTCTCTCTCGCCCTTTCCTGAGCCAGACATTTCTGGACGCTCTCCTGCCGCCGCTGCCACTCATTGGCGCCCTCTGTTGTCCGTGCTAAACCCGGCGCCGCACTCCGGCATCGTCGCCTTCGCGGCGGCATTTTCTCTCGGCTTGTCTCGTGCTGCGTGACCGCGGCGCGCCTCCTTTTTGTTCCTCGTGTTGGGCGATTCTTTTTCCTTCTCCTTCGTCTGCGCCCTCCTCGTCGTCGTCTTCTTCATAATCGTCGAGTTCGTTGTCCCTGCGTCTATACCAGGAGAGTGGGATCGTCCCTCATAGAGAAGACGGATAACACACGCGTTCGATCTCCACCTTGCGAATCGGATATCGTGGCCCGAGGAAACGAACAACGAGTGTAGTGCGGTACCGGCAATCAGCCGAAGCTTTCGTCGATCGCCGTCGACGCTTAGTGGCGACGGCGATGCTTGCGGCGCGCCGCCCGCTAACCATCCTGCCGGCGTGAGTCTTCGGCATCGTCCATGGCGGGTGCGGAGGAGGCTGAGCCAAGGTGAGCCGCAGCTGTGCCACCGCTGCCCCAAAAGCTGGGATGTGACCGTGAAGCTGTTGAAACGCGCTCGTACGATGATGATGATGATCCTAAACTACAGCTCGTACCTACTAAGGGGGATGTGCCAAGGTACGGGTGGCGGGAAGAAGCATGAGAGAGATAATTTCATTCTAAGGTGAGAAACGGAACTTACAAGCAGAAAAGCGTCAAAAGACGACAGTAGTATGCAACTGAGCGGTCGGACTAAGAAACAAAATTTGATGGAGAGATCAAAGACTGCATTATTAAGAATTATAAGAATAAATAAATTTCAATTAAATGTCGACAGTGATGAGAGAAAAGAAATAGTAGAGTTGAAAAGTAAAGAGAAATGACATTGTTTCTCTATATGAACTGGTGGCCTTTTGCAACGCCGTATAAGTGAGCTGCACTTCTCTGCGCGCGAAATCGAAGATGCGCCGTGGTGGAACTAAGAAAACGGGGAGAGAGAAATAACAAGAACAAGAAAGTAACATAATTGAACAGTTTGGTCCCTTGCAATGCCGTGCATGATATTCGGTTGCATCTCGACAAAATGTTTATCGAAGACAACAAAACGCCTACAGAAAGTACAGATTTTTTTAATATATATAATGGCGTATTGTAAGGTTTACTTGTGCATAAAAAAAAAAAGGAAAGTGGCTGGGACGTGCTGCGTTGCAGTAAATCCGTGCAGTAGGATGGTAGGCGGAGCTGGCGTTGACCAGTCAATGCACGAATTCACAAAAGCTGTTCGTAAGTAAGTAGAAGCCAATAATGCGATCGGTCCCTCTTGGACTTCATTAGGTCAGCAAATCTTTTTTCATTCATTTAATCATCCTTATTCACCCCCATCCCATACCCCTGTATGCCTTGAGGAATTTACCCTCGCATTAAAAAAAAAAAAAAAAAGAAGTAGAAGCCATTTGCTATTCGCGCGCTTTCTTTGACGGCTGACGCAAATATTCATTTCGTTTAGCTATACAGAAAGATTGTAGACATTTGTAAATAATGTCTAGACGTTGTCTGCGCATCGTTTCTATTGTCTGCATTTGGTCTTTAGCATACCTACGGACAGTCGATCTACTGCAACTCTGTAAAAGTAATAAATTTATCATAGCTTTTAACCACATGGCTTTTTGTGGACACTGTCTAGATTTATGACAATAGATTCCCTGTCAATCTACGGTGGAGTCTCGGTAAACGGAAACTCAAGGGACCAGGTAAATAAATTCCGTTTATCAGGAGTTCCATTTAGCGAGAGATTGATGTCAAGGCATACATAACATGCTCTTTCGAAATGGGCCGATCTTATTGTGTACAGCAAATAATAGGTGTAGTAGGTCTGATTACAAAGCTTTTTCGTGCACGGAATCACCGATTAGAGATGGCGGCACTAAACATAATTTTCAAAGGGGAAAAAAGGGAAAGAAAGAGTTGTCTAATGATAAAAATACCCGTGTTAAGGAATAATTCCTCTCAACTTTTCAATTTGAATAAATTCCGTTATTTGTGGATTTACAGGGAACAAATATGGGCCTACCCAAGCCAACGTGTGACTTGTTGGGTGCAGTGCCCGGCAGCAAAGGACCACTGTCAGAGCGTACACCACTGTCGGTTCACATCACGAGAATACCTGTACTAGGCAATAGGCAGGAATAAAAGGAAAGAAATCAAGCATACAAAACAAAATTATCAGACTTTGCGTCTTTCCGACTGCCTAAAGAGAAAACCTTAATTGGGAGGTCATTCAGAACATTTGGCACATAGAAAGCACGAACACTTTCACCATATGTAGTCCGCACTCTGGACAAAATGAAATGATCTCGCGATCAAAGTGATCGATAACTTTGATCTTTGTATTCAGCATGATCACACTAGTGCGGGCGTTTCTGTTTCCGCCATCAGAAACGCTAAGCAAACTTGCAGCTCACTGAAATTGCCAGCACAAGGAAAGCACAGCAAGCCACGACCACGGAAGAGCCACAATACCCAACAAGCCACCGATAAAAACCAGCAAAAGCTGCCTAGGCATTATCGTAGAGAACAGCCGAAAAAACGGGCGTCAGATTTCGCCATAATGTCGAATTTTGTCGTCGTGACTGCTTTGATTGGTCCTGAGGGTTGTTACAGCTTCTCCGATTGGTTCAAAATGACGTCACTACATAATTTGGCAATATGGCGGAACTTTACGATGTCCATAGTACACGCACCTCCTCTCCCGAAAAAGAAAGAAGAAGAAGAAAGAAAGAAAAAGGCGCTAAAGCCGATGCCAGTCGCGACCCCGCTGACATTGGCCGGCTCAGTTTCTTCTTCAGTAACATATTTAGTTCCGTTTACCCGGAGTTAGAAGAAATGTGGTTTCGTTTATCGAACAATGTTTTTCTTTTTCATTGCGCTAAATGCAACACCATCCAACTATAAGGCTGTTGCTCCCTTTAAGCGGTAATTCCGTGTAAGCGATTTATGTTTGCCGAGATTCTACTACATATTATAAGGCTAACCGCGGCAAAATGTAGCCGGTTAACCAGGAGCCGTCATCACTTACGAGCAGATTCGACACCTAGTTTGTCGTTATTATTATTATTATTATTATTATTATTATTATTATTATTATTATTATTATTATTATTATTATTATTATTATTATTATTATTATTATTATACTATCAATATTTTATCTGCTGCTGCTCGTTATTCCAGAGTGAACGGAAAAGTGCTCAGAAAAGTCGAGGAACACGCACACGTGTAGTCTTTCGTTGACGAGTCGACCCAACAATATCATAATCAGTCCTTAACTTCACCGAACTACTACTACTACTACTACTACTACTACTACTACTACTACTACTACTACTACTACTACTACTACTATTTCCGCAAAACATTCACAACCACACCGCGGCGTTTAAGCATAACATATGCTACAATACAGACCTTCAATGGCACAGAGGAGTCAGGTGTTGAACGCGCATAAGCGCACACCTACGCAATCGATCGTCTTAGCGCAGTACATCACTGATAAAAATACGCGTTGGTAAGCTGAAGCGTGCAACACTCGTGCGTTCAACCCGATGCACCGCATTATACAGGGCGACAGGCGAGGAGCGAGCGAAATCCGTCGTGCTAAAAAAGGACTGTCTTGCTTTCAAAAATGCGAGCGCAGTCTGTATAGCGCATTTCCACGAAAGGCGAAACTGCGGATCGGTCAGGCATGGAGCAGCCACCTCTTCGTGTTCCGGTGCCGTCTGTTTTGCGGGCGCGATGGCCTGCATATCGCATCGTGCTCCCTCTGTCATTGTGTTCAAACGACGCATTCTCGTATTCTCGTACGCTCCTCCCCCCACTCCCCCCCATCCTCCCACGCACTTTTCTTTTGAACGTTTTCTATCCTTTACTGCGTCCCTTATCACGTTATGGAAGTAAGGGAGACTCCACTCGGAAGTATTATCGCGAGCTTTCGAAATACCGCACAGTTCAGAACGTAGCTAGAGGTATATGAGGAACACAAATTCGTCGGCGCTTTTATGGCCGAGTCTCCTGCCAACTTCGTGTCAAAATATGCAACAGAACTTGCGTCACTGTTGACGCACGTTTAGATAGTCGAGCTTCGTTAGCCATAGTGCGTCCGCGTGCACCCGCTTCTTTCGCCTACGTATGATTCTGAAATTTTGTAACCTTACCTCTTACCTTACCTAACCTTACCTTTTCATTGTCGCCTCACACAGCCAAAAATTGATGTGCAGCAAGTGGCGTACGTACATTGGTTGAGCGATGCCCGGCGTCGCCGCGTATGCTTACACGCAGCAACGTAAAGACGGCATGGCGATGAAGCTAAGGAAGGCACTGGACAAATTACTTTAATTGCAATGTGGATATAGTAAGGTAAAGGTAAGCAATAGAGTGGACGAAAAGACAACTCGCCCCAGGCGGGGGGAGCCGAACCCCGCATCTCCAGAATTTAAGGCTGTTTGGCATGGCGCAAATTTCACTCCGCGACCGCGGCGCGTAGCACTTATCAATTCAGCCGTGGCAGCGGCCATCCTGGCGTGAACTTTCCTGGGTGTACGTACGTGGTACGTGTATTAGATCTACTGTAGTGCTGGGAGTGATAGCCATGCGCCACTGGCGGCCGTGGCGGCAGTTGTGTAACTGCAAATAAAGAAATCGCGCCCCCTCGGTTCCCTTTATTTCTCCCCGCTCTCTGCGTGTACGCGCATGTTTACAGCATTGCCCTCCGATAGTACGTCTTAAGTGAAGGGACTCTAATCTTAAGACGCCTGATGCGCCAGCTAGAGTTGAACCGACGACCCAGTGTCGAACGGGAACACTGTGTAGCCACAGAGCCACCGCTACGAGATAGCTGTGCAAGAGAGAAAAGGGTTACGTTGTGCGTTAGAACAGAGCTGAAAATGGGCGCACATAAGAACAAATAATAATAATAATAATAATAATAATAATAATAATAATAATAATAATAATAATAATAATAATAATAATAGTGAGAGATACAGTGGCAGGATTGTGGGATGGGGAGGTGTGATGTAGCAACGGTTTTGCCGACTGGACGTGGACAAATCCGAGGTTCCAATTTGCCTGCGCAAACAACGCGCGCGCGTCCAGCCGCCACGCGCAGCCGGCTTTAGCGCGCCGGCATCGAAAATCTCGAGAAGGCCACGGGGTCATTTCGCGCGCGCTTGTGCGCGTGCGTGCGTGCGTATTTTGGTCATCGGTCGTGTTTTGTCGCAGTGCCCGGACGGAGGGTGCACGTCGGCTTAAGTCGCTCGCTCGCTGGCATGCTCGCGTACACAGGCGGAGCGTGCCGTGATCCGGAGCTCGCCTTTGTTTAACTGTTTATAGAAAAAAAAAATCCTTTTAGAACGGTCGCCAAGGCTGTATGCACATCGATGTGCGTGTAAACAGCAGGCACGCACTGCGGCCCGTATGCCCCCTCGACGCTTGAGCAAGTTGTCTTTCTTTAGCTTCTCTTCGCTCGTTGCTTTTATTACTTTTTTGTTTTAATTCTTCCATTTTCTCGACCGCGAGGCGTTGTTTAGAAAGCAATGGACAAATGTTACCCGCTCAGAATGCGTGCATGCTCAGCCGCATCTGTTAATATACACACGTGCGATCTCATTTGTACGGCGAGCTCGAGGAACAGTAATTATGTAGTGATTGTAAATTCTGAAACTGTACGTGGATTCTGCGTTGTCGCTTTAGCGCCAGAAGGTTTACGAGGTCGCGGGGGACTTCTGGTTACGAGGTTCGCCAGAGTGGCTGACCCTTGCTAGCTTAGCCATATTTCGATGCCCGGTCTTGTCCTTGCGGAGTGACAACGTGCTGCGACGTATTGGATTGTTGCGTCTCACCGAGATGGGTGCTTGCCGATTCTGCGTCCTGCTTACAAACGCGAGTTGGAAATTGTGAGGGACTTTGAGTCGTATGTTGAACTCGCTAGAAATTTATTAGTTTTTTTTTTTAGAAGGATGGAAGCAAATTGTGGACTTGTGCTAAGTTGGCATACTTGAATTTTGAACTTGAACACCGCGACACAGCGAGATTCAAAGATAGTCATAGAAATCGGACGATTGTTGAACTCACAACTGTAGATTGTTTTAAGGGACATCGTAATAGATACACGCACATTGGCGCATGCCCTGTTTCCTACTCTTCAGCGCTCATGTGGTTTCTTTTCCTTTTTTTCATTCTTTTTGTATTTTTGTCTCCGCATTTCGACTTGTTCCACTTCGATATTCTGGAAGAGGCGCTTGGACAAAAGAGCAGCTGAAAAAAGTTTGACTATGGGGCCCAGACAGCCAGCACAGGACCCTCTCCTTTTACTTACAAGGGATTAGCCTGAGGCAAACTGTGCTAATGAAATCGAAAATTGGTCTCCATCTTGTCTGTTCGGGAAGTAAATTCACATTATTGGGGGCGATAGCAATTATAAGGACATTCCGAGCAAATTTTAGCCGTTGCCATAATGTTTCGTATAAAGTCCAAGCGCGATAAGATCCTACCATGCCCCGCGCGCCTTATGCTGTGGTTGCGAGAGAAAGCGGGCGAGGTTGAGTCGCGAAGTATGGTAGATGGCTCGATGCGCGCCGTCTTCTTGCGCGCCTGATGTTGGAGGTCAAATGATCGAGCGTACACAAGCAGGGGGGGGGGGGGGTGCAGGGGAGCGTGCGTCTGCTTCTCTAGCCCGGTCGTGGCTGCGCATGGCTGTCCGCGTGGCTGAGCGCATACGCTACCCGCGCACACGATCTTGGAGGCAATCACCGGAGGGTGCAAAGCTGGGCGAGCGGAGATTGTGAGTGGCTTCATGCGCGCTGCCTTCCCGCGTGCCTAGTATTGGAGGCCGCGTAATCTCAAGTTTTGTTGCGTTGAAGCGTGAGGCTGCACGAAGCACTCGCTCCTCTCTGTTTAAGCTCTTCATCACGACATCGTTGTGACAACAAGTGTTCGCGGTCATTGAGTGAAGTCTGTTCATGTTTGCCTGTGCGCGCGTGTTACCATGCTTGTCAAATTAATTGATAAATGAAGGTCTACTGCAGTTTATACGGCGAATAAGTGTATGGTCGTTATTTCTTGTAGGTGTCTAAAACTTTGCTATCGCTATCACTGCGTCTTTGGGGCAGAACTGCAACTTTCAGACGGAAGCCTTGATCACTTAGCTGAAATGTTCAAAACCTACTAGCCTACAGCGGTAGGCTAGGAGAGAGAGAAAGAGAAACAAAGGAAATGCAGAGCGGTTAGCCAGAAAGAAGTCTCGTAGGCGGGTAGGCTTCTATATATAGTAGGCTAGTAAATTCTGCTAGTCTACTACAGAGGTGGCGTAGAGTGAACAGGATATGAAGTGGGCTGTGAGGGGGTGACCATCATGACAGAGGAACAGGAAGCTTAAAGCAAGCAGAAAACTAGCCGGAAGAACTATTCTGCGCAACGGCAACGGCTTGAAGTTGCGAGCTGGCACCACCGCCAACTCCTCTCTGCCCGGAGCTTTATTTTTTTGTTCCGTTCTTTTTCCGTTATCCTTGACTTCTCATGTTTTCCTTGCCTTGCAGCGTGCTTTCGCGTCGAGGACCTTTGTGTGTTCTCGTGCCGGCGGCGCCTTTTAGGCGAGCGGTCTGCACCCCGGGTGGTCGCGAGTCTCGTCGGCCGGAGAGGATATTGGACAGCAGATGGCTGGCGAATACTTCTCCGTTCCCGCGAAGGACGCGTTCCTTTTTGGTGCGCGCCGCTTGCTCCCGTGTCGACGAAGTAATGACGCAAACATTTCTAATTACGGGCTCGAAGCGCCACCGTTTGCCTGGAATGGCAAACAATCGCTTCTATTTTCTTACGTGCGCCCCCGTCTCCTGTCCCGGGCAGCCATTCGTCCATATTTTCTTTCCGCTGTAATTGCGTCACTTGTTGGCATAGGGGTGCATGCGTGCAGAGGGCAAATACGACGGCTCTGTTCGGTCACCTTTGTTTGGTGAATGGTCTTCTTTGCTACTGAGCGGCTTTCCGCACGCACGCACGAACGCACGCGCACACACACAAACACACGAGAGAGAGAGAGAGAGAGAGAGAGAGAGAGAGAGAGAGAGAGAGAGAGAGAGAGAGAGAGAGAGAGAGAGACTGTCACTAATGCCTCGTTTTCGCAAGGCAGTTCATGCGTCGCAGTAGCTTTTAATAACCGTAGCTCACCAACCATGATTGCAGACATGTGATTAAGAAATTTCAGCGTTGACCGAAGGACAAAAGAAACAATTATTTTTATTTTCTCTGTTTTCATAAGCGAAAAGAAGTGGTCATCGTTTAGAGAAAAAGAACGCTGAAAAATATATTTATGAATTTGGCTTCGGATATTGATTCCTGAAAGGTATTCGTGAGCTATCTGAATAAATTATGGATGGCTTGGCCACAAAGGCTGAATGATGATGCTCTAAACGTTTACTAACGCGGCGACCGCCCGGAGAGTTGTTGGGTTTTTCGCTTATAAGAAAGAAGGATGGAACAGGGCAAGAGAACTGCCGACTCCAGTCCGGCTGTCTTTTTTCTGCTTTCTTACAAGCGCCAGTGACGCTTCCAATTAGCCCAAGTTCCTTAATTAACTAGCGGCTAAAGCGTAATAGCGTCACGAGGTACTGACGGTCAAGAACACAGTAGCAAAACTGTAAATGGCAAGATTAACTCTGTATTGGGCTAATCTGCGCCCAGAAAAAAGAACAGGCCACATTCAAAGAACAGCGATAATGGCGAACGCTGCCGGCGATCGTCGAAAATCTAACCTGCCAGCCAAGCTCACTGGCTTTTATACATGAGTCATCGAAGTTCCCAGAGTAATCGCTGCTATCCGCGTGTCTTCCAGAAAGTAAACTGGCGTGCCGCATGCAATCAGATTACTCAAGCTTCGGTGACAACTGGCAGCGCATAGAACCATCGATAAAATTCCAGTAAGTTCTAACCATGCAGGCGCGTCTTGCGCTGAGCGATAACCTTAAGTTGTTAGTGGTTGAAATGCAGTCCCCGAGGAAAGGATAAATAAGTTCACGTGTCAATAGATAATGAGGGCGCTTTAGCACAGCGCTACGGCTCTGCCGCCGCGGCTACCGTCCCAGCCGCTTGGCTGCTTTAGACATGCTTGCTAAGCCGTACCAGATGCGTGAGTATAGCAGGGATCAGCTAGCACGCTCACAGCTCGCAGATGACCGCAAAGCGGTAGCGGTAACGGCATATGAAATAACGCAGGCCCGCCCCACTGGGCCCCACTGGGAGAGGTAACAGTGGCTGCACTTGCAAGTGACAGAGACCATACAAATAAATATAGAATAAAGTACAAAGTACAACAAATGCAGCAACGAAAGCAAGGTCTAAAGATTATGCAATAGTAAACCTGAAAGAAAGAGAATGGGGGTGGCGGAAGGAGTAGTAATGATAGGAGTGGTGTATAGCACACTAATGTAAAAAAAGAAGAAAACACCACAGCCTTTAACGCGCTTCAAGCTTGCAGCACGGTTTGTGTGTACCGGGAACGTCACCGTCAGTATAGTGAATTGAGCTGTAAGGGAGGGATGGAAATACGGCATAAGATCATTACTTCCAGAAATAAAGGCTCCTTATAGGCGACGGCACTTCACCGCGGCTATATTGACGGTCACGAAAAAAAAAAAACATCGAAAGAATGGACGTCGTTTACGTGAACAAGGCGGAAATGCGAAACGATTTCCGAAAACGGACGGGCAGAGTAACGTATATCCCTGCCGTGCAGGCAGTATTGCAACCCACAGCGTGGAATCGATACTGTCGCCGACAGAGGTTGCGTGCCGCGGTGCTGTACTTAGAAGGAGGCAAATTGCGAAGGCGTGTGTTGCTGGAGAGAAGGGACGAAAGGAGGAGTCGGGGAGGGGCAACACCCTCTAGAGGACTTAGGGGGTGTTGGGAGTGCGCTGGAAGGAGGCTGCTGAGAGAGGAGGCGGGAAGGGGAGGGCGAAGCGGTGTTGGCACGGGGGGGGAGAGGGGGAGGCACGCAACATCAGATGGCGCGTCGAGTTCTCGCGGAGCCACGTGAGCGAGGCGAGAACTGTCGCCGCGAGCTGCGTCCGCAGACTCCCCAAAACAGCGCGAAACAAATTCACGCGTGGCGGGAACGCGGAGTTCGTATATACAACGGCGCGCACATAACGCGGACAGATGTTTCCGCAGAGATAAGCGTGTTACGCCAACGAATGTTTTCTTTCTTTTTTTTTTTTCGGCGCGCTCGTTTCGTTGCGCTAGAAGGCTTGGGCCAACAGACTTTCGCGACAGGTCCCCCCCCCCCCCCCCGCCACCTCCCCTTTAATATACGGTCCTCCCATTCACCAAGCTTCGCAGTGGACTATACCTCATTGCGAGTTGAGGCAGCACATGTTCTCCACCCACCACGACCCCCCCCCCCCCCCTCTTCCTCCTCTATAGCGCTCTCATACACACCTCAACACCGTTTTGGAAGGGCATGTATCTTGACCAAATTCGAGAGAGTGCAATGAAAATTTCATGAACAGTCGGTGTAGTTCCTTTCAGAAGCTATGTCGTTTCCATCCGAACGGGAAATCGAGATAACACTTAAGCAGCGTTGCGCGTTGTGCTTTTGGCAATCGTTGCCGGGAAACCGCGCAGAAATCTGACGAAGACGAAGGGACGCAGGGGACGCATCTGTTCCTCTCTTCGTCTTCGTCAGATTTATTTGTTTTCATGTGCCCTAAGGGCCTCAGCGCATCGCATACACTGTGTACAAGCAACACAAACAATGTGAAGAATTTCACATTTTAATATAGGTATGTGTGTAAAAAGTGAGACATGTACGGATACGCCTTCACACACCAAGATGACTCTTTAATTTGTGAGTGAACTCGTCATGGTCGGTGACACAGGCAATGCCTCCCGGTTGTTCCATTGATTAATGTCAAGGACAAGAGGTGAATGCAAAAGCACGTTAGTTCTTCCGAAGAAAGGCTCTATATTGATTTTGGCGGCCCACGCGCGGCAACACTCGACGGGCATGTTCTATAGCAGATGATAATTGGGAGCCGCTGGGGTAAACATTGTGAAAAAGAGACAAGAATGCTAGCAGTCTGTGTGATTTCAGAGAAGACAATTTTGGGACATTCTTAGTTCACTTATGCTGGATGTCCGAGAGTAATTTTTTTTTATGAAACGGCCACTTTTGTTCTGAAGCGATTGAAGTATATTTATTAAGTACGCCTGGTCATAACTCCAGATATGGGATGCGTAATCCAGTTTTGAGCGCTGTTTCTCTAACGCTGTTTTGAGAGCCCTGTGATTTCTTCGCTGTTTCCCTGTATCATCAAGGTAATGATTGGGTTAAGATTGTTGTTCAGATATATATATATATACCAAGTTTCTCTCTCTCTCTCTCTCTCTCTCTCTCTCTATATATATATATATATATATATATATATATATATATATATATATATATATAGAGAGAGAGAGAGAGAGAGAGAGAAACTTGGTTCCTCAACGATTCTTTATCCTAGCCGTCGTCGCTCGTAGCACGCTGTGTTTACAGAGCTTGTGCTTTGCGCGGTAAGATGCTATGGTTCGAACACTATTTGACACAAACTCCGCCGCCCTCCCATATATATATATATATATATATATATATATATATATATATATATACATATATATAACTGTGCGTTCTCTTGCAACGCCCTCAGAACATGAGTCTTGGCTGCTTGAGGTCATTCTTTGAGCTTGGAGTAAGTCTTGATTAAACAGTTCCTGTGGTGCGGCCAAAAAGACAGATGAGTAACACTTTGTTTATTTGCGATGTTGTAATGCTCCTCTTTCTAAATAACGTGAAGCCTTTCAAGTGGGTAATTACTCGCGGTAAATATTTTACCCCCTTTGTACATCGTTCATTTCGTGGTACCCGCTCTTGCCCCTTTCTGAGTTGTGCTAGTGGATGCGTGTGCGTCTCTCTCTCTCTCTCTCTCTCGTCCATCGATCTGTTCTGATATATTAAACTTGTAGTTGGATGCCAAACCTTTTGTTCGACTCTACTGGTTGGCATTGCGGTTGCCTTGTGACAGATTCTTTGAATACGTAAATTATGTACACGCCCGGTGGGCTAGGCGGTGTGAATAAAGTAAGATGATAGTGCGCGTTCAAGACAATGTCTGGGCCAGTGTTCGAGGCCAGCCGTCTGGCATGACGCAGAACCAACATCCGTAGCAGTTTAGCTCACGATAATCACATGCGAAATATCGCATCTTTTTTTTTTCTCCGCTACTGTACGTCACTGACGTCTCAGTACATATCTGATGAACTCAGATGCGATAGCGTGCTAAAAAGAAAAAAAAAGAAAAAAAGAAGAAAAATGAAGAACAACGATGCCTTGAAACACTAGCAAAATCTGAACTGAATAATCAAGTTGTCGAAGATGTCGAGCCACAACATTGGCGGAATGAAAAGAATAGAGCGCTGTCACGGACAAATCTTTTAACGAACTGCTATATATATTGCTCTACTTTTACCGCCTCGGCCAGGTGCATTTGCGACGCAGATTAGTTAGCACGATGGAGGTGCTTGCGCGCACGCAGCTAGCAGGTTGCCGAGTAAGTAATAGCGGTATGCGTTAGAGTGGTACTGTTACGTGGCCGGTATAGTTCTCGGCGGGTGCTAACTCCTATCGGGCCTTACCGCATGTAGTAGGCGGTTTTTTAACCGTTGTTCGCTCTTTTTACTATTGCTCTCCACTATTGTCCCGTATGGGTATGGAAATTTCGATAGACTGATTGATTCATAGGGTTTAACGTTCCCTTTAACTTCCCTAACCTAACACTGGTACTATGTCAGATGCGGCCATGAAGGGCCCCGGAATAGTGTTGACCACCTGTGGTTCTTTAACGTGCACCTAAAACGAGCGCTTTTTTTTGCTTTCTACCCCATCGAAATGCGGCCGCCCCGCGGCAGGATACCGAACCCACGTCCTCGTGCTCTGCAGTAGAAGGCCAGAGCCCCGAGCCACCCCGTCGGGAGCAGGCTAATGAGTTATAAGGCTAGGCTGAGTTCGTCTGATATTTGTTGATTGATTACCCGCATTACGAAAACAGTGAAAAAGAGACGACGACGGGAGTAGAGAGAAGGTTGTCGGGGTCTCGGGTACCGGAAAGGCATCGCTACAATGCGTGAGCCCGAACTGTTCCTGCGGCCAAAGATGGACTGGACTGGAAAACTTTATTGTGGTCCTGCAGGACGCGCTTAGCGCGTAGCGGGCGTCTCCCACGTAGGGACCGACGGGGAGTACCTGGCGGCCGCTTCGCGGGGCCTGCTGGACGGCCCATTGCCGGTCTGCGAGTATAGGGAGCTTCTGAGGGACTTCTCCCACTTGTCCAAGGTAGAGTCGGGAAGAGCGTTTCTACACTCCCAGAGCATGTGTGCGGGATGCCAAACATGAAAACTGAGGAAATCCGACGTCAGGGAAGGTTGTGGACCGTAAAAATAAAGATGGAATTTTTATGAAAGTGGTGGAAAGGAGATAAGGGAAAACGAAAGAGTTTTCCGTGGGGCGCTGATGGTCTGCGTCTCCTGGTAGACTCCGCAAGCGGTAACCTTTTTCGGGCCCCGTATGAAACGTCAGGCGCTGAGCGAACGCAGCGCCAGTCGACGCAAGTCCAAAAGGCTGTCGTGCGCCAGGTCCCGGCATTTGACTGTGCGTGCGGAAAGTAGAAGCGTCGGCGCTGTTTCCGCTGCGAGCTCCACATGGCGGGAAGCCCTTCTCTACGGCTCTCTTGTCAGTCTGTAAGTTACACTTTTTCACGTCTGAAGGAGAAACGAAATAACGTTACATCATGCTTACCTGGCAGACTATACGTTCTGGAAACCGCCTTTGCATTTTTTTCGTCGAAATGAAGAAAAGTATGCCACGTGTAAAAGTACGAAAAGGAAAAAGCAACATATCTCTTCACCATCGGCTAAAGTGACCCGCTTGGTAATCTACGAGTGCGATCTACCGATACATCTTCGCTTCATTTTCTTAATTCATCGTTCCCACTTCAACTCCGGCAACAAAGTACATCTACTCCTTCTTCGACGCTCGCTTGTTGATTTGTTCGAACAAGACGGAAAGTTAGCTGTTGTGTACGTTCTTTAATGTGCTTTGCATTGTATTTCTTTATACCGCTGCTCGAAGCAGAATAATACAGCGCCTGTATAGTGCACGCTTTCTATATTTGACCGTGTACGTGTGTGCACTTAGCTTAGAGCTGCGTAGCGTTGTGAGCCACACGTGCGCGCATCGGCTGTCGACGCGCTGCCGCGGTTGCGAAGGGTGACTCGCCCTGCCAAGCACTTTCGCGCTTGACGTTGTGTAGAGGCCTGCAAACTATGCGGCTCATACACTGCACAGCTTGTGCCTGAGGCCTTAACAGCAGGAAGCTTTAAATGCTTCTTTTTATGTCACTTTCGGGTTTGACGTCAGAGATTGCATTTTTAGACGGGCATTATATAGCGTTTACGTAACTGGGCTGCAGTTGAGTTACGAAAGAAAGCTACCGCACTTTCTTTTTCTTGACTATTTCGCTTTCTATGTACGCACGGCGCGCTGTAGGAAGGCTGTGGCGCATGCTTCGGTTGAGTGTACGGTGCGGTCTGTCTGTATAGTTGCGTGCGCATGGAAAACGTCCCAGTTATCTTCACGCTTTACGAGGGCCACCTCCGGCCGACTCGTGTCGACTCCGTATTATACGGAGATTGTTTTCCTTTATTGGCCAATAGAGTATAGCGCCACTCGCACAACGATGGGTTGGAGATAGCAAGACGTATTATGCGAAGGATAAAAGCAGAGCTGACAAGCGCAGCTTGTGCGCAGGCGTCGGCGCAAGCGTGACACACGTGTAATGACGCGTGGTATAGGCTGACGTTGGGAGCCGCACGCAAGCTCAACGTCACACCGTCCCAGCGGTTGTTGTAACCGACGTTCTGACCAAACAGACACAGGCGTGAAGCGAGTCGCAGCTGCTCTGTTTTACTCGTCGACGACCGCGGAAAAAAAAAAGGGAAATCTCTTTTTGTATCGCACGTGGGGATACTCTGGCAAGGAAAACGGGGTCGCCTGCTTGATGTTCACTGCTGGAAGTAAGTGATTAAACTCATATCTGCCAAGTTGGAGGTCGCACGGCAGATACCGTTGTTGCAGGCGTATGCCTTCCAACTGTTTCAGCCTCAAGCGAGCGTTTATTTGGAGGCTCTGTAGAGAGGTTACGAAATCTTTGCCCTGAAGTTCCGTCGTCGTCGCAGCAGTAAGGTTCTGTAGTACTCGTCGCTGCACAGGTTTGCACTGACCAGTTGGCCAGTTCTGTTTTGGACACTATTAAATTCTGATTGTTGCATTCCGCCACCTTTGCTTTCTTTCTTCCTGTTAGAGACGGCGCAGTCGCGTTGTAAACCAATCAAGGTAGACAAGAGGTGCAGCGGAATTCGGCAGGCGTCCACATTTGCACTCCTGAGAATGTCCAGCACTACGAGAAAAAAAAAAGTCATTTCGAACGCGTAGTGCAAGTGGGGGAAAGGGAGAGAGAATATTCTACCACATTTTGTGCGTGAATGTGCGTTGTGTGCACGCGTGGTATTAGTTCCGGAGGGCAGGTTCTTCGCCATGGACGCGTTCTCCGTCGCTGACCGCCCCTTAATTGCGACGGAAGTTTGCCGACTATAGTTGCAACGCGCACCCCTTAGACCCGAAGAAGCTGCAGTGTTGCTGCGGTGGCGGTGAATGAACAGCAGCATTTGCGCGTTTCCGCAGGAATCGTGCTGTGGATGTGGTGAGTGCCTCTGTTTGCGCTCCACTTTGGAACGTCGTCGCGTTCAAGCTGAGTCACCGCCGGTGACTGCAATTTCGCGGAAAGCGCACTTGATTTTGAGCCTCATCACTCACTTCGATCCCCGCATGCAAACGCACCGTAAGCGACGCTAATCCTATAGTGGGTTGTATTGAGCCGCGCTTGTGTTGAGGTTTGAGATATTATTCCAGGCAACCAGACAACAGGAGAGAGAGGGAGAGACTACAGGGGTTTAGATGGCCGGCGAAAATGCCCGACAGGACGCCTGTCCACTAACACCTCCGGAATGGCACAGTGCTTAGTAGGTGTAAAGTCCGTAGAAAAGTTAAATGTAGCCATATACATACAGTGCACAGAACTTGCTGGCCCTTAAAGAAGCAGATACGTGCAGCAACACTTTTGTACATAATATATACAGAGTAGAACAAATATTATATCGTAATTACGTTTGCAAGCATTTGTCTACAGCGAAATGAAGCAGGAGGACATGCCGAAATGCTGTGTTCTATTTTTTTTCTCTTTTGTATTTTCTGTTGATGGTGGGATGAACAACCTAACGAATCAATGAGCTTATGTGGCTGTATACAGCGTTTGTTGGCTTCACCACTGTGCAGAGAATGGTGTCTCCTTTATAATGGGAATTAAGAAGTTACAGCACCCGTTATCGCCGGGCAGGTAATGGCCGCTGTACGCGACGCCTTGCGCAAGATCTTTGTTCAGGCCCTGACGAGTGGATCTTCTAATATCCAGTGGATAGTTTCCACCAGGTCTTCTTGGAGGTCGGTTAGCGTGCGTTGATTCCGCTTCATGAGAGCGGCGGCTCTGCTTGATTCGTCGATTGGGCACACACGGAGGACATGCGCCGCGGTTGCCGGAGTTTGGCAGTCGATTCAATTGCCGGTGGGGAGGGGGGGGGAGGCGGGGCAGGATATATATTCGACAAGCGTTTCACTGTCGGTTGTCTTTGCCATCGCAAGCGCCTCTCATTGCTGAGGAACCGGAACTCGGCAGTCCGCATCGCGCCGCGTCCGGCGTCGGTGTATATAGCTTCGCTGGTAAACCGCAAAACCCTTACGCTCTCTCTCTCTCTCTTTCTCGCTCTCTCTCTCTCTGTGCAAACGAGCGAGCTTTTGCGCCCGGGCCGCTAAAATTACCGGGGTTCTCCGCGGCGGCGGCTCCCTATTTTTTGCCGCCGGCTCCACGGCCGCGCTTTGCGAGCCGGCCGGTCGGCTCGGCGCGGGGACCCGGGTCTCGGAATAGCAGGGTGGCTTCTTCGCCCGCAGCGCACGGGCTACGAGTTAGAGCGCGTTCTCTGCCGGGGAGCGCGACGTCGGGCACCTCTGCGCCTCCCTGTAGCTGATTCTGCTGCCTCTGCCAGCGAAGCCTACGGGCGGCGCACGGCTAGCTCTTCGCGTCGCGCCGGAGCTGCTGGCAGACTGTTCGCGTGTATCTCTCTTTGTGCTCTCTCTCTCTCTCTGAAGTGCTGTCGCAATGCCTCGCTTTGCGAGGGACCGTACTCGCCGCGTACCTAAGCGCGGCCACCTATTTACAAAGCACAAAGCCGTCACAACCGCCTTCTTCACAGCACGTGTTTGTATCGAGGGGGACACTCGAGAGAAGACACCTACGTCAGTTTAGAATGATGAGGTATTCCGTGAAAACTCTTAATTTTGGTGATGTCGTGGTAGGAGGGTCGTTTGCTGGAAATGAAAATGCAGACCGAACTTAAGTTTCTTGAATTTCGCGCCTTAGCATCAGGGCTGGCATACGTTAGCGTGACGTCGCGAATTGCAATGCATTCCCTCATGTTCTGGCAGTTGCGGCGCAGTAAGAATTTTTGAAGCTCTCTAAGTCGTTGCCTTTCTTTTTAAACGTACACTGCTAGTCCATATTTGCCGATGAAAAATTTACTAGCTTTCAAAAGATGAAGTGCCAACAGTGACAGTACACCAAGAAGGAACAAAGACAGGACAAGGAGCTGTGCACCCACTAGCCTCACAACATGTTTTACTGCAAATTTACTAGGCTCTAGCGGTTCCGTAAATTGAAGTCAGTGAGGTCGTGTGAGAACTTCAGAGGGGGCGTTGCCGCAGATAACGAGTGCAAACATCAGGGCACGTATTCTAAAACATAGGTTGCCCAAGTGCCGTCCGTCATTGACTGTCTCCGCGATAATCGTCACGTTATCGCACTGATTGCTATCCTACGTCTGAATGCCTGGCAGGGAGGAGGCGGTCCTAAAAGCAAGGTTTGCGAACACTGAACGTGATCTATTTCTGTAGAAATTGGTGCGCGGAATGAAACAGATAAGCCAGTACTCTGTCGCGAATACGCGTGGTATTTATTGGCAAAAAGTTTTGAAGCCACTGACATCACGTGTCGGCGTGCGTCCATGTAGCATACCTTCTACTGACAGGTGATGGAAGTGTTTTATTCAGAGATTCATAGCAATCTGGACAATTCCATATATCAATTTCTGGTGATTTAGAGCATCCACAGATTAAATAAAACATACAGATGAGTGACCAGGCATTCGTTACCAGGCGATCTCTGGCGTCGAAACTTGGCAATGGAGCGCAGCCATTGAATGGAGATCAGACATGTATTATACACTGAATGGGGTATCGTAGCAAATATGCAAAAGAAGGTGGGCCGCGTTACCGTGCCAAGGTCTAACCCGCTGTCTCACTTAGATGGGGAGAGGGGTCATTTGGCGTTGTACCCGTGAATTCTGGAAGACGACCAACAAATTTCTTGGAACCTTTCCGCGCGCTGATGTTGTTTTTTTTTTATCTCTCTCTAACCGAACACTGTGAGCCGTGGTTTCGTAGCCACACTTCTGATTGGTGGCATAGATTAATTTTTAGCAGACTAAGAGGAGATCTCGAAAATCAAGAGAGTAACAAAACCATTCAATCTTATTTTCAACTTTTAGGAAGAGGAGACTACGACACGAAGCTGAGCAACAGCTTGATCAGAATCTTGCACCATTTCACAATAGACAGCCAAAATGCTTCAGAACAGAGCCTCATTAATAAAAATTTACTTAAAGCGATATTTACACCTACTATCCGTACATATAAACACATATGCGAAAAAACAAACTACATAGCAATTCATTATGCAATATTACTTCCCTTTCCGCATCCACTGACATAAGAACTGCAGAAATACGAGTACGGCTGCGATAAAACTTATCTCACGAGTACTAAGTAAAGGGAACACGCTGTAGGTTAAGCACTGCTATATCACGCTCGGTGCGTCAGAGCATGTCATTTTTCTGAAAGATTGACTGTTGGGCTACAGTCAGCCTATCACATTGACTGGGAAAAAAGAAAAAAAAAAACTTAGCGCCAAAGAATTTGAAAATAGACACAGGGGACAGACTATGACGAACTCTACTACAAGCTGCTTATTTTTCCAAATACGCCACCGATTTATAAGCTCGTTCAAGCGCATACGTCACGCCGCTTCTCCACACCAAAGCGCGAGGGTGTATCAGCAAGAACTGCCGTGTGTGTCAGCATTAAAAAAAATAATAATAAACCAAGCAATAGGCCTTGCGCAACGTTGTCTGCGCGTCCATTTTCTGTGTCTGTGTCTAAATTTATTGCGCTCAATTTTCTCGCCAATATGCCGCGATGTCGCTGCATGCTAGAGTTTTCTGTTTGCTTTTTCATATTGTACACCGCAAGAGATTTAGTAGACTTCAAAATAGACTTGTAACTCAGATTTATTTAACTGGTTGGCGAACATGTAGTTATCCAAACAGTTAATTAATATACAGGAAGAACATCAAATTTAACAGAGGGATGTTCACTAGAGAACGAACGAGGAGCACTGGCGATACAGCCAACCCCTCTTTGCTGGAGCGAGTGCAATGAGGTGGGGTAAAATAGCAATGCCACTTGTCAGCAAGCAAGGTTGCAGTGTTATGATAGCGAAAGTACCGGGGCGTTGTAAAGTACAACGTTGGTGTTTACTGGAAGAAAAAGAAAATTGAAAGAAAAAGGTGTGCTCGCATGCGCCTGTGGGTGGAGGGAGAGGGCACCCTCTTCTGACTGGATTCGCCGGTAAGCGCGGTTGTAAGAGGAAACACCGCTGGTTCGCACAGTGTGTGTGCCTCCACAAAACGCAGTTAGAAATCGCGCCTATCAGTGGCAATGTCCAGACGCTGTTGTGATTGGAGTGAATGAGCGTGCAGAAATTACCACCTATGCTGAACAAGAACTCCCCATCAAAATGATCTGAACGCGAAGCAGGAATGAATTTTTTTATGGCTGTGCTACGAGATGGGAGAGGCGGCATGACTCATCAACAAGGGCACCCCCCCCCCCCCCCCCCCCTCGCCTCCCGGAGGAAACAGCCGCTAGTTGCTGCCAGCGGCAACCCGTAGGTTCAAGGACACCTATAAACACGGCCTGTAGCTGGCAGCAGGATTGGACAAGGCATATCTCACTCACTCACTCAATCACTCACTCACTACCCCCCTCCCACCGCGCGCGCACGCACGCGCGCACACACACACGTACGCACCTGCTTAGCCTGGTGGCTTCCTGGCGAAACGGCATTGGAGCCCCGCCCCTCTCATTCGTAGATATTGACCCGCAATGGAGACGGCTGCTTAAATGTCGCCATATTACTGAAGACCCTCGCATCATCCTCACTAAATGTGTCCTTTTTTTCGCTTTGAGTGCGTAATTTTTTGTTTAGGTTACATTGGGTGTCTTTTAAGTGGCGCGGGCTAGGCATTTTCACGCAGATATAGTACTATAGAATGCACATGCAAGATGGCACTTAACGAAATGAAGGCCACACGTTTGGTTAGCAAATAAGTTACGAAATTAACGCAAACGTAAAATTAAGTTGCATAAGTACACAGATTTCAGGTCGCAATAAGCACGAAGTCGGGTCGTAGAAAGACTTTAGAAGGAAAATATTTATGCTTTCTATGTTCGGTACACCTGAAGTAGTCGATTTTGATTGCTTGCTACTCGGAGCACAAGTGGGGAGGCCACACTCGTGAGTATACAACAAAACCTGGCGAAGAATTCGTCTTTTCCCATTCTATCCGGCATTAGAAATGAGAACGGGAAAAACACGACCCAGCGACTTTTTTTTTTTTTTTTGCCTAAGCCGCAAATAGTTAACGTCATAAAGGGGTTGTGCATCCTTATGTTCTCCGCTCTTTACCTACGCATGTCGTTCTCGCACCCCTCTTCTTCCTTAAGAAAAATAAATATTCATGTGCCACCAGAAATGTTGCGCACCCCTCACAGGCCGCGCGCGAATCCTAATTTCCCTGTCTTCCTCGCCCTGTTCAAACCACACTGCGTTCATTACTCGCGGCTTCCCAACTTCTCCTGTTTTCTTTCTTTTTCTTGCTTTCTTTGCGCGTGCCTGTCAACACACGCGTTGGTCGTCGAGCCTTGCGCCGGCGAAGAAAGCAGCTGGCCTCTGAAACAGAACGAAAACAAAGGGCCCACCAGGCGGCCTCTGCCGTGCTTCTCTTTTGTCTCAGAGGCCCAGGCTCGCTAGCCCCAGCTCGCACCAAAGAAAAACACTGAGATGTATATACGGGACGCGCAGGGCACGTGTTGAATCAAGAAAGCCCAGGTGATGAAAACGCTCCGCGGCCGTGAATAAATCTCGGGCTCCGGAGGGCGCGTTTGCGTGTGCCGTGTGCAAGCTGGGTGAGCGTGCTCGCTCTGACTCATTAATTCCGTGCAGCGTTGCCAGAGCCGTGTGTGGCCGTCACGTTCACGAAGCGCTCCGCAGGTGTACGGACGGCGCGCTATTTGCCGCTGATTGACTTTCCTAGCGTTTCACTTTGCATCTATCGTGTCGTATCGTATCGTGTCGTGTCGGATTGAGTTGAAACGGGATTGCGTATTTTCGTATCGTTGAGTAGAGTGACTGGTGAACGCACGTTCTTTAGAACATCTGTTGAGTCATTTTAGAAAAGTCTTAAAACACGAGGGAGTTTGCACATTCGACCCGACGATTGGTTGCAGTCAACTTGATTTACAGCCGCTCATGAACAGACGCAGACCCAGGTCTGTCCCCGTGGGCTGTTGATATACAGTACGTTGAATCAAATCGCTTAACATTGCTTGAGTGCTCCATCGGATCTAATAGGATTGGATCGAACTGTATTTTATCGTTGGGTCATGATTACAGGCCACGCTGTAGCCCGTCAGCGTGCCAGAAATGATTTCCGACTCGTGTGGTTGTTGGGAACCGTGCTGTCACCCGCTCGATCTGTGCTTGTACAGACGCCTCCGACTGCGGCTCTTTAATTTCGCGGCCGTCTAATGCCGGCAGGCGTCTGCGCTTCCTTTGCCTTCCGTAGGAGAGTGCCATTAACGAACCACTGTAACTGCGAATAGCTGATTGAATTGGGTCTTTTACCTGACGGAAGGCGACTATATATATTTGCAATGCTGTTCTCTTTGTTTTAGCAACGCGCATTATAGAAAACGGGGAAGGGGCGATACGGGTAGAGGGAAATGTTCAAGGGGCTGGCCGTCATACACGTGTCTGAAAGAAAGAGCCTATATTGGAGCCAGTTATTTTGCCCGCGTCAATACTAGCCGCTGACGTCATATGCTGGACGAGAATCTTCTCTCGATCTCCTCCGCCATCCCTCTCCACACCCAATGCGGCTGTTTTGTCTTCGGTTCTCGGTGCTTACATACGCAGCGTGTTCCAAACAGATTTGTGAAGAAAGGCACGGAGGCAGGTGAGGAGTTAGCCGGGCGAAGAACGGCGACAGGAGTGTTTATTCAGGCTTCGAGGAACGTATGCGATAAGACAAAAAAAAAAAAAGAAAAGCTCCCTTTTCGCTTGCGGAAGGAAGTGCAAGTTCTCGGCTCTGGCCGCAGCAGACAGCGCCGAAGAAGAGTGGCGTGCGCGTTGTGAAGTTTGCCGTGCGAACAGCCCCTCCATCTTTTCACTAGTTGGAACCGAGGCTAACAATTGTGTATAATGGCGTTGCTTCCTTTCGGTATTGTTTGTTGAGACTGCCCGCGACTTGGCAGCGTGGTTTCGGTGAGAACACGTAGACAAACACAGGTGCCCGTTGAATGCCGAGTCGCGTTTCGGTGAAAATTTTTGGTTCGCGTGTGTTTGCGGGGCTAACTGTTCGATGGGTCTCATTATATATATATCCTTTCTTGCCACCTCTGCCGAAAGAACGTAATATTGATGAATGACTGAATGAGAGAGAGAGAGAGAGAGAGAGAGAGAGAGAGAGAGAGAGAGAGAGAGAGAGAGAGAGAGAGAGAGAGAGAGAGTCATAAGGGAAAGGCAGGGGGTTAATGACGTCTCTATTGGAGAAAGAAAGACTGGCGCTTTGGGGACCAAGGTAAATATTGAGATAATACCTACGGTATATTCTGCTGCTAACTTGGTAGCACCACCCTTGAAATCTATCGCAGTTTAATAAAAGGGGCCGACGAAGAGAAGGGTGATGCTGTGATCGGTTGGCACTAGGCCACAAAGAGAGATGAATACATAATGTTTAATAGGCAATGCACGCAGAATTCGCAGAAACGATAAAATGACACGACTTCATTTAGTCAATGCAAGTTGCAAGTTTCGGCAATGCGGTTGCCATAACACTGTCCGCCTGCGACTGTGGGCTATGACAGCGTATAATAATCAGAGGAACAATGGCCATTATTACTACATGGCCTAAACCGACTTAGTTCTCCTTGCGTGTTGCAACGTCCGCGACGAGCGCGGCGGAAATTATACGCCCTCGATATTGACGTTGTACTTAGATACGGCCGGTGGCTCAGCAACCCTGCCCTCCCCCCTCCTTCCGCTTTTTATTTTCTTATTGCAGCGCACACGCACGCTGTTATCTCATGTCTCTCCAAACTATCTAGAATCGACTCGTGCGGGATATCTTACGCACTTCTGTACACAAAGCGGATCGTTCGTATGATTTGGGTAACTAACCCAGCGCGGCAAAAGCCAGGCCGAACCTTCTCGTATGCATACTCGCCGACGGCTGTGTGCCTTGGCTGCATCGCTCGAAGGCTAACAAATTGGCTTCGAGCGGGCCCGCGGCCGACTCCTCTCAACTGTTTCCGGACAAATCGTATTAGTCACGCAACGGTAACGGGAAGGAGGAGGGAGTCGAGGGGAGGACACACCCGCAGCTGCAGCGACGTCACTGCTTGGCATTGATTCCCCGCAACGCGATGTCTCGTCTTTCGAGCGGTTCGCTGGACCGCGCAGCACGCGTGCATTGCGGCGAAACTGGCTCAATGCCGACAGTTAGTAACGTTGGTAGGCTTTCTTTTTTTTTTTTCACTTGGGGAAAAAGGGAGCCGCATTGTGACGGACGGGAAGTGGAAAAGCCCATCTTTACGTCGTGCCTTTTTCTCGCGCAGTACATCACCAATTTGACTACAGGGCTGCAGGAGATTCCTGTAGGTTCAAGCCGCCTGCATAGGCTTTTGGCGGTAAAATTAAAACTAATATTAAATGCAATCGTTTTGCGATAACTACATATTTAGAGCACGTTGTGGTGTGTGTGTGTGTGTGTGTGTGTGTGTGTGTGTGTGTGTGTGTGTGTGTGTGTGTGTGTGTGTGTGTGTGTGTGTGTGTTTGTGTGTTTGTGTGTGTGCGCGCGCGCGTTCAGCAGCTACCTAAAACCGCTAAGCCTCGTAAGCACGCGCCTCAATGCTTCGGAGTGGTAACTACATTCCAGAGGCTGTACTCTGCTTCGGCGCAAAGCAGGAAACGCTGGTTTGCGGAAAATAACCGATGATTTAATTGCTGCTTTCTAACTTTCTTTCTCTTTTGCTTGAGCTTTGACGTCTCTTTACCATTGAAAAATTAGCATCTCTCGCCATTATTTAGTACCTGACTTCGCAAATATTTGCATTAAATTAATTTGCATTTCACCTGTAAAGTCGCCGAACTCATCCTTCGCATAGCATTTGCCACAATGCAATGGTGCATTGCGCCCGAGCACGTGTCGCAGTTGCGGTCGCCGGTCGTGGCGGGCTCAAGAGATCGAACGGAAAGGAATGCAATCATACCCGTGTGGGCTGATCTTTCATGGAGATTGAAGAAACCCAGCTAGTGAAGATAGATCCAAAGACCCCCGCTCGACCTGAGCTACTTTGCCATCTACTCTGTCAGAGAGAGAGAGAGAGAGACGAAAAGGTAAAGTTGGGGAAAGTTAGGGAGCTTGATCAAGGACGTGCCCGGTTGGCCACCCTACACTTGGGGAGAGGGAAAGCGGAAGAATAAATAAGAAGGAAAGGGAAGAAAAATAATGAATAGTCAGTCATTGTAAGCACATTCGCAGATGAGTGTCTGCTTTCACAAGCGCTCGTACAATTCAGTAGCCTTCAAGAAGTGCAAAAGGGCTCTTATGGCCTTGTGAATGCAAGAATGCATAGGCCATGCTCCCAATATCTTTTCCTCCAAAAGTGCTCTACTATCGAATCAGCTGAGCCCAGCTTGTAGAGCACGTCGTTCAGCATCAGATCATGGGCAATGGCACAGAAAGTGCTTTATCGTCTCGTCACACCCGCGCAAATTGCACGCCGCATTGTTGGTCATTCCTATTAGGAATGAATTGGCATTTGTAGATGCGACGCCCAGCCACATGCGACACAGTAAGGTTGTTTCTGGACGGGGAGAGTGTGGGTGGCAGGCAGAACCGCAAGTTAGAATCGAGCGAGTGCGAGCGTGAGTTTTTCAAACCCCGTGAATTACATCGTGCAAGTGTGATGTGGCGAGCAAGTAACTGAAGTTGCCTTGCAGCATCCGTTCTCGAGAGTGGTTACGCAGCCGCTGATGTTTTTGATGAACCAAGCGCGCAGCGTCAGCTGCGCCGTCGTTGCCGACAATTCCCTAGTGGCTTGGCAACCATTGAAATACAATGTCGTGTCCTCTCTCGAGCGCTTACTGATCAGCGTGCCTTATTTCGTGCACTAGCTGTTTGTGCAACCCACGACCTAGAGCAAACTGCAGGGTTTGCAGGGTTATTTTCGAATCGCAGAAAGTGGCGCAGTGATTGTTCCATCGGACGCCATCTCTTTGCAATGAGACTGTAGAGCGCCCATCCTTTGACGCTCAACGGCGTACTGTACAAGCTAAACTCAGCCTACCAGGTAATAAAGTGCCAAACAAGAATCTCTCTCTCTCTCTCTCTCTCTCAGAAGAAAATATCCTTGTAGCATGGTCTGTGGATTCTTGCATGCGAAGGCAACAAAACGCTTTCTGCACTTGAACGCTACTGGACATTATTACGAGCGCTTGTGACAGTGGACGTTCCTCTGTGACTGACTCTTAATGACTGCCTCTTTGCAATTTTTCTTCTCTCTGCTCATTATCTATTCTTCCCCTTTCTCCTCCCTAACTGTAGGGTAGTCAACCGCGCACGTCCTTGATTACCTCCCTATCTTTCCCTTTTCGTGTCTTTCTGTCTGTCTGTCTCTCTCTCTCTCTCGACCTCTTCAAGTGAATCATCCATTATGAGTTCAGTCTGGCACATTCCTCGAGGGAAAAGCCAGTATTCGACGTCGATTGAAGCTGAGAGATGGCTTAAAGACATGAGACAATTTACGCCGTTTGCCTGACGCGTCGTGTGCGATACATCTTTTTCCAATATAGTCGTACCGTTGCGTGTAGGTTTCTTTAATTACCATTTAGACGCTCTTTTTGAGAGTGAGTCATGCTGTTACGTACACACCGGGACGTGTGTACTACCACGTATAACAGAATTTTTCGTCGTCTAGTTTCCCCTTCCTCCCTTCTTCCCCACCACCATACCACCGCAATACCCTTTCCGCCTTTCCCGCAATCAAGGTTCCGTCGCCTAAACTGAGAGACAGTTACGGCGCTGCACAGCGCCCAACCTTTTTACCTCCCTCAAACCAAGAATCTCTCTCCGGTGTAGCTCGCGGATAAGCCCTGCTTCTTATCGGTCCTCCCGGCCGTGCTGTCGAGTGGATTGAGATAACGGCAGAAAAGTAGTTGCGGGCGATACAGACTCGGCCAGGTCACTTGCGAAGGTGCGTGCGCCGTGTGCGGTGGGGCGTTCTTTTGTTTGTACTTTTCTCCCCGTCCGAATCGCCCAAAACGCCCGGCCCCGCGATCGTCCGCCTTCTCTCAGTCAGTCCGCGGTGCTTCTTCTTCTTCTTCTTTTTTTTTTTTTTTTTTGGTGCCACTCTGTAGGTACTCCCAGGAGGGACGCCGCTACACCTGACTACTGTTCGCTCGATTCGCTACCGTGCGTTGTGCTAGACCCAGCTCAGTAAGCATAGGCAAGTCCTGAAAACGAAGGTGGGTCTGTCTATCTGCCCTGTTGTGCTGTTCTCGACTCGTGCGAGGCCAGCTTCGACAATAATGTGTTCAGCTTGGTTTCAGTGAACTAAATTTGTGCACCGAAAGAAGGTTGACGATGGTGATGACTGTGGCGGCTACTGTATCGATGACCGCGATGTCTGTGAGATTATAGTGTTGGGCGAGTTTATCGGACATGGGGCTATTTCCGATGCAAAAACGAAACAGGTGTCTTTTCTGAAGTCATTTTTTGATTCCCGGCTTACGGGTTATACATTCTGCAGAATCGAACAAAATGCATTAGTGTGATAGCGCTCTGCCTTGTCTGGTCTCTTCCTTTGTCCCGTCTTTGCAATGCAAATATTACGATGACTGAGAAGGCACAAGCTATTAGCATATTTTGTGACGTCATTTGTTATCGCGGTTTTACCGCGGGTGCACACAACTTGTTAGCCAAGCACGAGTGCGGGAATATGAGGTCAAATGTGTGTACACGCGATGAGTTCATCATCCGTAAGCCCATGCAAGTACTATCTGAGGTGATAATTGGTCTACTGACTCAACATGAGTCTGAAACGCAAACAGACGCGGCTCGACCATTGTGGTCTTGTTTTGGGCTGTCAGTCACTCTTTCTGCGATGCAACCCTTACTCTCGTGGGTATGCATGACACATTCGTGCGTTCTGTGTGCGTTGCGCCTGCAAGTTGAACGCAACTTGCGCACCCTGTGGTATGCGTTCCATCTTGATGTGAAAACCGTTCGTTCTGCGCAAAGGTGACACGGCTCCAGTCAGGGATTCGCCGCCATCTCTATCGAATACGAGAAGGCTGGATGACTTTCGTAAAACTGTGGTCCTCCCGAAGTGGATGAAATTGTCGTCAATAAGGACACTGGCTCTCTATGTGTCACCTTGCCGAATACGTTGCTGCCTTATACTATCTAGCCGTCTTACTTTTGTGGTACGGCTTCTGATCAACGCAATATTTTTTTAAAACTTGTCTTGAACCTCACGTTAGTGCGTCTTTATGCTATCGTGCCTTGAAAGAGCCAACTAGACGAAAACGTTGATGTTGACTCCTGAGCTGAGTCAGCTATAGACAAGCGCTAGAGGCGAGCGAGCGCTGCGCTTAGGGATGTTCGACTCTGTATGCTTGCATTACCTAATCGGCAGATAGACGTACAGAAACGGAGAGAAGGGAGGGGTGTTGAGGATGTTTCAGCGCTTAGACGAGCGCATTGGCTGTCAGTTTCTTTTGAGCCAAGAGGGTCGTCGTCTAGACCTCGGGGCAACGTGCTTCACGGCGTCCTTCAGCGCGAAGCGAAAAGCTAACGGCCTTAGGTCGAGGTTACGTCGTCCAAAGAAGCCAAACGGCGCCGAGTTTTTTTACTCCGCCACCCCATTCCTCCTTCCCTCCTCCCTTCTTTCTTTCTTTCTTTCTTGTTTCTTTTGGAGCTTTCGTTTTCAACGTGCAATAACGCCTATGCATGCGCCGAGTTATTTCAGCCTCTTGGCCTAGGAGTGAGGAGTGGCGTCTTTGGGGGCCGTGTCGATGCTCCTGAGGAGATGCGCGATGACGGATCGGGGGCGTTGTTCCCTCGGCGCGCGATTGTTTCGACACCGCGTTTTTTTCTCTCTCTCTCTCTCCTTAGCGTTCTGGCAGGCCGCGCTTTCGCCGGCGACGATGTGCGGCTCGCTTCGGGAGATACGTGGGGAGTCGACCACGATTGGCAGGGAGAGCGCGGCTGCCACGGAACGTAACGCGTTCCGCTTTTGTGTGCACATCTGGCCAGAGCGAAACTTCGCATTTCTTGCTCTTCCGAATGGTTGAAGAAAGCATGCGGCGCGTATGCTGTTTGTTTTTGTTTATTTTCTATCGGTGTCCGCGTTTTTTTTTTAAATTTTTTATTTTTTATTGTTACGCACCCACATCGTTCAACGCGCCGTAGGAGCGGTTGGAGCGCGTGTTGTTTTAGGCGCGGAATTTGAGTCCCTTACTGTTGTTGGTGGCGTATGAGGCGGAATTCTCGCGACATCGCGTACTCCAAGCCGTTGTGCTATATGCGTACACTGAAAAGCATATGATGGGGAAGAGAGAGATGTTGCTGGGAATTAGGTTTCTAAAGTGTAGGAAGATGACGTTTCTGGTTCTTATCGTGCTTCTTGGCCACGGCTATGCTGGATCTCATTCAGCGCCTGCTGCAGTTATGTGTACTGAGTGCACGATGCATTCAACCGCATTTATTTTGCTAACTGTGGTAACTACGTACACAGATGCGGTTAGGTGTTTTCTTATAACTGATCGTATCTCCGGTAAGACGTAAATGAGGTACTGAGGTTCCGAATCATTTCGGTTAGCATGCTTACCTTCGGTGTTGCAGATGAACTTGGGCAGAACCAAGGTTTCAGTCCTCGTTTATTTTGATGCTTTAATTCATTTGCCATTATAACTGCGGCCTTAGCCAATAGTTGCAAACTTTTCCCACTCCCTCTTTCTCTTTCTATCTCTTTCCCACTACCTTATAAATTGCCTGTCGCGGTGCCATATCTGTTTAATTTTGTAACACTTAGCTGGCCTGTTTTCGATGACCTTACTCGTTGCGCTTGTCTCATGAGAAGCAGTAAATTGCGACGAAACGGAAATGCGGGTATTTAATGTTTCTTTGGGGCTGGCGAAATACAAAAAGAATCTACAGCCCTTGTCAAGCAACATCTGCGCAACAGAAAATGATTATTTTATGAAAAGAAAAGAGAAAGAACGAAAACAAAAAGCCATCGTGAGAGTTAAAGTTTGCCCATAAGTGTAGGCGAGTAATGACCTTCCACTGAGCACATGTTCTGTGCTGTCTGTACTGGCTTACTGTACTGTATGTACTGGGTTTAGCTTTTACATTTAGCTTTTTCAGTCACCTTTTTATATTCGGTTTTGGCACGCATTGCAGTCTAGGAAGAGCCGACAAAAACAAAGAAAGAGAGAGAGAGAAAGAAAAAAAGAGAAAGAAAAGCAGTGGGGGAAAAAGGTGTTTCGCGAAAACACCACAAATCACGTTTTAATTCAGCTGCCTTATGGGTGTGTTCAAAGATAAATGTTCGAAGCATCCGCTGCCACTAGAACCTTGAACTGCTTTACCTTGTACTCTTGCTTCGGTGACGTTGCGTGCCTATTGCTGCCACAGAGGCTTTCTCCATCCGTACAAGCCCAAGTGCGGGCTCTGGGTGATTCCTAGTCGGTCTTGCTAATCATTTGCGTTCTTACTCCTAGTTTTCTCTCTTTTTTTTTTTTCTCCCATATCGACACGAGTAGCGCGTCCACATAGCTTGTTTAACTAACTCTCTCGTGTGCTTATCGCCCTGGACCGTTTGTGCAGCGCGATCCAGTCCCCCCATCTCTCCGGTTTTCATCCCCCACTCAGTGTTGGTCGGTTCACGTTCGGCGACTGCAACCGTGATTCCTCGTCAGCACAGCTTGATTCGGTCCTCAGTTCTATATCGACCGAAGGCGCTGCCTCTTGTTCAACTGCGGTGTGCTGCGATACTGTTATCTCTATAGCGAGGGGCACCGAAGCTCGGCTTTGTTGTCAAGTGTTGTGGTCGCCCCATATTGACGAATGTTTGACATGCCTGAGTGAGCGGACGGGAAGCAGTCATCGTTGTTCGAGTGAGTTGCGATTTCATTTCCCTTTTTTTTCATCAGCGTGCGCACGTTGACCGACGGGCTCCGTAAGTGGGCAATGTGAACGGGGGAACGAATCTGTCATTTGCGTCTCCGCAACGCATACTGGCAGGTGGCGTTTTCATGCAAATGGCCTTTACAGAAATATGTTTACAGATGTACAGGACCTTCACAATGCTTTTCTCGTTTATGCCGTCCGAGATTGCTCCGTCTCGTTTATTTATTTGTGCGTGCATGCGTGCGCCTGTGTCTGTGTATGTGTAGCGGTATTTGATCAATGCTGTGGATTTTGATCTTTTGATTGCTGAATGGTTTCTAGATACGTATAGTAAATGCGTGAAGTGTACGTCCGAATCGTTTGGGGCTGTACTATAAACCGCATTGTGTCCAAATTGACGCGGCCTGCGAGTTCAGATGAGTGCATTTTCAACGCACTACAACCAATGCAGCTGTAGTTTGTCAGCACTCTTCGTGTAACTCTCTATTGAGCTAGCCCGATAACAACTGCGTATCTGAAGGGCATACTCGTCCTGCGTCAGCTTTGTGAGAACCTCCTCCGGTCGTGCGAAAACTAACGCGTAGCCTTCTCCCGTTTATAACTGATCACCTGTATTCCCTAATAGTTCCGGATGGGTTTCCTAAATTACTTGTATCGAAGACTCCAAGTACATCGATATGCTCATTCTATCCGACTGTGTGCAGTACTCCCGAAATTTCATCTTTTGCCCCTCCATCTTGCTTTCGATGGTATTTCTGGTTTTCTGACGTGTTCACAGTTTAATAAGAGTATATGCACTCATAAGTTGTTTCTGACCATCTCTTTCCTGGCCATCTACTAAATCATTATGTTGTTTCCTCTCATTCCAGGGCTTCCCCATGATCAGCTCATCTACCTATGAAGAGGTAGCGCTCACTGGTGAGTGTACGCCTCTACCTCGAAGCAATGGCGACCGCGTTGCAGCGCTGTTCTTGCGTGTCATTGTAATACACGTGATGCGAGTTCGAGCAGGTGGCACAGGACTCCGCGGTCTCCGTCATACTTCACTCGAACGTGTTTCCTCGCCCCGTGTTTTCTTCACCGCCCTGTTTCGAATTCTGATAAGGCCGCATGACGCGTTGTACAGGTTAACATAAGCCAACCGTTCAGACAGCAGCTCCTTTAGAGCTATGACACTGGCATGCGTTCTCCGACTAAGTGTGTTACGGGTGCAATCTCACGTGTGAACGCAAGCAGTCACCCCATCTTCAAACTTCGCTTGCAGAGTTGGCAGGAAATCTTCATGTACGTTAAACAGTATATGATGCTTCAACCGGGGGCAAGCATTTTCGTTTTTCCAGTTAATATAAGTATTTCTGGACAGAAGTACGCAGGAAGGAGCATTGAAATCATCCAAAGGGGTGGAACAAGGGACGTTTCTGGAGACAGCATTTTGACGACGGGACTTACCTTCATTGCAGCAACTGGTTGTTGGCAAGATCAGAAACGTCTCTTGTGCGACACCTGTTAAATCACATAAGCATTTTCTTTTATTACAAGCATTGACAAGGTTGGACTAAACGTAAGGACCCGCCGTGGTTGCTAAGTGGTGTTGGGCTACTAACCACGAGGTCGCGGGATCGAATCCCGGCCACGGCGGCCGCATTTCGATGGGGCAGAAAAGGGAAAACACCCGTATTCTTAGATTTAGGTGCACATTAAAGAACCCCAGGTGGTCTAAATTTCCGGAGTACCCCACTGCGGCTTGCCTCATAATCAGATCGTGGTTTTGGCACGTAAAACACTATAACCTTTGTTAAACGCGAGGATTTGAGATATCGTGACGGTGAACAGGAGTACCCGAATGATATGCATCGCACAGCTCATCAAAGCTCTGTATCTTCAATTTTTTTTAATGTGTATAGGCAGTCTGTTGGTGCCCCACATAGTGCTTCAAATATCTACTAGAGTAACAAACGAGAAGAAAGGGGGCTAACCGAGGGGCACGATATTTTATTAGCCATATCACAAAAAGCCAACAAACACTGACACCAAGGACAACATACGGGAAATTAAGTGTGCTTAATAAATGGAATAAAGGAAAGATAAATTAATGGAAATGAAAGTGGGTGAAAAAGAACAACTTGCCTCGTGCGAAGGTTGTGGGATCGTTCCCCAAGCTGCGGCAAGTTGGTTTTTCATCCACTTTTATTTTCAATAATTTATCGTTTCTTTATTTCATTCATTAAGCGCAATTAATTTCCCCTATGTTGTCCTTGGTGTCAGTGCTTGTTGGCGTCTTGTGATATATATATATATATATATATATATATATATATATATATATATATATATATATATATATATATATATATATATATATATATATATATATATATATATATATCTGAAATCTTCGTCACACTTGAGGATACGCGACCGGCTCTGTCGAGACTATTGTACAGCCCCCCTGTGGCTTGCACGGAGCAGGCGGCGTGCAGTAGCTGACCTAGACTGGAACGGGGACGGCGCCGCTATCTCGCCGAAGACGTGACGCACGTTGACGGCAACGACTCGTGTCGTTGCACATACACTCTTGGCCGATAACGCTATCGCCCGAGCACTCCGTGACGTCAATCCCTTCCTTCCGCCCTTCGGTGTAACCACCCGTGTGGATTCTTGTCGTTTCGCACTTCATTATGGCATACTTGCTATCTTTCACAGCCCCCCTCCCCCTTCTCCAACTCCCCTGCCCCCCTTTCTCCTGAAACAGCCCTTGTCTTCGTCTCGCAGTGGTTCTTCTCACGGTTGCCGATTTCTCCGTGTTTGTCTGTTGCTCGCCGTTTTCTCGAGTCAGTACATGATAAACGCCGTAAAAATGGGACCTTTATCTAGCCTACGGACGTCCTCCTATAGCCCTCTTCATTTTTTTTTTCGTTCTGTGATTAGCATGAGAGACTGGCGACGCCCAAACAAAAAAGGGTAGGTCATTAACTGTAGAAAGCTGTTCGAGACTTTCTTCAACCTGCCGCGGTAGTTTAGGAGCTGTGACGCCATGCAGCCGAACTCGAAGTTCGATTCCTGCGGCTGGTGCGACCGCATTTCGATGGGATCGGATTACTAGAACGTTTTGTCGCGTGGTTTAAATAATCCCGCGTGGTCAAAGTTCATCCAGAGCCCTCCACTTCGGTGCCCCTCATTACCGCTACTGTGCCGGCTTCAGTATATTAAACCTTACTCTCTTTGCACACCCCCGCCCCCCCTTTTTTTTTCGCAGATAAGCTCGTTCTTTGGCGTTGAGGGGTTACGTGGCTTACTAAACGCAAATACGCGTCTACAGCTTTATCGGTCGCTATCGAGACCGTCACTCGAAAGATAGGAGCGGTCCTGATTTAGCCGCTGCTTTGGTCCGGGCGCTCCCCGTCCAGGCTTTCTTAAGCACCGAACAGAGATTGGGAATATGCTAGGCACACTCACGTGACTGGTGTTTCCTTTTTTGCATTCTCCTTCGGCTTTCGAGTTCGCACGCGCGCGTATCTCTTTCCTAAGAGATATGACAAAGTCTGCTCAGAAAAAAAAGAAGAAAAAAGGAAATGGCGGCGTCGTTATAAGAGCGCTCTACAGTTTGTAGAGTGCTTATGGACTTGAAGTAGACTGCTTTGTCTTTTCATAGACTCGTTCCTCTGAAGTAAGAAGCGGCCAGGCTGTCCACAGACAAATGTTCTTGAGCACTCTAGTTTTATTTCCCTTTTGTTTGCCAAAGTCTCCAACGACCTGCCTTCCGAGAGTCTACGGACAATAGTCGGCAAAAATTTCGAGGCTAGGAGACAGCTTTTCAGTCAACTTTCCATAGAGTTCGTTGTAAAACATTTGCACACTTTCAACAAACTGTCAGGATAGGTTTCAAATTGTGGGAACTACACAGTGAATTATAACGCGCGCCACAGCATAGAAGGCTCCGCACTAATCTCGATCACATGGGAGTTCTTTAACGCGCACCCAAAACAAAGTACACGAGAGTTTTTTTTTCTTTTTTGTGCATTCTGCTCCCAACGGAATGCCGGGGCCGGCAATCGAACCCTCGACCTCTTGCTCTGCGGCGCAACGCCCGAGCCACTGAGCGTCCGTGCGCGGGGCGGGTTAGGTTTCTCTGCAAGGCCCGAATCTCTCAGCCTGACGCAGGCAAAAGCGCCGAAGCGATGTTCGAACATTTAAGCGCAAGTGACTTAGGTTGCCATTTATGGGCAGCATGTTTTGGGTGGTAGCGTGAGTGGTGTGTCTCGCGCACCCTCGAGTGAGTGGCTCGAATAAAACGCTCGCGTGTTTTGAGACACGCCGTCCTTCCTGGACGCCAGTCTTTCTGGATGGCGTCACGTCACGTGACGAGTACTGAAAGTCGTGCAAGAGCTGCATCAGCGGATAGGAGAAAATGATGTATAACAACATTTATTTTAATGTCGATACTGCTTTTTTTTAAAACGAAGGAAACAAAAGAAGAAAAAAAAATATATATAGGGGGTTAGTTTTGTGGAAAAAACAAAGGTCAGGAAAAGAGCAACTAGGAGTCGATTTTTTTTTTCTTCTACCTACTGCAACGCCGTATTGCTGTGGACGCGGGCGCCAACCTTGGCCACTTTCCAAGCCCCGACTCTCTTTTAGACACGATACGACGTACGTAGGGCATCTATCATTTCGCAATACTATCACGTTCATGCGTCAGTGGGGCTGAATAGTGCTCTCCGGACAACTCGTGAAGATAAGTCCATCAGCTGCCCTTATCGCACCTTAGTGCCCCCACAAAAGTTGAATGAGGCGACGGCTTAACTTGGCGCGCCGGTGCATTTTGTAGCGGAACTTGGGAAGTCGCACGGAATCGGGTATACGTGCCCTTCGTTGCATTTTCAAGAACAGACAGTCTCGCTATAAGCTTCCTTGGCTTTTCTGTACCGAGCATAACCGTCACATTTCATGCTAGTATTCTGCCAGGTGTATATGCACTTCTTGTGGCTGGCTGTACGTGTCGAGGTTTAAAAAAAATTAAGAACAAAGACAATACGGTGCAATATTGCTGTCCTTTTTTTTTTTTTTTTGAAGAGCAACGCGCTTCCTTTCGAGCCTGACGACAAATGAGTAATTACACAATGCACAATGATTATGACGTTTCGGTTATAACAGCCCCAATAATGTACTTGAGGGGCCACAAGAGCCTTGGTTAATATTTTTTAGCGAGCCGTAAATAGTTACGACGCACCGCAAATACATGTAGGTTTTCTGAATAACAGGAAAGGGAAACAACACATCATTAATAGGCCGGTCGTACAAACGTCGATGTATGCCGTTATGTACTAAACATGCAAGGTATGCGTGGTGCTACTAGTTCCTTCACGCGAGTGTTGTGGTGAACCTCACGTATAGTTTAAATATCTTCAGACAAAGTGAGCCTATAACGTCGTCTTCCCGTCTTTTCTTTTTTTTTTGCCGTTGTTGTTAAAATAGAGAGATAAACATAGGGGTATGTTGTTATCGGTACATCGACGTTTTGCTTCGGTGACCTTTGATAATAGCTTTTCAAAATTAGCTTCAAACTATGTATGTAAATTCGCCTACAGAAGTTTACGGGACGCAGGTTCGAAAACAAATGTGTATTTAGACGCGGCGCTTCTAATTTAATAGGCCAACTTATGCAGGTTGCAAGAACCACTACAAACTCAAACTTTGAATTTGAGGCTACGTGTCCACGTACTGTGGGAATTCGGCTTTCTTTTTTCTCCACCAAATCCGTGTCCCTCGTTGCCTACTTTTCGTGGTGCACTTAGTGATCCGCTCTAGCTTGCATCGCTTACGAGATGAATACTCACATTCGCTTACGTTCAAATAGACGTTCCGTGACATTACCTTGGCGTCGCCCGTTTGGTGCCTCTTTGGGGTGCATATCTCTAGTTCGGTGATACTGCTTACAATGCGGAATATAGTACCTTGAAGCTTTGCGGTAACGGTGAAAACAGGTCAAAAGAAACGCGCCTGCGCAATAATCTTTCGTTGCTACTATTTGTGCTTTGCGAATATTACGAGTGTTGAAAAACAAGAAAAACTTTCGGACTACCTGCGCGAACGTACCCGAAGCAACTGTAGTATATGCTGAAGCTGGGCCACACGTGGTTATTGGTTTTCGGCATTGTCCACGGTCATATGGACGGGTCGTGACTTATAAAAGGTACCACCGTAAAAGAATACATAAGTTATTGACGTTTCTGCTTTACAACGCCGCAAGTTTACCCGAAGAAGAAAGAAAAAGAAGCAAGAAAGAAAAATGAGCTACGAAGTCTGTGCCAATTATAACTCCTTTCTTCCGTCTCCTTTCCTTTGTGGCGTGTAATGCTTGCCAGACTTTATGTCTTAATTGCTCGACTTCTGTTAAGCGCTAGCCACCCCCTCCCCCGTCCCCCACTTCTGAACGAAACAGAAATAGCTCGGCGGGTGACTCTTCGAAAGAAGACCTCCGGAAATCCGCCGCAGTTTCGCTCGTCTGGAAGCGCGTTTCAATCGTGCGAATGCAGCAGAACGTCGAGTCCGATACGACACACCTGCGGCGCGCTGTTATCGGCGACTATATATATATATATATATATATATATATATATATATATATATATATATATATATATATATATATATATATATATATATATATATATATATATGCCGCCGTGCAGTGCGACCGGCGCGCGCATAAGCTTCTTTTTTTATTCAATTCCCGGCCGCAGAACTATAGATGTAGCATCAAAATAGGAACGAAAGCAAGCTTAGGGCGTACTGCGGGGAGGGAGAAGAAGTGGCAAGGAGGGTTGAACCGCGAGGAGGAGTAACGGGGTTACTCGGGCGAGGGAAGGATCCGCGGCGCCTGGGAAGGCTGGGTCTTATAAAGTCGTGCGCGAAACCTTGAGTGCGAAGGGGGAGCGGTGCTCGCCGAAGATTGCGCCCGAATTTGACTTCGCCGCGCGACTGCGAGCCTCTTCCATCCAATATATACTATGCGCTCTCGCAGCAGAAACAGCAGAGCCATCGCCGACGAGGAGCAGGAGGATGCGCTATGGCGAATTCAATAGACACACTATATACACGCGCTATATACGAGCGAGCGAATTTCGCTGAAACCGTCATCGACGAGGCGCGGTGCAGCTTCACGTTTTTTTTTTTTTTGCTTGCTCGATCTTCTTTTAATTTCTCTCCTTTCGTTTGGAGTTCCCCCGATTCCGCTCGAATCGCTCCCGTACGTATGCCGGTGGCAGAAGAAGGGAAATGGAATCGTGCATACGTTGCCGGACGTTTGCCGAAGGGCAGGTGGAAAAGAGCGAATGGAAATTATAATAGAAAAAAAAATTGCGCCGCAGAGTTGTGTGGTGGGAGCGTATATACTCGGCTTCAAAACGGTCCCCTGTCGATTACGCTCGCGCTGTTGCAGCAGAATCGTTCAGCCATCGATCGCGGCACGGCTGCATGCAGTCGCAGATACCGGTTACGCATCGGCGGGTGACTCCCAAATTTAGCGAGACGTCTTCGGGAACGAAAAAAAAAAGGGGGGGGGGCGAGAATGATATTTGCATGAGGTGAGGCCGTGCGCGGGTCTGTCGGAAGCGACAGGGTGGCAGGGAAGATGATTAGGCCGATGTTGACGTCGCCGAATCGAGGAAGAAAGGAAGGGCGACAGACGGCGACTTTGTGTAGAACGCGCGGTATATCCGCCGTGGTGGTGACGTAGGTGCCCGGAGCTTTATCGGAGGGCACAAAGGCTGGGGCGTTGTCTGGGATTCTGGAAATTCCAAAGCACCGGAATTGTTCACGGGACGGTGTATATGCAAGTGTACGCCCGCGGTGCGCTTTGTCGCCGAGCGGCCGCATACGTCCTTACTTAGCTCGTTGCTCGGTGAAGGGAAGCGCTTCGTTTCTCGAAAAGCAGGCATTTTCTTTTTGTTTGAATGATATTACTCCGTACGATAATCTGGTCAACCTTATAAAACGTGAACACCATCCACTTCACTGTTACGAGGGCGCGGATTCGTTTCGCGACCTTATTACGCATACCGTGGGGAGCGCATTGGATTATCGCGTTGTCCGCCTCTGCACTCATCTATGTACAGTTGCTACTGGTTAGACCGAAGTGGCTACGGGAAAAAAAAGTTATTAAAGATAAAGTTAGCAAATATAAATTTGTTCAAGACGCTTCAGTCGACGTCGCACGCGCTCGTGCGATAACCGACGCTTACGTGTTTAGGACCCGTTCCCATGCATAGCTGTCACTCCACTTCTTACACCACATAGTGCTCAGTTTTCGTTGAAACCTTGTAATCGAAAGCAGCATTGTCGTGCAAACGCTGTATATTATTATTATTATTATTATTATTATTATTATTATTATTATTATTATTATTATTATTATTAGTAGTAGTAGTAGTAGTAGTAGTAGTAGTAGTAGTAGTAGTGGTAGTGGTAGTGGTGTTGGTGGTGGTGGTGGTGGTGATGATGGTAGTAGCAGTATTGCGTGTGTTCGTGTGCGCACATTTCTGTCTCGGCGGTGTAGGGCAGGTAAGAACGAAATGTGGTCTCTCTCTCTCTCTCTCGCCTTGTCGCTGCTTTGCGCTGTAAGCGCGCTGAAGCTGTTCGGGACCTGCCTGAGCCGTCTTTTGAATGGGCCCCACGATGCGCCGACTTCCCCACAATACGCCGGAGCCGCCCGTCTAACGGAATTCGATAGAAGGCCCCGCGCGCGCCGCGCGTTTCCGAGGTCCACATACGCAGGGAGGCGAGCGCCCCCGGAGAGGAAGCTTCTCCGTCGGACTGCTCCTGCAGCCGCTTCGATTCCCCCCCACCCACCCCGCGTTCGCCGGACAGCCTTTATTTTTTATTTTCGCTTGTGCATTTGTGCTCGACTCTGCCGTAGGCCGCACGGGCGCTGCTGACAGCGTATGCGGACGGTTTGTGCGGGGCCTTGTGCGCTTTCTGTTCACGTGTTTGATCGCGCACAGGTTGCCTCAGATAGTGCCCCCTACTATAAGTATAGACATCCGTTTTGGTTGGCCGGTTCGAACCTCGACGTTCGCTGTATCGAGGGGCTCTGCTATACTGTAGGGGACCCCTGCGTCAACACGTTTGTCTAAATGGCGGATGGGATATTTATGACCTCGTAAACCCTTCGTGCAGGCGGTGCGAGAAAGATTTATCAGTTTACGTCAAACAAAAGATAGCAAATAGCAAACCTGCATACATCTTGCGCACCGTTCGCGTTCAGAAACGATCGGGGGAATCGTATCCGAACGAATGCGTCTGCTGCTGCAACTTACGAGGTTGAGAGTTCGATTACCAGCCGGGGTGGATGCGTGCCGATGAGCGTGGAACGCGAGCGTATGGATTGTTTACCGAGCTTTAGGTGCTCGCTAAAGAACTACAGGTGATGAAAACTCGTGCAGAGGCCTCTGTTGCGCCATCCCTCGCAGCGTCTCTGTAGCTTTGAGATGTTAACTTAAATAAATAAATAAATAAATAAATAAATAAATAAATAAATAAATAAATAAATAAATAAATGAAATGTGGCCCATCGACCGACGCTATTGTCAGTCGGTCGGTTCTGTTGAGTACGTAGAGGCTTAAACCTAAAATGTGGGAAAAGGAAGTGGAACTGAGCAGAACGGTCAGTGTGCTCGCTTTTTTTGTTACAAACAATGTACATCTTAATATCTCTGTGTCTAATTTTTTATTGCTTTTCCCTTTACCCTCCCTCACAAAAACCGTTCTATAAATTACATTGCGTTTCTATTGCATTTTCTCTTGCCCTCGGTGAACTTTCTGTTGAGATGCAAATAAATGTACTCTTATGATTTTTTGTAATTACTCCTCCTGTGTATCGAGTAGCAGGCTCAGGCTGGTCACTCTCGCTTCCTTCAAATAAATCCCCCCATATCTCTCTCTCTTTCTCTCTCTCTCTCTCTCTCTCTTGCAGTTTTCTGACAGAAATAAAAATCTTCTATCAGGTACTTAAACCGAGTTACAACGCTTCCTGTTGTGACAGTGGACGTGGCAGCTCCCTTTGTGCAAGCTCATTGTGTGCGCTAAACGTTTCGTAAAGAATAACTACGGAGTTGTACAAACGGAATGGTGGAAAACGGCTGCTGCCACGAGCAGGCGCCTGCGAAATGCATAATAAAAGTCCTTCGCGCATGTTTACAAAACCTTTGCCCCGTACAATAGTGCGCACCCGTTCTGGAATCTCCGGGGTTGCTCTCTTTCCGCAGTGCTTGCCATGTTTACCGAGAAGTGCTCGGTCACCCTTAGAGGTTCTTTTCATCGATGGCCGCTGACGCTTAGTTGCCTGACCACAGACCTTTATTGTCGGTCGGTCTGCGTCCTGCGGATATGATTGTGTTCTTTCTTTATGCCGTTGGGCGGCCGGTCAAGTGCCGAGTGAAGAAAGTGTGCGAGATGGGGCCTCAACGGCGCCTGAGCCCTTTGCAAGAGTAGGCAAGGGCATTGCGAATAAAGTTCCTGGTTTGTGTGGCTAGGCTTGTGATTCTTTCCCGGCCCAGCTGACGATATGGACTTACGTGCGACTATATGTTGTGTCAAATAGATTTATTTTTCCGTAGTCGTTGATATTTGTTCTGACAAACTATAGGTTTGTTGTTCCCTCTGTCTCTGTTAAGAGAAACCGTAAAAAAAAGTTGTCTTGTTCACTTTGTTGGGATCGGCAAGCCTCTCTTTAAGGAGAAAAAAAGCAGCACTTCGTTAGGGTGAACCCTAACGAAAGCCAGAACGATATTGCATCAATACGTCTTAACACTTCCTTGTGCGTATGTGCTTTTATTTATTTTGCATTATTCGATTGACTGGATTGGTTGACTGGCGTTCAATGGCAGAGCGTGCCGTTCTATTGTTAATATATATATATATATATATATATATATATATATATATATATATATATATATATATATATATATATATTGGCGTTTGCGAAGTGTCCTTTATTGCCAGAGAGTCCTTTTTTTTCCGAATCACCGGATGTTACCATCGTGGACAAATTATTGTTTGTGGAGCATCCGGCTACACTAATGCCTGTTGACGTAGGGGGTGTCGTAAGACCACTAGTCTCTCCTTCGTGGTGCTTGTGCGAGCTTATATAACGTCCAAAGATAGGGTGTCCAACTATAGGAAGAACAATACGGAGTCATGACTTTTAATCCCTACGCGTTGTGTACGCCATGTACGCCATGGGGCGAACACGTTCGCTCGCTATCCGTTCGCTGTGAGTCGGACTTCCTCGATTTGTCGCGCATCCATCGGCACGTTCGTGGATAGCAATTCGTCCAGTAGGAATTAGTGTATGAAAGGTGCAATAAATGCCCTTGTGATTGTTTGCACTACTGTGTTGTCGTTCCTTTGTGAGACCCCCACAGTCTTGACGTAATCTTTTCACTGCAGTGCAAACTTCGTACGAGGTATTGTCGAGGGGTAATTCACTAATACATGTGAAATCATTTTTTCTCTTTAGTATCCGTTTAATATCGCTATGTTCTTGTTTTATTTCTTGCAGATATTAAATATTAGCATATTTCCAAATCGGTGCCATTCCGGAAAATTCATTCCAAGTGGATGCGCCTTGCAAACTTACCGGCTACTATTCGTACATTGCAGTATGGTCCATAAATATTCACTAATTAAGGAGTTAATTAGTGAATTATTGCTAATTCGTTGATTGTGTTTTTCGATTTCTCGTGCGAGTAACGTCCGCCTCTCTGAATAATCCAGCGCAAGGACTAGAATTACGCTATCTGCAAAAGACAATTTCAAAAAAAAAAAAAATTGCCGGAGAACTTAGAACTGATCACCCCGTATACTGCTTCCAGTCCACCGTCACATTATTGTTAGCAGCATGTAGGTGACAACCGCTTCACGTAGTGAATTGGATACGGTCTCTGCAGTAAGATCCAGTCGCCTAAACACGCCTTGCACTGCACATCTGGCGGCTTTTACCAACGCCGGGCACGCCCTTTTGACACTAACCGTTCTAGAAAAAAAAAAATGCCGTGGCGTCGCTTTTCGTCGCGTCTCTAGTACCTCGCTTCTTGTTTATGATCGATCCGTCGTCGAGCCGTTCTTACTCGATGCATTCGTAAAGGGGTCTGCGATCGACTTCCGCGGGCGCGCGTGCAAGTGCCGCGGAGCCTGCTGTTAGCGTATTCGCTTGGCTTCGGCGCCATTCTTTGTTTCGCACACCATCAGATTAGCGAGAAAGGACGAAGGGGCATAAAGGTAAATGGACCGAGGCGCCCTGGCAACGTCGGCGCCATACTTGTCGCCGTGCTCGTTATAAACTCGGTTCGTAACCGGACCTGTGCCGCTCCGGGCCCGATTTATATAGCCTCGCCGTCACTTCCGATCTCACTGACGGCAGCTGTTCAAACATAGAGTGCGATAGAACTTCTCTTGCGCTGGTTTTCGCTCCACGTGACCTGGTGCTCCGGGTCGTTGTGTGTCGACGCATGCACGCACGCAGGTGGTCGACGGATCATTCACCCCCCACCTTCGTACTCTCGAAATTTCGAGCAGGATCGTAGTAGGCGAAATGGGCTTAAGACGTAACAGTGTTTCGCGCATTACCGGTTGCTGAACGGAGAAAACTCGCGCTGGAGCGCCTGTGCTTTACCGTTTTGCACAGAGGGGCGGGAAGAGGGTTAGGTATCCTGTAATCTGCTGCTGAAGTTTTGTTTGGCTGGGCTTGGGGTACGGGGGCGTCAGAAGGAGACAGGCGCCCCCAGCCAATCATCACTTTAGCAGCAGATGAAATGGACATGTGCACTAAGAGGAGACTTACAGAATAACCCCCCCCCCCTCCCCCTAACCTCTGGTTGCACTTCTTCGGTTCGCTTGAAAAGGGTGATTCTGACTTCGCCAACCTGCAGTCCCGTTGACGTGTTTTAACGTGGTGCGTATGTTCATTGAATAATCGTCATAGACTTGCCACAAACTAGAGATAGACAAAAAAGTTTTGAAGACCCATTCGTTTTGTTGCGTTTCGCCTGCGACACGTGGTTTTGCCGGCGCGACGGCGGCGGGGCGGCGGACATTTTGGCCCGATCGTCGTCACCGCAACACTCATCGCCAGGTGTTTCCAGGCGCGTCTGCGGCGATGCGACCGCCTAGGGATTTCGTTCCAGTCATTGTGCCCGAAACAGGCGATGCCAAAGCAGGGATCTCCTTCCAGTTATTGGGCCCGAAACAGGCGATGCCAAAGCAGGGATCTCGTTCCAGTCATTGTGCCCGAAACAGGCGATGCCAAAGCAGGGACCATCTTCTCGTTACAGTCATTGTGTCCGACCGGCAGCGCCACGACAGTGTGCTGCGCAGCGCCACGACCAGGTGCTACGAGATCGTGCGCAGCGCCACGACATGGTGCTACGGCATCGCTACGACAGTGTGCGTCACCATTAGCCCATTGTACATTCACGTGCTCGTCTTTTGAGGGGTTCCTTCTTGCCCTCAGCTGCGAGAGTATAAAAACAGCTGCCCCCGGACGCCAGAGGAGGGCTCCGATTTCTTCTGCTGAGTGAAGTGCTCTCCCGTCTCTCTACCTCGGTCAAACCTGACCACCAACTCTTTGCGATGTTAAAATAAACAAGTTGATTCGTTGTTACCTGTCGACTCATGCTTTGCCGGGACCTTCGGATGCTTCGAGTTGTACCCCAGGCCGCCAGGCCAACGCTACCCTTGGGGCTTGCGACCCAGGTACAACCACGGGCGTCAGCGCCGAGTTCCCAACAGATCGTACCAGCAGACGGATCCAAACATCTGGTTGGCAGCGGTGAGATCGCCTACGACTTCAAACAACGGTCTGCCAGCGGCGAGATCGCGACAACGGAGGCCAGCAGCAAAGGGATGCAGTTGACTGTATGCTGAGCAGCTCAACGACGATCCGGGAGCAGTGCAACGAGCCCTGTGTGTCGACTGGTTGCCTGCAGCGGAACGACTGCGCGGAATTCCTGCCTGCGAGGTTTGGTGAGTGCGGGACTTTCTTCTTCTGAGCTTTGCCAGGCTTTTGTTAGTGTTAGAAACAGAGCTGGTAATTGTGGTTGTCGTTGCTGCCGGGTTAGTTGCGGCAAGACAATAGTAAGCAGTAGAGAAAGCAGCATTCAGAGCAGCCATGGATTTGAAGTCGTTGCGCAAACCGAAATTGTTGGAGCTTGCAAGAGAGTTGGGTCTGGATGTCTCGGACAAACTCAGAAAACCAGAACTGATAAAGGCTATTCTTGAGTTAGAGGCTGAGGATGACGAGCTGTCGGAATGCCTTGAGACCATGGAGGAGAGGGAGACTGCAAAAAGACAGGAGCGCGAACTTAAAGAGCAAAAAGAAAAAGAAGAGCGCGAACTTAAAGAACAGAAAGAAAAACAAGAGCGTGACCGTCAACACGCTTTGGAAATGAAGCGTCTTGAGGTAGAGATGGAACGCGCTCGTAATGGAAGTCAGGCACACGGTGCAGGAGAACGCGTATTGTTCAAAATGACTGACCTGATGCGGCCGTTTAAGCTTGGAGAGGACATTGGTTTGTTCCTGGTTAACTTTGAGCGAACGTGCGAGAAGCAGGGGTTCTCTCGGGAAACGTGGCCACAGCGCTTGCTCACTTTGTTACCCGGCGAGGCGGCCGACGTAGTCGCTCGCTTGGATAGAGAGGAGGCAGAGGATTTCGACACAGTGAAATCGAGTCTTCTAAAAAAGTACCGGCTGTCTGCGGAGGCGTTCCGTCGGAAGTTTCGGGAAAATGAGAAAGGCAGAAGTGAGTCATATACAGAGTTTGCGTATAGGCTTATGTCGAACATGCAGGAGTGGCTCAAAGAAGAGAAAGCGTTTGGTGACCACGATAAAGTTCTGCAGTGTTTCGGGCTAGAACAGTTTTATAGTCGGTTACCTGAGAACGTGCGATACTGGGTCTTGGATAGGCCAGACGTGAGTACGGTGGCTAGAGCCGCTGAGCTAGCCGAGGAGTTTGTGACGCGTCGAGCTCGCGGAGCTAAGGACGGTCAAAAGGGTGAATTTGGCTCCAAGTCTGAGAGGCCAAGGTTCACGCCCATGAGATTTAAGGGGGACACGCGTAGTGAGGATGCGAGTGAAAGCAATCCGACCAAACGTAAAGAGACGGCAGCCGAAGCCGAACGCAGAAAGCGGTTCGAGATGAGGCGAGCGGGCGTTTGTTATACGTGCCAGAAGCCGGGTCACTTTTCGGCGCAGTGTCCGGAAACAACACCAAAAGTTGTGTTTTTTTCAATAGGCAGCACGGACGAGAACATGAAGCTTCTCGAGCCTTACATGCGAGACCTCCTCGTGAACGGGAAAGAGTGCCGAGTGCTTCGCGATTCCGCAGCTACGATGGATGTAGTTCACCCGTCTTACGTAGAACCCCATATGTTCACGGGCGAGTGCGCATGGATCAAGCAAGCCGTGGAAGCTCATAGCGTGTGTCTGCCGGTAGCAAAAGTGCTTATTGAAGGACCTTTCGGAGCGCTTGAGACGGAGGCGGCAGTGTCATCTATGCTGCCACCCCAGTACCCGTACCTATTTTCAAACAGGTCCGATCACCTCCTGCGCGAGAAGGGGCTTTTGTTTGGTGAAGCTAGTGTTCAGGCCTTAACCAGATCGAAGGTTCGGGAGCTCGCTGCAAAGGCGGTAGTTGCGGGGCCGACGTTATCAAACAACGAAAAAGGGTCAGAGGCGCAGCAAGCTGATATTCAGAGCACGCCCGAACAGAATAAAATTGAGTCTGTAGCGTTGAAGGCGCCAGATACTGGAGAGGAAAATCCCGACGCGGGAAAGTTAGAAGAGCTATCTACTGATTTGCTCATCGCGCCTACGTCAGACGGACTTGATAGGTTGCTAAAAGTCAGCCGGTCGGCTTTGATAGCCGAGCAAAAAAAGGATGGCAGCCTGGAAAACGTGCGCTGCAATGTCAAAGAAGGTATCGCCAGGAAAACTGCGCGTTTTGTGGAAAGAGGGGGAGTCCTGTACCGGAAGTATCTAGACCGCCGAGGAGTGGAGTTCGATCAGCTGGTCGTGCCTCAATGCTATCGTCAGGATCTGCTGCGCTTGTCACACTGGGGTTCGTGGTCCGGACACCTAGGAGTTAAGAAAACTAAGGACCGTCTCTTGCAAGAGTACTATTGGCCAGGGTGTTTTCGGGACGCAGACCATTTCGTGAGGACATGTGACACTTGTCAGCGGGTGGGCAAACCAGGGGACAAATCGAGGGCGCCGTTGAAATTGGTACCTATCATTACGGAGCCTTTTAGACGGCTCGTTATTGATACAGTGGGACCTCTGCCGGTAACAGCCACGGGGTACAGACACATTTTGACTGTGATCTGCCCAGCGACAAAGTTCCCTGAAGCAGTGCCGCTTAAAGAACTCAGCTCAGTTGAGATAGTTAATGCACTACTGTCCATATTTGCGCGAGTTGGTTTTCCTGCAGAAATTCAATCAGATCAGGGCACAGTGTTTACTAGCGCTTTGACGACAACTTTTCTCGAAAGGTGTGGGGTAAAGCTGTTACACAGCTCAGTGTACCACCCACAGTCGAATTCCGTTGAAAAGCTCCACTCCGTCATGAAGCGCGTGTTGAGAGCCTTGTGTTTTGAACATCAAACTGACTGGGAGCTGTGTCTGCCTGGGGCGATGTTTGCTTTAAGGACCGCGCCGCATGCGGCTACGGGGTTTTCGCCAGCTGAACTGGTGTACGGTCGCTCGCTTCGATCTCCGCTTCGCATGCTTCGAGAATCGTGGGAAGGTAGGGGCGACGACCCAGTCGTGGTGGAGTACGTGCTTAAGCTCCTCGAACGCTTAAGAAGGGCACAGGAGTTGTCAGGTGAAGCAATGGCAAAGGCCCAGCAGAGGGCCAAGGTTTATTATGATCGGACAGCCAGGGCCCGTCGTTTTGAGGTTGGCGATGAGGTCATGATATTGCGCACATCGCTAAACAACAAACTAGACGTGCAGTGGGAGGGCCCAGCGCGAATTGTTCAGAAACTGTCGGACGTTAACTACGTGGTAAGTCTGCCAGGAAAGCGGAAAGCACAGCAAGTTTACCACTGTAATCTGCTCAAACCTTATAGACAAAGGGAAGCAGTGGTGTGCATGATGGTAAACGTTCCTGAAGAGCTTCCGGTCGAGCTTCCGGGACTAGGCTCAGTGACGAACAGGGAAGACACCGGTCAAGTCATTAGTGACCTTATCAGTAAAGCACCGCTGTCGCCTGAGCAGAAAACCGAACTACACCAGCTATTACAAGAGTTTCAAGGTCTGTTCTCTGAGAGGCCTGGTAGGACTTCTGTACTTACTCATGATATAGAACTTACCTCCACAGAGCCAGTACGATCCAAGGCGTATCGGGTGTCACCCCGCCAGAGCGATATTATGGAGGCTGAGGTAAAGAAAATGCTACAGCTCGGTGTTATTGAGGCAGGTGAGAGTGATTATACCTCCCCTTTGATTTTAGTTGAGGTACCGGGCAAGGAACCTCGTCCTTGCGTCGACTACCGCAGGCTTAATTCCATCACTAAGGATCAAATTTATCCGATCCCTAACATCGAGGAGCGCCTTGAGAAAGTTAGTAGCGCTCAGTTTATTTCCACCCTAGATCTTGTCAGGGGTTATTGGCAGGTTCCACTTACAGAAGAGGCTAGTAGGTATGCGGCGTTCATTTCACCAATGGGAACATTCCGTCCTAAAGTGTTGAGTTTTGGTTTGAAGAACGCGCCATACTGTTTTTCAAGTCTCATGGATAAAGTGTTGCGGGGACAGCAAGAATTCGCTTTACCGTATCTAGACGACGTAGCGATATTCTCCGCATCCTGGTCTGAGCATATGACACACTTGCGGGCAGTGCTAACCCGCCTGCGCGAAGCAGGCTTGACAGTAAAGGCTCCTAAGTGCCAGTTAGCACAGGCCGAGGTTGTCTACCTCGGTCACGTGATTGGTCAGGGTCGTCGCCGCCCCTCTGAAATAAAGGTGGCCGCTGTACGAGACTTTCCGCAACCGCGCACCAAGACCGATATTCGGTCGTTCTTAGGTGTCGCCGGCTACTATCAGAGGTACATCCCTAGGTACTCTGATATCGCGGCTCCCCTGACGGATGCTCTAAGAAAGACAGAGCCTCAAACAGTCGTCTGGGACGAGACAAAGGAAAGAGCTTTTAGCGCCCTAAAGAGTGCCCTAACAAGCCAGCCTGTGCTACGATCGCCAGACTATACAAAGGGGTTCATTGTTCAGTGCGATGCTAGTGAGCGAGGCATGGGCGTTGTACTGTGCCAACGGGAAAATGGAGAAGTAGAACACCCCGTCCTGTATGCTAGTCGTAAGCTGACCAGTCGTGAGCAGGCGTATAGCGCCACCGAGAAAGAGTGTGCATGTCTCGTGTGGGCCGTTCAGAAATTGTCATGCTATCTAGCCGGCTCGAGGTTTATCATTGAGACAGATCACTGCCCTCTCCAATGGCTGCAGACCATCTCTCCCAAAAATGGCCGCCTCCTGCGCTGGAGCCTCGCTTTACAACAATATTCCTTTGAGGTGCGTTACAAAAAGGGGAGTCTCAACGGTAACGCCGATGGCTTAAGTCGAAGCCCCTAACGTAGGAATCAGCCTCAAAATTGTTTGTTACTGATGTTTTTCTTCCTGAGGCAGGATTTTTTTTTAACATATTGCTTTTGTTTAGTGTTTCAAAGTGATGATATGCTTTCTAGTGCAATTTTTCAATTTGTGGACGCGTTCTGAGTGATGCTAGACTACTGTAAGGAACTAGGCAGTGGTATAAAAAGGGGAAAGAGCCTGGCAGGGCTTAGTGAGGGTTGTGCCGTGCTTGCTGACTGAGCGGTTGAGTTTTCAGCGTAGTTCTAACGCTTGCCGGGAACGAGAACAAAAATGTGAACTCTCCCGAAGTCACTTTGCAGTGTCCCGTGCGAACCTGAACGAGAGAACGAGGCCTTCTCTGTGCGCTGCGCTCAAGAAACGTCAAGGGACGCCCGACTTCGGTTATGAGCATCATCGAGCGACATCCCTCCGGACAGCGGATGCAGTCCCCTGTCCATCGGGATCTCCTTTCCCCGGCGGGGCGGTCTGTTGCGTTTCGCCTGCGACACGTGGTTTTGCCGGCGCGACGGCGGCGGGGCGGCGGACATTTTGGCCCGATCGTCGTCACCGCAACACTCATCGCCAGGTGTTTCCAGGCGCGTCTGCGGCGATGCGACCGCCTAGGGATTTCGTTCCAGTCATTGTGCCCGAAACAGGCGATGCCAAAGCAGGGATCTCCTTCCAGTTATTGGGCCCGAAACAGGCGATGCCAAAGCAGGGATCTCGTTCCAGTCATTGTGCCCGAAACAGGCGATGCCAAAGCAGGGACCATCTTCTCGTTACAGTCATTGTGTCCGACCGGCAGCGCCACGACAGTGTGCTGCGCAGCGCCACGACCAGGTGCTACGAGATCGTGCGCAGCGCCACGACATGGTGCTACGGCATCGCTACGACAGTGTGCGTCACCATTAGCCCATTGTACATTCACGTGCTCGTCTTTTGAGGGGTTCCTTCTTGCCCTCAACTGCGAGAGTATAAAAACAGCTGCCCCCGGACGCCAGAGGAGGGCTCCGATTTCTTCTGCTGAGTGAAGTGCTCTCCCGTCTCTCTACCTCGGTCAAACCTGACCACCAACTCTTTGCGATGTTAAAATAAACAAGTTGATTCGTTGTTACCTGTCGACTCATGCTTTGCCGGGACCTTCGGATGCTTCGAGTTGTACCCCAGGCCGCCAGGCCAACGCTACCCTTGGGGCTTGCGACCCAGGTACAACCACGGGCGTCAGCGCCGAGTTCCCAACAGATCGTACCAGCAGACGGATCCAAATAGTTTGAAGCGTAGATTTCCAGAGCAGAAGTACCTATGTTAGCAAACGGTTGAGATGCCTTCTAAACTCTAGTTATATACTTATAATCTCATCGTTAACATGGCATTCTGATGATAGTCATTACAATAATTAGCGGAGCCATACTGCGGCTCATCCGCGACTATGCCACGACGGCGACACCGCTAATAAAACCAGAAGGTCCTAGCTTGCAGCTGCTCTCCCCGCGAACAAAGTCTGTGCGGTATAGTCGGGTGTTTAAAAGAGGCAGGAGCTACCATGCGCGATTACTACTATCAAACCTCACTGCCTGTATAGTAATTTATTTAATTTGTAGTACATTATGAAACGGAGGCGTGAACAGAACAACAGCATGCCCTTGTGATTCGCTAGCGCATCGTGAGCGCGATGGCGTTCGCCCAGCAACAAGCAGTTATGCGTTACATACATTTTCTTTGTTCACGCTAAACGCAGCTATGCATGCCTTTAGTCCTGCGATGCTGCCGCCTTAAATATAAGAACAAGGGTGAGTGGCCGGGTGTGTAATCGTGTTGTATGAACTGTGTGTAAACCCGCTAGGAATGCGGCGCATTGCCCTCTGAACGTGTGCCTATATAGTAGCTATAGCTCTGTATGTATCACGTGAACACAAGCTGCGTTGCATCTGTCATTTAAGAACTCACTGACGGTCGCTGAAGGATTGACTCGTCTAAGAATTTAAGTAAATGAACAATGTACAGCTCGGTCGCCTCAGGAGCGACACGAGGAGTGCACAGCGAATGGATTGACACTGGATTAGGGTGGCTAGAAGGCCACCCTAATCCAGTTAGGGTGGCTTCTAGCCACCCTAACTGGATCCCATGACGAGGAGCTGGTCTTGGCCATCTTGGCGCGTGTACAACGGACGAAACACGCCGACGTCAGAGCGACGCCCTCAGCGCGGGAATTTTACATAGTGCATCGAGCGAGGCGTTGGTGGAGGGAAAGTATTTAAGCGTTAGTTTCTTTGCGACGATCTAATTCGTCAACGCATCAACGCTTGATCCTTTAAGACCAGCGTCATCCGTGTATCATGTCGCATTTTCTGTTTCCCATTAAGCGCTGGAAATGCATCAGAATGTCGAAATTCCAACTAACCCAGCTGTCTGCCATAGCTTGTAAGGAGTGCGAGGTGGTGCGTGGTGAGCTCGTGGGGGTTCTGCGGCGCCAGCCCAGTTCTTGCGTCAGTGCGTGAGTCATTGAGTATCACGCTGCTTGCTCTCTTCCCGGACGTTTCAGGCGCTTGTACTAGCTCCGTGCCTTGGATGGTTTATGTACAAGATTCCGGTAAAAACCGTAGGTGATTGTCGTCGTAAGTTAAAAAATAAAGAGCATATAAAGAATAAATAAAGAATAAATAAAGTAAAGGAATAAATATAGGAATAAATAAAATAAAGAATAAATAATAAAAATAAAATAAATAAAAAAAATAAATAAAGAAAAAGAAGAACGCTGCATTGAACACTCGCCGAGATTCCGGCGTGTTTCAATGAACTGGCTGTGATTACATCTCACTTCAAGATGAGTTCAGAGCAACACCACAAAATCCGCGGCCACCGACAAGCATTGCGCACTTGGACCATTTCCAGTGTCCCGTTGAACCCCGCACGCGCGAACACTGTTGCTATTCATTGTCATACATTTCTCTCTTTCCATTCAGTTATCCTCTCCCCAATGTGGAGTATTAAACCACACTTGTGTCTCGTTTACCTCCATGCCCGTCTTGGTTGAAATTTCTTAGCCATTGGGCTTGAAACTTTGTCTTTCTTTCTTTCTTTCTTTCTTTCTTTCTTTCTTTCTTTCTTTCTTTCTTTCTTTCTTTCTTTCTTTCTTTCTTTCTTTTTCGTTGTGCAGTTGGTTGGGCTGTGGAGTGGTGTTTCTGGTCATTCTGTCATGGAAGGGATCTACGCGCGGAAAAACAGAAATTGAGACAGCGGACAGTATACACACCGCGAACGAACTGCCAAACGAACCATCAAAACTTGAGGCATTTCTCGACCCACATCCGCATGCAACCAACTGCTGCTCGCCTATTCGGTTGGAGGGAACGGGTGCCGGCGATTGACGCAAGGCCACGAGGCATGCTGCGTCTGCTGCGGGTTTGGCTATTCAGAGAAGTTAGAACCAGGGTGGGAGAGAGGCAATGAAAATGACAGAAGGTGAGGGGCAACATCAGATTTCCTAGGCTGCCGCCACAGGAGCCGGTGACACATCGACGTATTGATCTGCTTTGCTGGTACGATGGGGGAGAAGTGAGAAAGAAGGAGATAGCGAGGGGGGAGAGAGGGTAGGGGGTGAGGACGCACATCAGCGCACTCTGGCCGGCTTGAAGCGGTGACAGGAGGAATGGGAAATGTGGCTCGATCCGCGACGGGGCTCTGCACGCGCCGCGGCATGACTGGCGCTTTCTCTCTTTCATTCTTTTCTATTACTCTGGTTGACCTCCCTACCTTCCCTTCCTTATTTTTCCTCCTCCTCCTCTACCACTCTCCCTTGCGGTGGCGCAGAAAAACGAATGATTGGGACAGAAAGAAGGGCGAAAAATGCCGCAGCAAGGGGCACGCTGCTTACGATGATCGATCGATACGTTTCATTTGTGCCGACGCCGCCAACCCCGTGTGTTGATGTATTGGAGTGGGGACAGACTCTCGGCGCGATGTACGTAACGACGTCGTCGTGGGCAAGTGACCTGCGCGTCGACGCTGCAAACGCTGAACCTGCGTGCGAACGTTGGTAACAACGCCGCTGGAGCCAGTTCATCCTGCTGCACCCCCTCTCACCTCACCCACCCATTTTCTCCCCGCCTATATTGTACTGCGGTTGTTCACTAGAAATCGTACACTTTTGGTGTGAACCAGTTGGGCCCGAACAACCTTTTTCGCTATATAGGGAGCTGCGTTAAAAGCGGAGTGGCCGAGTTCGTTTAACTGAAGAAAATGCTAATCGCATACGCTGAACGAGTGCGCGTGAACAAAATGTGTGAACAAATCAGATCCAGGTTAATGGGCATGCTCTAACTTCGCTCATGCACACTTGCACGTTGGGGAGGGGGGGGGGTGAAAGAAGCAAGGGAACCGCGTGCTTTTGTAATCGTTGCTAGGCAAGCTGAACAATGTCCGGAAAGCTATTTTCACACATTGTTGCTATTTCACAACTGTAGCTAAGGCCGAGAGCTTGGATATCAAAATGGTGGCTGCGTCGAGCGGGCGCACCGCGAGATTGATTGATTGATCGAAAATTTTTGGCTTTGTAAATGTTTGTGCGGTTAGTGTATTCGCTTGCTCGCGTAACGTGTTTATTTATCACGTTGGATAAGGTCATCCTTTGATATCAACCAAATGGCAAAGGATAAGGGGGTGCGGTGTAAATATTTGGGGTTAGAAATCGTTAGCTATAAGTCGCTCATGTGTACGTATAGGAGCACACTCTCGAAGAATGTTTCTTGGACGTCCGGGCCAAGAAACATTCTATTAAGAAACTCTCTGTTGCAGGGTGTTAGCGTGTCCGGCATCGCGCTAAGCTCCGTAAAGCCTGAGTGTCGCTGGCAGCATGCACACTCAGGGCTTTGCGTCGATTCCCTTGCGGGCCTGGACCGCGTCACAGTAGATGGTTGAACAACACGCGTTATTTGGTGCGCTGACCTGCGCTGTACGTGTGGTATAGCTTCAGCGCAAAACAAACGTGTATAACGACGGCGAGGACGCAGTGCGCTTGTTGTGCGGCCGAGAGAGAGAGAGGGCTCTTGATTAGAAAAACAGAGAATTTTGCAGGCTCGTATATAACCGCTGGCATGCTACTCTGTATAGGGATGGGGAATGGGATTAAAAGATTCCAGAAGAGAGTGGGAGAAGAAGAGGATAAAAATAAATATGAAATGTCCGAGTGGACCTAATACTAATATTTACAGGTGACATGGCGGGTAAATTCAGGCTTTTGTATAGGAAGGATGCAATTGTTAAAGCTTTCCTATTTGACCTATTTCTGTCAGGTATTTGAACCGTCGTCTTTGTATTCGCATATATGCAGCGGTGAAGTTAACAGGTTCAAATAGGTGGGCCCGGTCAGCACAGGCGTGAACTATATCTACCTGAGAGTGTAGTAGCCCACATGAGGGCAGAGCTCCCTTACGTGGAGTTCCTCTAATAGCATTCTGCGCCGAACAATTTGGTGAAATGTCCTACATTATGCGTCCTCTGTTAGGGACAAATTAATGACATGACTAGATCGCTGGGAGCTACATTCGTCCTTCATAAGACGTGAAACAGGGTAATGATAACTACAGGGCGACTGAGTTTGTTCTTCCTGTAGTGTCAAGCGGACGCCGCCGCTTCGACGTTTCTGCAGCGCGCGTCACCCACGACTTTTGCAGCCGCTTGAAGTCGTCTGGCGGGCTCCATTTAGGGTCACGCCTCTTTATACTGCTCCAGGGCAGCCACCGCACTTCGCGAGCCGCAGCTGCCCGGACGCCCTTCCTTCCGGTTCGCCGCTTTTTCTTAACTTCCGGTTCACGGAGTGGGCGTGCTCATTTGCATGTCGCTCCCGCTTTAGCGCGCGTTTCGATCCGACGTTTAGCACGCATTTGTTGGGTCTTCCGCTAGAAGCGGGCGAAAAACAGAAAAGTGAAAGAAAGAAGAACAAACCCTGCTGGCTGACGCGAGAGATTTATGTGTGTGTGTGGGGGGGGGGGGGGGGGGGGGCGTACGTGTGGTTGAAGTATGAACGTCGAAGCCGTTTCAAAGTGCAAAATGCTTCCGCCATTGTTCGTCGTAAGTAACGGCCAAGTGCGAAAACGGGGCTGTCTCCATTTCTCGCTCGCATGAGGCACAATGTGGCTCCGTGCATGTGGCTCCCGCTCAGGTAGCCGTCTTCGCGCTCTCGTAGCTCTTCTTCCTGCCTGTCTTGTTCCGCCACCGAATCTTGGGCATGCCGTCGAACGCCTTTATAACGAAGTGCTCGGGACCTTCGAAATCGCTCGTTATACCGGTCATTTCGTTGTGGTGGCGTTCGTAGTAAGGGCGTTCGTTGTAGAAGCGCTCGACTGCGTATGCCATCTCACCCGAACCCACTTCTTGCTAGCCTCTTCCCTCGTTATCTGCGAAGTGACGAGAATTCGAGTGGATCGATGGCGTTCTAAGCATGCCGAAGCTGCACCTGGGATATGACAGACTCTGGAGGGGAGGGCAGCCCTCAGGATACATTATGGCTACCTGAAGGTCCTTGTAGCTCCTTCACATGCACTGAAATCACAGTAAACAGCGTTATTTTTTTTCCCTTTCTCTCCAAGCAATAAGTAGGGAGCGGAGCAAAATATCTTGTATGTAATATAACTTGAAGCTCTCCTGCTGGGGCGATTACAAAAAGTAAAATAAAAAATAAAAAAATAGCGTAAAGATAACATCACACTTCCTGCAGTAATAAAGATATGCAGCATCGAAGGACAGTAAAAAATTGCAGTCTCTGATCCGCAACTGCCGCATAAAATTTACAGTAATATACGCGTTCATATTGTATTTTAAACTTCAAGTCAGGCGTTTTATTTCAGCTTGTATCTTTTCAATTTGCAATATGAGACTATTTCCGTTCACCGTTTAGAAACTGCTGGTTTCCCATGTTTCTCTCCCTTTCCATTTTTTTTATTCGCGTGTTGTGGAACAGTTCAGCCGTCGGCCGCCGGCAAGCACGTGACAGAATCGCCATTACACAAACAAACAAACAAACAAACAAACAAACAAACAAACAAACAAACAAACAAACAAACAAACAAACAAACAAACAAACAAACCAAACCAAACAAACAAACAAACAAACAAATAAATAAACAAAGTTTTAGAATACTACAAAAAGTCACTTCTTTTTACAGAAAGCCTCTGGATGTTTTAACAGTACGTACAGACAGCGTGCAGACAGCCTTCGAGCATACGACCTCGCACTTCTTGTCTAATATTGTCTCACACCGCTAGAAAGGTTAGCAACCCTCTCGGAAGTCTTGTGAGCCTCCAACATATACGCGGACCAATAATTCACCCATCTTAACGAGTTATGTATGTTTTAGATTCAAATACGGAGTTTTATGTCCAAAAGCAACGCATTGGCTTCGCGAGCGGCCGCAGTGTTAGGCTCTGGATTAATTTAGTTTACGTGAGGTTCTTTAGCGTAAACTTTATTGCAAGCACGTGAGAGTTGTCGCATTCCTCCACCATTGAAATGCGCTCACGGCAGCCGGTAATCGAACCTGTAACCTCGTGCTCAAAGGCAGAGACGGAGCTCTGCCTTAGCCCCGGGCTACCACGTCGGTTGTTTTAAAGTTTTATAATGCAAATTCAAATTCTTTATTTTCTGCCTTGTACAAATACAGTCAGCGGAGGTGCAGAAAAAGCTGTCAGAAACAGCTTGACAAAGCCGCAGCCCCCTTTCGCTTGGCAGTGGCTTCACAGCAAAGCTTTTATAACAAAGGTAATTGCAGTCTAATAACACTTATACATAATGAACAAATACAAACCATAACATAACAAAAGTATACAATATTTAGACAATATTCACCACAAAGAAAAACAGAACCTACATGGTAACATACATAGTACGCAAAGCACTGTTTGACGCACTGAAAAGATCAAAATTATGTGCATAAGCATTTAAGAGGGAAGGAAGAGTGAATTGCAGGCATATAACATACATATAAATTTCCCTGCCTTTCTCTCATTTGCATATATATATATATATATATATATATATATATATATATATATATATATATATATATATATATATATATATATATATATATATATATATATATATATAAATATATATATATAAATAGAAAGAAAGACAAAGCTTTTGGATGACAAAATTCCAGGCAGTGTGGAGGTTGCCTAGATTAATTTTTATATGGGTGGACCAAATTATCTTCCGCTTCTGCGTCAAGAGCCCCGCCTCTCCCCACTTTCAGACTGTTCCCTCCTCACGAGCTTTCGAGTCCCGCGGAGGTTGACCCACAAGTTTATCTTTCCTCTTCCTTTCTTTTTTATCGAATGAAACGAATTGGAAAGGTGTAGGTCTCATTAACGTCATATATTCAAAAATTTCAAGTACGCTACTCAGTGCAGTTTTCGGCCTGCTTTCCACCTCTCCACAGCCAACAACATCAACAATAACAACATCGACAACGAAACTGTGCAGTCTTTTTCCTCCTGCTAGAACATCGCGTAGATGTTTGCGACGGCCTTTTTTCATTCATTCATTCAATCAAGACATGCTGTAAATTTTATTAAGTATTATTGCAAAGAAAAGAATGCACAAAATATGCACCATAACGGGAACCAAGCAGTCAGTAATAAGCAGAAAAGCAAAATTACACACAGCATTGGCTTTGTATAACCTAGCGTTTGAGTAGTAGCATCACAATTCGCATATCCAGTCGAACGAAAACACATTACGTGTACGGCTAGGAATTCTGCAACTAATAACCGGCATTTACCGTAACGTAAGTAGTAAACGAGTAATGACTACATATGATTGCGAAGCACGTAACTGATTTGATGTAAGGGCGAAAAATTATTTATTGAGTTACTTATTTTGTCTTTTGCGAGCTGTAAAAGCAAATAAGGAAAATCTGAAAGCAAATACAGTGCAGAAGCAGTGTTTCAGATAATGTGTGCGTATGCTTGTAGCGCGTTGCTCCTTGTTAGCGTTTGTGAGTCACTTAGAATTTCCGGTTATTTTGCTTTTACGCCAGTAGTTAACCTGCGCATAGCCTTTCATTACGATGACAGTTTTACGTGCTGGCATTGAGCCCAACATCGCGAGGTAGCGCCACCATCGCTACCGTTGACGTCTACACGCGTATACGGCATTCCGTAAGTGGTAACGAGTATAGAGAGAAGGTAATGCTGTCTTGATTTCTCGCTATGCCCTTTCTTTGGTCGTTTGCGTGTACCTTGACCACGATAGCAAGAGGGGCTACATACCCCCCGGCCCTTTCTTTCGTGCCCGCTCGGCTAGCACTGAACCTCTAAAGTGTGCAGGGTGTGTCAGGCTTCGCTTTCGCTGTGACTGACATGCTTCGTTGGAGCGCACGTTCGTCATTGCTCTGATGACGCGAGACCCGGGCTGTTCGCGCGAAAGTGTTGTCGTCGGTTCAGCGTTCGCTATGGCGTTCCCTCGCGCACCGTAACGCAGACTGCCTCCTCCCCGCTAGCATGGAGGGCTGCTATAGAGGAGGATGGAGGAGGGAAAACAAGAGGTGACAGGCAGAGAGGTTGACCGTCCGGATACAAGCTTGCAAGGGCTCCACTACTCTTGCCAATGTTTATCGCAAATGCACTTGTGCGTTATTATTATTATTATTATTATTATTATTATTATTATTATTATTATTATTATTATTATTATTATTATTTTGAAAACTGGCGCTTGTTCTATCGTGTCGAGTACCGTATTCAGAATGTTACTTCCGGAGCTATTCTTTTAGCCTGCTTAGATTTTCTTTATATTTTTGAGGGAATTCCTTTGAAATATATTAGTTTCGTGAGATCCTGTCACTCAGGGACACCTCGTCGTTATTCCAGCTTTTGCATCGTTGAATGTATTATCGGGCTTAACGCGTTCGTACTGAGCGGCTAAACCAATTACCGGTCACTCATTCACCCTCTAAAGCTGTTTATAAAGTTTATCTGCGTGTTTCTCTTGCTCCCGCTCACTCAGTCAACTCACTCACTCACTCACTCACTCACTCACTCACTCACTCACTCACTCACTCACTCACTCACTCACTCACTCACTCACTCACTCACTCACTCACTCACTCACTCACTCACTTTGTGCGCTCGCTCACTCTGCGCACTGTCTTACAACCACGAGACTGCAGAAAAATCTCTCCACTTTTCTTAGGTATACGTCACGCCGTGGAATAGGCGGAAAGTATATAGCTCACACACACACACACACACACACACACACACACACACACACACACACACACACACACACACACACACACACACACACACATATATATATATATATATATATATATATATATATATATATATATATATATATATATATATATATATATATATATAAACATTCATAACAGTTGCACATGAAACTTCGTGTGACCTCGAAGAATTGTTCACTTGGAATAATTGTCTTATACTTCGCTATCAGTAGTACTGCTTCACATTTCTGGCAAAAATGCAGGCTCATTTTTCGTTTTCGTTTTTTGTTTGTCTTATATAATAATAATAATAATAATAATAATAATAATAATAATAATAATAATAATAATAATAATAATGAAATTACTAGTGTTTTTCATGAGTCTTTAACATATTCATTCTTAGGTATAGGCTATCCGTTCCATTAGAAATAATTCTTAGTTGGCTACCTCCTTATCTTGAAGATATATGATAAACTTTGTCCTGTGAATCTATTTAAATATAATGTGGCTGCGCATAATGTTCACAGTCCCTAATGCGAAATTTGAGCGCAGCTGTACATGTGTTTTCATTTCGCGATATATGGAAGCAAATAATTTGAGACCGAAATTACCGCACAGATTGGCAGTGGATCAGTGCTGTCTGCACCTTCGCAGAGGGAGGGCCAGCATGAGAACGCTGCCATGATGAGCGGCATCGAAGCAAGCTGTGGAAGAAGGCTATGAACGCTCGTGCAGTGGCACGAGCGCGGTTGCGCCGAGGGACGCCGAACTGTGCGGCGCCATCTCGTAGTCTCGTGCGGTACTCTTCTTTCCTTCTTACCCTTTCACCATACTCTTATCGCGCTCTCTTCTCTATCGCCGTCTTTCGTCCCCGCTGCGATCTAAAGCCCCTTAAACTTCGTAAAGTAGCGCCACGCTTTGAAGAATGCCCCCTCCTCCTCGCGCGCTCTGGCCGAAGGCGACGCCGCGTCGCTGTTGGCCTAATAGCATCACGTGGGCTCTCGCGCCGTGCTTCTGCGCCATTTTCGCTCGAGAAGCGTCTGCGGAGTGGCGAGGAGCGCATGTTGGCGCCGTTGCTGCGCTCGAGCGGTGTAGGCGGCGCCACGGTGGAGGAAGGAACGTGAAAGAGAGGAGAAACGAGGAGGAATGAAGGCGGAGGGGCAGAGTGTCACTACATTGCGAAGTTTAAGGGGTTCTACTGCGATCCGATTTAGCCACGGAGGAAGGAAACTAAGGAGAAGCCCTGATGTCACTCTTTGTGAAGCTAAAGTGAAGCCGGAAGTTGGCGTCGCTCATGGCGTTGCTCCGCCTATCGGGCCAGATCTCCTCTCTTGTTTACATTTCTCGCGAAACCACACGGCGCTGCGCGCAACCGTGCTGCTCGGACCCGCGCGCTCCGCAGCAATACTAAGCAATCGTTAGCACGTTAGCATGATTCCGCGAAAAAGGGCAAAATTTCCCGCGGATATTCCTTCGTCCATTGCCGTGGCGCGGTACATTGCGTACAGCGTTGCATGCGGGTTCATTTCACGAACTTCAGTTCTTCCTGCCCCACCTGGCCACAGCGGCATCCGGGAGAGCACGGTCCTGATAACGTAGCGCAACAAAACACGAAGACCAACGCAAACCTGCCCGCACGGTGCCTTTGCCACGGTACGAAACCTACGGAGCAACACGTGTGCGCGCACAGAACCAAAACAAAGCCGCCATTGTTGCCCGAAAGGCGTGGCCGCTACGCTAAAGAAATAAAAAAAGCAGCAAAATGGAGGAGAACGTTCTCCGTCACTTCCTCCACACTTTTCTCCTAGCGCGCGGAGGGGGTAGGGCCTCTCAGTTTCCTTCCTCCGTGGATTTAGCTTTCATCCTTCGCTCTACTCTTTTGCTCGGTTACCGACGCCGAGGCACGACGACGCTCAACGTAGGAACGGGCGCCTAAGAACTGCGTTCTAAAGAAAATCCACCTTTATTCCACCCTCTAAAAGCGGATGTGCAGCGTATAGCTGTTGCCGACGATAGGCTAGCACAACTGAAGTTAAGCGACGTTACACTAGCACCACCACCACAAGCGACGTACGTCATGCGCGCACGCTTCCAGCTGCCGTTTGCCTTCCAGCTGCCGCTTGTTTTTGGGTGAACACGCCACGAAAAATTCCGACCAACCAGAGGCTAACAGCTTCGCTGTAAAATACGAATGAGGTAACCGCCACTGCTAGTTTTAATGCGCTTCTCCTCCAGTTGTCAGAATTTGCAGAAATAAAGCGAAAATATTAATTGAAAGCCGTGCACGCCTGCGGCAACCATGGTGCAGTAAGCTTTTAGCCACAAGAAAGTTTCAACTGTAAAGGTAGAGGCAACCCAAAAGAAACCTAAAATGATGTGGGTCACAGAACTCTGGTAATGACACTTTGGGGGAAAAGGTTAGGCTTCGTTTCGCATCGCCGGTGGAGGGGGTGGGCTCTGCCCCAACAGGAACAATTCGGGGGGGCTTGGGCCCCGGAGCCCCCCCCCCCCCCCCCTCCGTAGTCGGCGCCTATGCGCCGTGGAGACCTTGCCACGCGATCGCACAAGGACTACCCACCAATCTCCGACACTGTTGAACGAACTCCGGTCTTTCTTCGTTCCTCGAATTACCTTATAGCTCGCAGCTTCCCGTGTCGACATCCCGCATTCGCTGGAATAGTGCTGCTCGGCAACAGCGCTGCGTTGTCTGTGTCGTCGGCGAGCTTGTTCGATGTGGTTTATGGTTTATAAACATGCATACAGCTGCGCTCTGGGATTCCTTGCGAATCCAGTGTTTTCAATAGTGCGATCCTCGATCCACCTTCTCAATCGCCGAAGGTTCAGGGTCTCCTGTTGGCAGGGCTGTACAGCCGCTTCCGCCATTTCTCAGTAAGCGACACTCTTATTCAGGGTTAGCTTCAGCCGCGTGACGCCGACGAAATAAAGCACGCTGCTTCGAGCAGAAGACGCAACACCTGATTCGAAGCAGTACACGATTGCTAAATGTGTTGTGTTTTGCTAAATAAAATGCACAAAATGAAAGTAAGGAAATTACTGCTGGCCGTGCTAAGCTACTTGTAGCATATCTGCTGATACCGGAACTGCGGTCAGCAGTGGGGAGGGAGTTGAGAAAGGGAGTTCGTGGGAGGAGGAGGAAAGGGACAGGGAGAGAAAATGGAAATGGATAATAAAGAAGGACAAACGAAATTATTCACATAATGTGCAGTGTCGTAAAGAAGTTAGTAAATAAACAAGCAAATAAGGAAAAGTTCACCGACGATTCTGCTTGCATACAATGCAGGAGCAGTCCTCCACGTAGAGGACGAAAACCCTTGGCGCCGGGGCGAAGTCAGCAAGTTTCTTCCTGAATGGAAGAACCTTGCTGAGCAGGTAGGTAGGTGGTAATGACGAAAATAGAGGCGCATATATTGCAGTTTCGTGAATATGTCTGTAAAAATTCGCCGATGATTACAATACTTCCTAATGCAAAATTTGAGCGCAGTGGTATACATTTTTGTTTTCATTTCCCGGTATACTGGCTGACGCGGACACTCTGTCGTGCGACACGTTGCAAACGGAGCGAAGTGTGGCACTCTCGGCCTTGCTAATGTGGAGATCGCGAGAGGCAGCGCGTGGCTGACGCGTGGGCGCCATTCACAGCAGCCGCAGCTCCCAGACGACGCTGGCTACCCTGGCGCCATCTCGTAGCCATCGTCGTCGCACTACGCTTCTCACGCTTTCGCCATGCCCTCCTCCTCCGCTTTCCTGCACGCGTCCTTCATCCCCACAGCACTCTGCGTTCGCTCTCTCATCCGTCGCTGTGCTCGGACGCTCACCGCAGGAACGGGTGCCTAAGAGCTGCGTTCCAATAAGTAAACGAGGCTATGTTAGAGCCGACTAAGGACGGGATATCCTTATGCACCTAGCGTGTCTATTTTCATAAAGCGAAGTTTCCTTAGCCAGCCCTCCTGGACTTTGCCGATCGGGGCTGCTGCAGCTACTGCTGTGTTGGTGTGTCGTCGAATTTCTGACGCACGGAAAATAAGAGGAGTACGTGCTCGATGGTGGCGGTCAAACCTTGGATTCCCAGAACAATTTGAGCCCGATGCTGTAACCGTTCGGCCACAGTTGGACGCAGACTTTTCTCGTGCCAACGCCAAGTAGCTCTTTCCGGCGATTGGCGCGTGCTTCACATCGCCTAGCACGTGCACACGAGAGCAGGTGCACACAAAAGCCAGTTTCCATTTGGCCATTGGCGCTGCAGTGAAATGGGCGAACAATCGTCATTCTTACCTCTGTGTTTCACGTGGTACTTCTCTCTTCGTACACTTTCCCTCATCATTCTTCTCTCAAGAAACATCAAGCATCGCCTTCGTCTTGATGAGATCACTGATTCGACGTCTCGCGTTAATGATTCGCACCCGCGTAGCTTGTGAAACGCGTTGTCCATAAAATGCATAATAGAGGGAAAAGCAATGTTAGCTGTATTGGTAAATTACCTTTCTACATTACCAAAAAAAATCAATTTTTGCCGTGAGAAGATGATTGGGAAGCGAAAAACATATGGCAAAACTAAATACAGGTGGCGCACCAGGGCTCACCAGAACCATGGTCCCCGAGATTGTGACCCCCGAGGTCATTGTCTCGGAGGCCGTGCAAGACGTCATACATATTACCGGTGTCTGCTCGCTACTGATTAACTTTTTATCCGTAAAAATGCACCACATGGCATTCTAAAAGAGCCAAAGGTTTAACTTGGCAGGTTTCAAGGTTTTTACTGAGCCACAGCGGTCGAAATAAGAGGGAGTATTTAGAAACCCGTGACGTCACACTGACGTAGTGACTATAAAGTTCCGGTGCGAAATTCAAAACATGGAACTTTGACCTCCATTTTCTCTTTTAATATTGAGCACATTACTGCGAAATTGCAGAAAATACCTTCGAAACAATAATTTATCTGTCGGAACTGATGCAGCTTTTCCATTTAGTGTTACTTTGGCGTAAACATTGCATGCTATTGAACTTGTGACCTGTGTGATACACGAACATACGAACTGCATGCGATTACAGGTTGGATAGGATGACAATAAGGACAATTTTACGCATCGAATTTAATTTTATAGTATGCTATTTACAGTTTCACGAAAACTCCATAACACATAGATTAACATGTGCACGTTGACTCTGCGTTTTTTTTTTTTTTTTTTTTGCGTGAGCTACGATAACAGGAGCAGAGAGCGATGGCACTTTGTAGCGAACGTTACCTGTCGAAGCAGATGGTTCAGCGTCCGTCAACATGTAACTGAAAGCATTTTTTTTTTAGTTCTTGGAACGCGAAATACCGCGTTCAGAGAGTTTTTTTTTAAAAATAAATATTACTATTCGGATAACTTCCGCAATGCATATGTAGTAAAATATTAACAGAAAGGAACCGGTTCTATGTTTCATTTTATTTTCGATTCGACAGCTTCGCGCTACTTGCTTGCCGTTCGTACTGAGCTTTCTGGAAAAATAATGCTTGAATATACGACGTCCAATGTTGCAGTCCAAATGGTGGTTTTTAAAGCGGCTGCCTGGCATTTTGCATGCGCCTCCCGTTATACCTCGATTGTTAGCAAAAACAAAATAATCAAAAACAAAACGACATAGTAGTTCACCGTCTCTCCCAATGCCGCCAGCAGCGAGCCCTTGCAGTTGGCTGTGCAAGTTCTTGTTGTTTTGCGTGACCCAGCTGTCGTAACTTTCCGTGTGAGTGTTCTGAGTACCGGGCCCAAATGGGTTTGCAGAAATAGACGACGCAATGCAGCTCTGCTATGTGGCGGCGCAGAGGTACGTTATGAAATAAGCGCGTCCCAGCAGTTTAGTCCCAGCGTACGGACAGCGGGCAAGGCTGCATAAAGGCGAACAACGGATTACCGCATTTACTCGTTTTTAATCTCCCATTCTTCGCGTCCATTCTTTCCTTTTCTGCTTTTTTTCCCCACTACGACTATAATCTGAGAGGAAAGATATAAGTTAGGGAGCGGGGGTCGCACCAGGTTCGAATTTGTAAATGAAAACGCGTTTCTGATCGCGCGCGTCCGTTTTTGTGCATTTGCGCGGTCCTTGTTCTCGAGATTCTCTACTAAATTCAAAATTTCTGCCCCGTACTTTTAGCACCTGTAGAATGCAGTGATTGCACACTTCTCTTTTCAACGGCAGTGGTAAGCTCCCAGTCAGGATCTGGTAATGCCTGTCGTACGCGCTCCAACCCATTGTTATTCTTGCGTAAGAGAAGGAGGAGTATTTTAATGATTGGAAAATGTAGAGAGGTCGGCCGGATATTGGAGTATGTGGCCTGCTACTCTACGTAAGGGAAGGGGAAGAGGGGAAGAAAAAGGGTCACAATGGGGGATGATAATGGGAGGAACGAATTGAAGGACACATTACACAACTGGTATCACAGGCGTGAGTCCAGGCCCGTGTCACCTAGGAAACGTGAAAATGCACGCATTGTCTCTGTCGTCTGCCAACTCTGTGGCCATGCGCCTAGCAAGAGGTCCTCCGACAGTGGTCCATTTTGTAAATGTCTCAGTGTATCTGCGATTGTCAGTCTTTCGCGCGCATACTCAGGGCACACCACGAGCACATGTTCTATGGTCTCTACAGTACCACACACTGAACAGTCCGGGGAGTCTGTCCGTCCAATAATGTGCAAATATTTGCGCATGAAGGCGACGCCTAATCTCAGTCTGTGTATCAGGCATGCATGAAGGCGTGGAATTCCACGCAGATTCTTGCGTAAGTTTCCTTTTTACAGTCAGGCTCCCCTGTAATTGATTGAGTTAGATAAATGTCATATGAAGCCAACAAGCAAAGACACCAAGGACATCATAGGGGAAATTACTTGCACTTATCGGTGGATTAAAAAATGACAAATTAATGGCAATGAAAGTGGATTTGAAAAAGCAACTTGCCGCGAGGGGGGGGGGGGGGGGGACGATCCCACGTCTTCAAATGCGTGCGATGCTCTAACCAAGTGAGCTACCACGGTGCCGTTTCCCCACCCACTTTCATGGGTATTTATGTTCTTACTACTAGAACTAACCTTGGGAGCGTTAGCCAGCGCCACCACTCACGAACCTTGGCGGCGAATGTGGAACGTCCTTTCTGCATCAGGCGTCACGAGTACGTGATCTTTTTGGGCGAAGGCAACTGGTCAATAAACCCACACATGTTGCCTGAAGGCATCAATGTTGCCGGATTCGAGACCCTCGTTATGCAATTGCTGTACCCGTTTTCTGTGCAGAGTTGTGGTTTAGTAAAATTCATGCTTCAATTTTTTTTCCAACTTACCAGTATTCGGGCATTCTTTTTTAATATTCCAGGTTTGAAATCAAAATTACGCTTTCATATATATATATATATATATATATATATATATATATATATATATATATATATATATATATATATCAAACACGACAAATTCCATTCAAATAGCTCCTCCATTTGTCTCATAACAGACTCTGCGACTTAACCACCTAGCGTGACCTCGCACGACAACTTAGAGCTGCGCATGTGCTTCCGGTTAAGCATGCGAACACGCATGCGATGTACCTGCGCCGGAAGGTTACAGTCCTACAGCTCAGCTGTGTACTTCTGTAGTGAATGAACTGCGTTACCGGGTTCTATCGGTGTGTTGTGCGCCTCGAGACCTTAACCGGAGAGTGCTCGCACAGTCACTGCAATGCGTGCAACGTGTGCTCTGAACATGCTCGTAAGGTGTTAAAAGAGGTGTAATTTAGATTATTTAAACTAACCTAGCTTAGGTTAGGTTAGTTTAGGCTTTGTTGGTTAAGGTTTGCTTTGATTTAAAAGGTGGTATTTTGGTGTAAATTGGGTGTTATCCGTAGATTTTAATGAGGCGTTAAAAGGTAGCTTAGGTTTGTCTACAAATAAAGTACAATATGGTCATCCGAAAGCAGTAATGATTGGTATTAAACAAGAGGGCAAAGTGAGGCCAACAACTTGGTACAACTTTAGTAAAGCTAGGCCTAACGTCGACGCATCTGTCTAACGCTTTGGGAGAGGAGAGAGTGAGAATATTTGAGCGTTTGGGAGGCTTCTTTCTTAAAAGCTGGTCTAGCAACGCTGTATATCTCGAGCCATATCATTGGTCGTTTTGACGTATGCTATTGCTTTTCCGTTATCTTCAAGCACGTCATCGGATCTTGTGTTATTTCAACATTGCAATAGTGTCGACGTCACAGAAAACGCAGCGACTGCCTAACCGTCGTGCGCTTAGAAAACTTTGAGATGACGTAAGCATGTTCCTGGGTGGTAGGCGTTTTCCATTCCCTTTCTGGGTGTTCGATGACAATGTCCATATCATATTTCTTGCATGAAAGCTGCTCGGGGATGTAGGAGAAGAAAAAAAAACGAACATGAAATGCATTTAATAATAATAATAATAATAATAATAATAATAATAATAATAATAATAATAATAATAATAATCAAAGATGGAGGAGACATAATGCTAGGAAAACTGGCGGCTCTCTATACGAAGTGTATATCGACTGCGAGGGTCCCAGAAAACTGGAAGAATGCAAACATTATAATAATCCACATAAAGGGAGACGTTAAAGAACTGAAAAATATAGGCCCATTAGCTTACTTCCAGTATTATATAAAATATTTCCCAAAATAATCTCCAATAGAATAAGGGCAACACTGGACTTTAATCAACCAAGGGAACAGGCTGGCTTCAGGAAGGGATACTCTACAATGGATCACATGCATGTCATTAATCAGGTTATCGAGAAATCCGCAGAGTACAATAAGCCTCTCTATATGGCTTTCATAGATTACGAAAAAGCATTTGATTCAGTAGAGTTACCAGCAGTCATAGAGGCATTGCGTAATCAAGGAGTACAGACCGCTTACGTAAATACCCTGGAAAATATCTACAGAGATTCCACAGCCACCTTAATTCTACACAAGAAAAGTAGGAAGATACTTATAAAGAAAGAGGTCAGACAAGGAGACACAATCTCTCCAATGCTATTCACTGTGTGCTTGGAAGAAGTATTCAAGCTATTAAACTGGGAAGGCTTAGGAGTAAGGATCGACGGCGAATACCGCAACAGCCTTCGGTTTGCCGATGACATTGTTCTATTCAGCAACACTGCGGACGAGTTACAACAAGTGATTGAGGACCTTAACAGGGAGAGGGTAAGATTGGGGTTGAAGATTAATATGCAGAAGAGAAAGATAATGATAAATAACCGGGCAAGGGAACAAGAATTGAAGGTCGCAAGCCAGCCTCAAGAGTCTCTGAAGGAGTACGTTTACCTTGGTCAACTAATCACAGGGAACCCTGACCATGAGAAGGATATTCAGAGTATAATAAAAATGGGTTGGATCGCATACTGCAGACATCGCGCGCTCCCGACTGGGAGCTTACCGTTATCATTGAAAAGGGAGGTATACAATCAGTGCATTTTACCGGTGCTGACATACGGGGCAGAGCCTTGGAGATTGACAAAGAGGCTTGAGAACAAGTTAAGGACCGCGCAGAGAGCGATGGAACGAAGAATGCTAGGCATAACTTTAAGAGACAGAAAGAGAGCGGTTTGGATCAGAGAGCAAACGAGTATTGACGATATTCTAATAGACATTAAGAGAAAGAAATGGCGCTGTGCAGGTCATGTAATGCGCAGATTAGATAACCGTTGGACCATCAGGGTGACAGAATGAATACGAAGAGAAGGGAAGCGCAGTAGAGAACGGCAGAAAACTGGGTGGTGCGACGAAATTAGGAAATTTGCGGGTGCGAGTTGGAATCGGTTGGCGCTGGACAGGTGTGGAGATCGCCAATTGGAGATCGCAGGAAGAGGCCTTCGTCCTAGAGTGGTCATAAAATAGGCTGCTGCTGCTGCCGATGATGATGATGATGATGATGATGATGATGATGAATTCAGAGCCATTCCACTCTGTGAAAGTGTATGACCAGCGTAGCTGTATATTACTATATAAATAAAACAACAAAACAATATTGCATAAGTATGCACGTTTTATGTTTATTTGTATTAACGTTGATCTCGTGACCACAGTGATTATTGCTTTATGGTCGCTATGATAGACGGTCATGGGCTCTGTGACGACACTGGAGATCTTCGTAGCAAACGCTATAGGTCTGTGCACGACCGATGGCGCGTCGTGGAGACGTTGGTCTTGGTGTACGTAACACTGAAAGCCGAATATTCCCAAGGGAAACGCCAAGAACCACTTTCCGGCGGGACGAGATACATCGACGTTAAGGTCACCCACAATGACGATGGGATTGGGGTGCACCGGCAGGATCCACCCATGTGTGTCGTTCAAAAAGTTTTTCAAAGTCCCTCTTTGACGTTCCGGGATGAACGTATACGGTGGTGTCAACGATTTCTTCCCGTCTGTATACGGTCACCTCACTAGCTTGAACCACCGGAAACTGCCTTCATCGGAAACTCAGTCCAGTCTTTCTATCCAGGGTGAGTGTGAAGGTACGCAACTCGATGGGTACCCAATCGGCCATGATCTTGATACCCGTCTCCTAGCAGCGTGCGCGAGTTGGCTTTGATCTGAGCCAGACGGCCAGTATGTGGCACATCAAATTTCACCCAAATGCGCACTGCATCGCGCGCGTGGCTTTCCCTGTATTCGATCTGTGGAAGTACACCGACGGCACCGCTCACGAGTCCGTCCTTCACGTTGATGTTGAACGTGGCGCCTGCCCCGAGCGAGCAGTATCGCACGGGGTAAATTTCCCATTTCGACATGGGTCATACCGGCCACCGTGGCCTGTACGCGTGCACACTCGTCGCCAGACCCGCATCCGGAGTACACATCAACTGCTCTAGCCTCGTGTACATATCCCACACCCTGTATGCATAGCATGCACGCACGTCATACAAGGATACTCCGCGACTTCCGGTTTACGGTGGCGCCATGTTGGGGAACCTATAGGCCTTTGCGTGCGCCTGTTGATAAGGTTCCCCAAGATGGCGGAAGGTAGCGGAAGCAGACGACAGCAGCGAATGTGACGTCACGTGCATATATGTATGGGGCAACATCGGTGTTGAACGCATCGACGTCCTTATTGGAGTAGAAGAGTCGCACAGCACCGGGCGCAACGACCAAGGCGTGATCGGCGTTGACCAACCGACTCTCGATGACGAGCACCTCTTCCGGTTGGAGTGCCCTCCCGTCCCCGATTTTCGTGAGGAATTGCCGAGAACGTGGCGTCCTTTTGATGCACAACCTGCCGCAGCGGGAAGTATAGGAGAGATGATGCCACCTCCGGGCTGAACGGCTTGTTCTGACCGCGTGCACGCCTGTAAAAACCTGGTTAGCACGAACCGGAGGCAATTGTCGCAGATCGCCGCAATTGTAATGGCCAGGCCGCCGAACGGCTCGTCGTACTTCTTGTTCGCCTATAGAGTCATACCCCCTACATGCTCATACCCACTTAAGCAGTGACCCATACCCCTCGTACCCCACCGCGACCGCCCCGAATTGAACCCAAGACATTGTCGTCAACAGCAAAACGCCACAATATAGATGTGCGACCACTGCGGATGTGGTGATAAGGTAGGGGAATTATTTCCTGATTGTGCATGATGCCTTCGCTGGGGACAAAAACAAAAACAAAAAGAACTTAGAGCGTAAGAACTAACGTTTAGTATTTGGAGCTATTGGTACGGGAAACTCGCGCAGTTAGTCATTTATAGCGCGCTTAGACTTGTAATAAAACACTAAACTGAACAAACAACGTTCAGTAGGTGTGAAAGATATAAACACGTTATTCCTTTTATGTTGTCATCGTTTCAAGGGAATATTGCTGTTTAATTTAGCGAAAAGAGCTTCTACGAGCGAATGTATGTCCCAGTAATACCGTTATGCTGTCTAAAAAAAAATAAGTGTTCAGATCGAGAGCGCTATGGAACCTTGGAAATACGCTAAATGGCCGCTATACCCAGTTTGCTCAACTTTTCTTAATTTGGATGTGTCCATTGTCGACTTCATGCCGCAGCCACTGTCGTAATAATAGTGTCGTTTTCACAGAAAATGAGACAAACAACGTGAAAACAGAGTAAGCGTGGGGAACGTTCACACGGTGATAGTGTAAGTTCATTTGAAGTAACAATCTGCAGGCCCACCGTAGTGTGGCTCGAATGTGCCACTATATTTCTCTTTTTTAAGCCTTATCACGTATCTGTCATCAGTTACACTGTTTGAAAAGGAAGATTTAGCTCGAGTGCTCCTATCTAAATACATGTAAAAGGAGAATTCGTTTTTCTCGGCAACCACTGCACCAAATTTGACGAGGTTTGTTGCATTTAAAAGACAAACTTAAAATCTAGTGACTGTTGGTTTCGAATGTTTGAGTTAGGTCGTCAATTTTTTATTAAAAATTGGCAAAAATCAAAAATTCTCAAAAAACGAAACTATCAAGTTTACAACTCTGTAACTGAACCACTAATAATGATTATACAATTATGTGAATAGCATCTAATAGTACATCTAAAGCGGACAAAATTCATATGTTACACATGAATATATAAAAAAATTAATCATAGGGAAATACAACTTTTGCAAAACCCTTGTAACCAACGTAAGAAACTCACGTAAGATGTAAAATAACAAATTGAATTTGTCTGCTTTGAATGATCTAATGGATGCCGCGTACAGAACCGCGATATCAGTTCTTGATGCAGAGCTATGAATTTGTAAACTTCTTGCTTCTATTTTTTTCAAACGGTCAAATATTTGAAAATCGTTTTAAGAAAATTTAAGACCTAAATCTAAATTCCGCTTGCAACAGTCACTAGAATTTAACTTTCTCTTTCAAATGCGACAAATTTCATCAAAATCGGTCCAGGGGTTATCTCATAAAAACGTTTTTGCGTTTTACATGTATTTGAATAGGCCGCGTCGGAGTTGGGCCCGAGCTAAAGCTTCCTCTTAATATACCAGCACGTAGAGGTCAAAATTAAATTATGGGGTTTTACGTGCCAAAACCACTTTCTGATTATGAGGCATGCCGTAACTCCGGAAATTTCGACCACCTGGGGTTCTTTAACGCTCTCCTAAATCTAAGTACACGGGTGTTTTCGCATTTCGCCCCCATCGAATGCGGCCGCCGTGGCCGGGATCACGTAGAGGTCAAGATAGGTTTTTGGTAAGATTGTTACTGCCTTACCGTAACCTTATTCGAACGTTACAATCGCAAACCATTCATTGACAAAATTTTCAAGATTTTTTTTGTTTAGCAAAGCAACTTCGTTGTCGTTTAGAGCGCATTATCGAGCAAGCGTATATGTGGTTTTCCGAGTGGCCTGAGCCCGGGCTAGCAACCTCGCAGGCCCTTTTCCCATTAAAGTTTTTTCCGTCCGTCCGTGCGAGACTCAGTGCCGTTAGCAATTCTAAAAGCGCGCCTCAGTGGACGCGTCGCGCTGGTTGGTCCGAGCTGTTTCGGTTTTGCATCGCATCTCGCGGCGCTTCGGTAGGCTTCCAGAGCTCCTAGTTTCTGGTTACATGCACAGATGGCAGCGCGTGCGACAAAGAAGAAAAGCGAAAAAACGAGCGAAGGAACCAAGGGAAAACGCGGCGCGGGGCGGCCAGCTGTGTGTTTTGGCTTGGCTGGGAACCGAACGTGAGCGGCCTGCCGTGTGTTTTCTTGTGTTCCTCGCCGGCTGCGGTACGCGCCCCGGGCTCGTCGAGTTGGGCGAGGTGTGTGCTTTCGCCGGCAGCTACGGCACGGTTTTCACACGGCTCTGTGAGTTCGCGCTGCTGTCGCGGACACCGCATATTTAGCGACTCGCGCTTTAAGACGTCTCTTCGTCGTCGGGTGTCGCACGCCTCCCGCGTGGAGCATTCGGCGCGCCACGCCTGAGATCGCTGTTTCGAAGGTTTCGCGAGGCGGTGCTGCCAGCGAGATACCACATACACATCCTCTCTAGTGAAGGTGCTTCCTTTGCCTCGCTTTCATCAGAGGCGTGTGTCATCGGCGCGCAATACGAGTGACTGGATTCGCTTCCGGGTGCCCTGGCAAACGCTGTTTGTTCACTGTTCCACCCTGGAAAACAAGCCTTCGCGCACCTTCCTTGTAGTCGACTGTTGCCGACTCTCATCTGCGGTTGTCGGTTGCTGTGTGTGTGTGGTGTGTGCGCTGCCGTTGGCCGCTGCAACGCCTACTGCTGGTTGGCTCAATTTAGGGGCGCCGTGTTGCGCTCGCCGCTTCACACGTGCGTTATTTCGCACGGGTGGTGTGGGCTTGACCCGCGCTGTGACGTGCCCCATGCTTAACGGCTGAAACAAGCCTTTCAACGTCAATTTGTTGATTGCTTGCTTGCGTCGAAGTTTCAAAACCACTAGCAAGACAGCACGAAACGTCGGCTTTTGGGCCACATTAGTCCGGTGGTTTTATCGCAGCTCTGACTCGTGTATTTATCTCAATCTTCTGTGTGCACAGCGTGATTAAGTCTTGAATAGCACGTGTTTTGTGGAACATGCTAGTGCGATTGCGTTCTCGCAGAGTTTGCAAGACTGGCAGTAGTAACAAACAATCCCGTTTCTGGCGGAGTGAAGGCGTTGGTTCTTCAAAATTGATTTTTGTCCTGTGTGCACTTCGGCTGTGTGCACAGGAATATGTGCTCTGTTGACGGCCTTCTTGTGCAGTGAACGGCTGTGTCGGGCTTTATGAAGCTAGCAGGCACCGGTTCTTTTTAGTAGAGGCAGCAACCCGTTTACTTTATTGCTAGCACGTTTTCTGTGCACCCTCGTAAATGACTTCAAGGGCCTGCTATGAAATGGTTTTTCTATGGTAAACGGAAAAGCGCTCCTTGCTCATGTTGTTCTCGGGCCTTGTTCGGGCATAGCAAAACGTGATCCATCATTACACACAGGCCATGCAGCTACGGTGTCTGTATTTGCTGCGCACCTGCACTGCCTTCCCAGCTCTTGTTGCAGCTGCGAGCCCTGTCATGAGGCAGCCCTTAAGCTTGTCTGGCTTGCAACAAAAGCATGCCTTGCCTCTGCCCTACGCATGGTCCTTCTGTAAGGCTAAACAGTTACTCGGGATCTAATCGTTCGACAGGTGATGTGCGGCGTGGACACTGCACCTTCGCTCAGTTTGATGAGGATTCGATTGTCTTAGTCGTGAAGATACCATTGTGTTCTTGTCTGGGCACGTCGTGTTGTTGTAATGGACACTTGTATGCTCACTCCCGGCATCTCTTTGCTTTGTTTTGTGTGCAGATATATTGATGTTCAAGATCTCTCGGAAACCAACCTGTGTGATAAGGGGAGAATTGAGGATAACGGTAAGTGAACTCTTGGTTTCATGTGTTCTGATGAATTTGTTGTCTGTGTGAATGCAGGTTGTTGTCAGCTGCTCTCTTCCTTATTTTCAGGAACTAGAGATAGGTCCACTGGGGCATGATGATAAGCAGCATCTTCATCCTGTGATATAAGCTGTAAGTGTGCACGATAACTGAGTTTATTTGCATCACCTTGCTGTCTTCGAAGACTGTAGTATATGGAAGTAAGACTTTTAACAATTGTTTCTCTTGGAACAGCCTTTCAATGGTAGTCATAGCTATACAGCTCCTGCCTAAAGCTACACTAACTCTTTGGCTGAATTGTACTAATTAATGTGTCGTCACTTTCCTTTTGGATTGCAAAAATCTAAGGAATTTCTTATGATCCTTGATAGATCATACCGCATGTAGAATTATATTGTGTTAGTGTGGGTGTGTCTGCATTAATCTGTTCCTTTTGCCACAATAATTGAAAATTGCCTCATTTTTAGTTATCATTAGTTCAAAGCAAAATACTTTAAAGGCAAAGCTACTGACGTAGTTTATATTTGTCTAAGGCACTGCTAGAGCTAAAATTGTACATTGTTGCAGTAAAAAATGCTGCCTCAAATGAGTTATGAACACATGACTTCAATTCTGTTTGTGATTCATGTAGCATCCACTTCCAGATTGTTTTTACAATCTGCTACAGCATCTGCGCTTGTCTGCATGTTGCGTTGGATGTGGTTTCAAGATTTGAGCATTTTTACTAGCACATTTGACAGAAACCTGGGGTGTAACTTTGTTACTTTTGGACAGAAATTCAACACCTGTGTCACACAACCACATTCGATTGTGACTGAGCACTATTTGGATCGAAATTCTTGACCATGATTGGCTCCCTTCCCCAGATTAAGCAAAGAAGCAATCATGACCAAGAAATTCGATCCAGATTGGGTTCGATGGCGCTCAAAAGTGCACTGTGTGATGCCTGTACAAGATGCGACTTCGGGATAGGATGCGTCAAGTTGGAGATTCACGGTAAGGAGTATGCTAGCTTTTGTGAGTGGGTATCATTCGAACACAGCAAGTCTGTAAATGGGCCTAGAACTTGGCATTTGACAATGTGCTTGCCTTCCTGTGCAGCCTTCCAACCTTGTTACATAAGCCGAGCAGCACATGGGCTTTACTAACCCAATGTACTCTTATGTACTGTCTCCACCACACCTAACCCAAACATGGCCTAGAGGGACACACAGAAGAAAAATGAGCTGAGCCATATTTGTTAATTACACCTTTACGATACCAAAGCCGCCAACCTCGAGAGCAGGCTTGGTAAGCTGGAAAAGACACAAAAGCAAAGTATGAGCTATGACGCCACCTTCAAGTTCCTTCACCAGCTCACCATGATGTGATCAAGTTCTGTGATGTAGGCTCAGGCTTAGCTCAAATTGACCACACTGTATTCTAAAGAGGACCAAAGATAGGCAAGTTTCGAGAAGTTTTGCGGTGCCACAATGGCTCAGGTATGAGAAAATGCTTGAGTATCCTCCTTGTCACGCTGTTACTGGGGCAGGGGATTTCACAGGAAATTAAGAAAATGAAATTTTACCCCTGTTCTAGCAATCGCTGTACAGCAAAATAATAAAAATAATTTCAAAAGAATACTTCCTCAGTCTAAGCTGCTTTAGTGCTTTCTTTCTTCTTTTAGTGTTCCTTTAAGAACTAAGTTATTACTGATAGCATTGAGCCAAAACCAGTATTTACTTCTTCTTTTCTCATTATCCTTTCTTCTCCATTTCTCATAAAGGCCAACTGCAATGAAACTTTGCTTAGGCTAAATCAGTAATAAAGGAGTAGTATATACTACTGAAGCAATTTTGGAAAAGCTGTAGGACTTGTAATTGTCTAATTTTCTTATTAGTAGCCTTTTAATAATGCCTAAGCAGATGATTTGTGTATGGCTAGCAGCTATTATATAAGGCCCAGTACACCGCCTCCAAGATTTTTCAGCGCGTTGCACGGAACCGCCACCAATGCCAGTCTCTGAGGTCGTGCCGCGGAGTCGCGGAATCAACGTAGTGTAATTTCTGGCAAGTGGTAATGACGGCTTTTTCTTTCTTCTTTTTTTTTCAGTTATGATATCTGAAGTGTCTGCTTTTGCGAGCCTTTCTTGATGCATCCCCTTGCTTATGAAACGTAACATTTTGCACATAGGCTAGTCTGCATCTGTGCTATCTGAATCTAGACTTTTTATGTGGCTCTAAGTTTCCTCGCAGTTGGCCTGTAATAGGGGACATATCAAACATGTGTGCTAAAGCATGCAGAATATGCATTAGGAATGCAGGCTGGCCGAAGCATCCATAAAGTACATTCAATGCGGTTCTTGTTGCGGCTCTGCGTTTCTGTGCAGTGTCCTCTGCGGAGGAGGCGCAGGCTGGTGGGGGCATGGCGACGGTGGAGGGTCGTCCGGCCCAGTATGGGGTCACGCTGCAGCAGCTGCGGGAGCTCATGGAGACCCGTGGCCATGAGGCCATCCAGCGGATCCAAGAAGAGTACGGGGGCATCCAGGACCTCTGCAGGAAGCTCTACACCTCACCCACTGATGGTTTGTACCATGTTGGACCATCGTATCTTGCAGTATGTCTTAAGCATTCAAGCTCAGGGGCCCTGAAAAGCTATTTTTTATTGTTATAAGCCTGTGCCATTATCAGATTGTGCAATAATGAACATGCGATGTTATTGACTTTGACAGGCACAGCATCTACACTTGCCTGCACGTTGCGTCAGATGTGGTTTTGTATTAAGACACTTTCTGTGTTACCAGCCATGAGCATTGGAGCCAGGCAATCCTACGCAATGAGATAGTATCAACGAGGTTCTATTGTACTGAAATGCTACAAGAAAAAAATTAGTATTTACAAATAGTGACCATTCCATTCGAAGACCAAATCAAATAGGGCAATATTTGATTTGTTATTTGAAAGCTCCGAATATATTTGCACGCTTCTAATTGGTCACAATCTAGTATTATTTTGTCACACCCACATGCCAGTTTATGCAATCATAGCGCACTCAGGCTGATATTCTCAAAGGGGATCAAATGAGAATAGTGCTTCCGAGTGCACTTGTGTTGTCGACAAACGTGGAAAGGTGCATTCCACGGTGGGGCTGACTTCTTGCAGGGCTGAGCGGATCTGCGGCGGACCTGGAGCACCGGCGGGCGACATTTGGGGCCAATTCGATCCCGCCCAAGGCGCCCAAGACGTTCCTGCAGCTGGTATGGGAGGCGCTGCAGGACATGACGCTCATCATCCTCCAGGTGGCCGCCTTTGTCTCCCTCGTGCTCGCCTTCATCGAGCCCGAGGACAGCGATGCGGGACATGGTCAGTCTCTCAGGCTTGCTGCCACTTTGTTGTGTTCTTATGTTTTTCGAGCCTGGATGTTTATCTAGACGTCCGTCTTTCTGGCCTGGAAAACCGAGAGCTCTGAATTAATGAAACTGGTGGTCATTAACCAGCTTGAAAATGCATTCAGAACATAGTGATCCTGCCAAAATTATTAATTATTGCGAGGCTGCTGTACATTGATGTCACTGCAGGTTCTACCACGCTGTGACTAGTGTTAGCACTGGTTATTGTCAGTCTTCAGCACGCTTAGTGGCTACTATGATTGTTAATGCATTTGATTAGGCTAGCTTAGGTCAAGCAATGGATTCCAGGGTGTGCGGGTACTACACACTCGAATGTAGTGGAGTGAACCCAACCTTGCAAAACATTCTGCAACAAGGGAGGTAAAAATGAGTGCTGATACAGTTAGGTTATAGTGCAATGTGGCTAACCTTAGCACTTGTCCCAAGGCTGCTTGGGCAAAGTTTGTTGCAATCATGGCACTGGAAGAAAGTGTATTTGCACAATAAGTTGTGTGGGGTGTGTGCACTACTGTGGTTACAGAATAATCTGTGGTGGCACAATGTGCTACTGTATTGTCTGACACTGCTTTAATGTGTAAAGAAGCAGGTATTAAAACTCATTTTCCTTTAGCTCTTCCCTGCACTTATATGGGCAGCTTTCTGGTCGAATACTGGAGACTGTAATCAAATATTTGATTGACTAGTCTCCTGATAAGTGTGCACAATATGCGACCTGAAAAAGGTTTTCCTGTGATTTGTAGTGTGGGCTGATTCTCGAAGCAGTGAAGCACCACAGCATCCACATACCTCATAGCATTAATAAACAGAGCTAACCTGTAAGCATCATTAGCAGCATAATTCAGAAGCAATGGTAAGCTATTGCTTGATTCCGACAGTCTTCCCCCAATGGTCTCTGCCACCATTTCTTCTTTTTGAGTGTTTACAATACCTGTTTTGTGTGCAAGTTGCATAGAGGGCTTCAAAGGGGAATGAGGAGTCATTAGCAGAAAGCTGCCAAAGCTTCTGTCTGTCACCAAACCAATTGCTGTATTTACTCTATTCTAATGCACCATTGATTGTAATGAGGATAACTCACGACCTGGGATTCACTCACAATCTGGCATTCACTCACAGTCTAGTGTAGCGCTCGTCTTTCCTTTTGCCTCTCACTGTTCTTTTTTTTTTCAGTTTTTTTGTGCTAAACAACATCATGTTATGATTGTAATGCATGCTCAATTTTCACAGTAAGAAATGAAAAGTGCTCTTCGTTCTATTGTAACATGCACCCCAATTTTCATACCTCAAGAAACGATAAATGCAATGGCCTTGGTATTCCACTGACCAGATTCTCATAACGGTGATTTGTTCTCACTTGGAAAAAGAAAGTTTACTGTGCCCGAGATAGTGCGGACCAGGCATCATTTATCACCACTGTCGCATGCCCCTTCAATTCCAAAGCATCTATTCTTCGGTGCAGTTTATGGCGTTTCAGATACCACATTTCCGACACATTGTAGGCTATGGCAGCTAAACTATCTTCTGGAGTGGGCTCAAAGCTGCTACAACTCGGGGTGGTGTTGTGGACATTTTCAAACTTTGCTGTGCTGTTGAATTCCAAAATGTTCACATTTTTAGCCAATCAAAGCACAAAATGCGAATTCAACAATAGTATTACGAATAGTACCACCACAGTGATACTTGGTTTAAGGATGTTTAGTGCCATTGACTAAGTGTGAAAGCACTGTCGTTTTGGTATCGTACCTGAATCTAATGTATGACATTTTTTTGTCATTTCTTCTATATAAAAAAAAAATGTGCATTAGAATGGAGTAAATTCGATAATGCTCTCAAGTTCATTGACTGTTGGCTATTTTGGCAACTTTCACTTGTTAAGCCGTTTTCTCAATAAATCTGAATGAAATCTGGCCGGCTCACTGCAACTTGAGTATGCCTTGTTGAAAATCTATGCTCATTTAGAAGGCAGTTGCAAATGGTGACTGATGGTCCCTCTTTGTTTTGTTTGCACAGGCGGCAAGCCAAAGGAGCCCGGTGAATCGGAAGCTGGGTGGATAGAAGGTGTAGCTATTCTAGTGTCTGTAGTAATTGTGGTTCTAGTGACTGCATTCAATGACTACACAAAGGAGCGGCAGTTTCGTGGACTCCAAAGCAGGATAGAGCAAGAGCACAAGTTTGCTGTGATTCGGGGTGGTGAAGTGAACCAGATCGGCGTGACAGAAATTGTGGTTGGTGACATCTGCCAAGTCAAGTATGGTGAGTACCTTCTTCTTTCTGTCTAACCTTGCCTCCCCCCTCTCCCCTTTTTTTGTGTGTGTATCCCTATACAAGTCCACACACTAGTATGTTGACCGGGCTTGTTTCAGCCATTGAAACGTACTTCCCGCAGTGACCTCAGAACAAGGTGCTTTCAATGTATGAGTACTTCTGTGAAATGTAGCTGAGGTTTCTGTCCTGTGGCATTACTCTGTGGCTTTGAGCTGCCAAGTGCAAACTTATGGTTTAGTGTGTATTGGTGTTGGGATGGTAGGCGGTCTCCATGATGGAACATGTTTAGCACAGGTGATAAGACACTCTTCTAGACACCAGAGTCTTCTCTGCAACATTCATGCTTAGTATGTGTGAAAAGTGGCATATATAAAAATGACAAAAAAATAATTAGAACTAGCATTCCACAGCATCTGTTTTGTGCTGTTCCTCCTGTTCTAGACTTATTTTGGAAGTTATGGGTTCATTGTTAATTTACAGCAGCTGTTTGATTGAGGGAAGAATGCAAGAAAATGGCCTATGTACTTAGATTTCGGCTTCCATTGAAGAAAATGGAAGAAACTCGGCGAATTGAAATTAATTCACAGCCCTTCACTGTGACATTTATCTTAGTCCGCAATGCAGCTTTGAGTTGTTGATCTATCTGTCATCTTGTCACTACAGAGTTGTGAAATTATTTCTCCATTTTTGACATTAAGCTGTTGTGTTTTGCTGATTTATGTCTGAAACACAAATGTTAAGTGTCGTTTGTATAATTAATGTGAAGTCCTTATGATGCATCAGAATGATGGCACATGTGTGTTCAACTCCATGCGATAGAAGGGCCTTTTTTTCCCTCTGTGCGTAGCAAAAAGAAATGACTTTTTGGTATGTTTTTTTATGTAATGCTTGTATGTATCCCTCTCACTTATTGCTTGGCTGGCTGAAGGTATGAAGAGGTTTCTCAGTTTCATCTGTTTGTTTTTGCTTTAAATGGTACTGCTGAGGGACAGACCTGGCACAGTTGAAGGTCATTATAATGAACACGAATAAATTCTCTACTGCAACTCAATCTTAGGTGTTGGTTTGATACCATTTCATTTAAAGGGACACTAAAGAACAACACCACTGAGTTAGTTTAGTCTGGTGAGGTCTTTATTTCAATATGCGACTTGCATTTCATCTATTTGGTGGAAGAAGGTTTGCTATTTGGAGATAATGGAGGGCCAAGTCTCCCCTATTGAATTTCATGGACGAACCATAACACTGGTATGTTAGATGGCATCGTGGATTTCAAAGTACAAAATTTTACGGAGTACAGAATCTGAGAAAAAGCTGAATATCTGCTCTGCCTCACAAAGTAGCTTAGTATTTGCATTTACAGCCTGTACCATTATATGTGAACATTGTGATGTTCGATTTTATTGACATCTGTTACAGGCTGCTCGGAAATTGAATGTTTTCTGAGATCTCGTAGTCTGTAAACTTTTGTGGTTGACTGTACTTCTTTCTGTTCAGGTAATGTTACAATAGGTTGAGTCCTTAGTTCTCTTAGAATGCAATATAATCAATCCTTCTTTATCAGTGAACTAATAAAGGGGCATTGCAACATTTTTCAAACTTGGTAAAAAAATTTTGCCATCTGTAAGTAGTGTTGCTATGGACATGTGAGCCAACAACTATTGCGCTGCATGCAGTAGAGAGCCCAGTTTTGCATAAAAAAATTGTTCTCTCCTAAAACTGGTACAGTGGTACAGAGCTGGTCAGATGAAAGAACAGAGCACTCGGCTTGTTTCTTCCTTTCTATCTTGTGCTGTACCAGTTTTAGAATGCAATACCAACTTGCCCATTCCTCAACCCTAGCGCTCTCTCCTGTTGCTTTCGATACCCCTTCTATACTAGGCGTTTTCTATTACGATCCTCCTCTCTAAAACCAGCCATTGAGCAGCAAATCATGATCATGAGTAACTCCTGAGTGAAAGCTCGCACACGCATGCACATCTCTGCAGTCTTAGCACATGTAGAAGTGGCAGTTGTCAATGCATCGTGCTCATAAAGGGCACCTTTGTTGGACACCAACCTCGAAGAGTTACCACAAGTGCGCCGCGGAAAGGAAAAGTAAGAAAGGAGCACTCGGCAGGGTATTGCTATCATTGCCGCCCCAGCTGAGACGATACGTATTCGGGAGGAATGAGGAAAGTAAACATTATATTCTTTACATCTCCATTATCAGTATATTCCATTGCATACATAGCAGGCAATGTTATGATAGCTGGAAGGACTTCTCTCAGCGCTCACATTTGAAACCATAAAATAGTGTGCCACATATGAATGATAGTCATGTAGGTGCGTGCCATGTAATTCAATTTAAAATTAACTCTTATACATTTATGTCACAAAATATGACATTTATTGCATGAAAGGTGCCAGAGATCTGAAAGTAGTTGTGCTTGATATTGAAATGTAGTACGTCATCTATACTGGAAGCAGCAGTGTGCATAAGTAATAAATATTTTCATGTAAGCTTGTGTCCGCAAGTTGTGGTTATAATATATGATGTAGATCTTCCGTTGAAAAATTGGATAAAAAAAGACTGCTCGGATAAAAAAAGACTGCTCCACGAAAGGCGCGGAGTGAGACCTCTATGATCGCAGCTTGTGTAGCTTCTGCATCGTTGCCTACTATGTACGAAACGGAGTACTATACGGTATTAAAAAAAAGAACTTGTAGAGAATATATTTATTGAAAGGCTTCACACTTGCTCTAGTGTGTTCTCTATTTTGGAGGATAGAGGCTGCACGGTCCCTTTCAGTATTTCCGAGCACAGTGCCCCAATCTCCGAACGTCACAAGGAGCTAGTGCGTGAACTTCAAGCTCGTCTAATTTTTTGTCTTTTTTTTTCTTATTTGGCAAGACTCCGCTCCCTGTGAGACCAACACTCCTGGTATTGCGGTCGTGTAATTTACTAATTCTGGTTAGTCTAACATTTCTCTTTAGTGTCCCTTTATGTGGAAGTTATGCGGTGAAGCCAACAACACAACACCATCATGGTATCTATCACAGCAAAGAAAACCATTCTTTCGCAGCTCTGAGTTGTAGCAACAGGTGCTTTACTGGGGTGTGATACCACGTCCACAAACTGTGAAACAGGAGAGCAGTGCTGGCCAATGAAAATAGTTGCCATTGCTGTGAACTGGTAACCATAATTTCTGTCGTCGTTGCTGCTACAACTAAAAAAAGCAATGATCAGGTAGGAGCACTGACCTTATTTTTCGTTTTCACACTTTATTCTGGATGTATGTAATGGGGAGCAGGCAAATAGATTTTCGTTTTCACACGTTATTCTGGATGTATGTAATGGGGAGCAGGCAAATAGAATTGGCGCTGGTGTCTCTATGCATCTTGTGCAAGCAGTTGAAGTCTGGTGCACATTTTTCAAGACTGATTACACTGTGCTGAAATGTTAGATTACCAATAAAAAATGCAATGCTTTGCTATTTGGCTCATAGGATTTCTCACTATATCATCTGGAGGGAAATCTGGCGCTGCTGCGCTCTTGTATGCATGGGAATGCTGGGATATGGTAGCTTCAGATGAAAATTGTTCTTGGAGAGCCAGGAAGCACCTGGCTAGCACCATCCTTTCTGGCACACCGGTTTGTTTCCTACTAAAATAGCATGTAAGAAACTGTTTTACCTTTGTTATTACACAAAAACATGTTTAATTCAATTATGAGGACTTGTGCTTGGATGTACAACTATATGAAATGCAGAAGTATTGACGGGTTGCTAAATTTGTAGTACAGATGACAAGCTCTTCGCTTGCTTTGCGACAGTTTGTTGTCTGTCCTTGTTTTCTTCACTTCGTTGGGCACTGCGGTTGAGTGAACTTTGCTGGACTATCATTCCCATGATGACGGCACAGTGCCTGTTAGGAAATTCGCACTGTGATGCCAGATTTCCCTCTAGGTAATATAGTGAGAAACTATGATTTGGCTGTAGAATGCCCCCATAGAAGTTATACCTGAGTGGTTTCAATTATAAGCAAAACTTCTAATGTCTGTTTAAGGTTTAAACTGGCAAAAAGGACAGGTGTTGTAACGCCTGTCATGGTGATTAGAGAGCTGATTTATTTAGGTGCAGACAAAAAGAGAGCAGCAGCTGTAAAAGTGTGTTTGGTCAGTGTATTTATGTATTTGGTTCAGGCGTAGTTTGCTGTCTCTGACACTTGATGCACATTATTTTAGGGTGCATAAGGTTCAGTGCTAAGCTGTGCTTGTAATGCGATTGTCCATTCATGCACACATGTTTAGGAGGCCTGTGCAGGTGTTGACGTGATGACCTCCATGTTACTGTAGGCGGTCAATTGCATATGCAGCTTACTAGCTTACTCTAATGTTGCACTGAGCTATACTGCACAGCTAAACTTATGACATCTATCTCTAGTGATACATCTATGGCATGTTGAACAACTCCAGCTTGCCAAAATAGGTCTAGAGATCTTCCGAGTGTCTTCCAGGTCAGGTGCAGCTCTTAAGACATTTCGCCAAGTTAATGACCGCGTGTGGTTAAAGGGTCCCTAACCACTCCTTGGGCGTGGTGAAATAACATAGTCCGTGGGTAGCATACGTGGTGTGAACATCTCAGCCAAGTTTTGCTTTCGTTCGCGGTGCATGGAGCTCACAAATGGATCACGAAGTCACGCTTCTCTCAAACGCTCTCTTTTCAGTAGAAGCCCCTGTCTTCACTCTCTTCTAGACGCACTATCTCATCATTCGCTTAGACGACTCCTATTGGCCGATAGCTGACATCAAGCTGTGGCTGGCTACATAGCCAGCCGCAGCTGCATCATATAGAACAATCATAGAATGACATTAATATTAAATAATGTCGCCTCACAAATCTTCTTCCACTAAATGTTTCGAATCCTTCAAGCACAAGTGAACTTAGACATAGCTATCAGACCGATCTGCGGCTTTCTGTCTCCTTTCATTTCTATTAGCGCGCTGGAAGCTACACAGGAGAGCAAGGGAGCAGTGTCCCGCAGGTATTGTGATGCCCTGCTGCATAATAAGCAATGCCCCACCCAGCATAGAATTTCATACAATTACTAGAGGGAACTGTGGCGCTAGTGTCTACGGGAGCTGCAGGCAGGGCAGTTCAGCCTGCATTGGATTGATGGGTAGTACATGGATTTGCCTAAGCTTTGTCCTTCTAGCATTAAATGGCTTCGTGACTTTGCAAAGTGATCATTTTTAAGAAAGTGCTGCGTTATAAATAATTAAACAGACATTATTAAATTTGTCCGCCGGCAGGATTCGGACACTGCACCTCTAGTACATAGGTCCGATACTGAAACCATTATGCCACAAATGAATGGACAAGCGGGACCACAGCACTTAGCAGTAATTATGTGGGCTTGCAGAGTCCTAGTACCTTCTGCATTAAAAGAAGCATAAATTGCATTGAAATTTCGGCCAAATTAGGCCAAGACAGAGAGTAATAAACGAAGCCACAAGAACGTTTGAAGCCCCAAGCACGAAGGTCATACAAATCCATGTACTACCAACCATTCCCATTGTGGCTGAACGATCGCGGCACCAGAGTTCCCTCTAGTAATTATAGGAAGCTAATCTGCCCAACGCTTCAACGTGAGACAGCTCGTGACGGCACCCGTGGCAGTAGCGACGTCTACGCTATGCTTTTCATCCTGGAGGCCACGCAGAGCAGATGCAGCAACTCACAATTGCCTTGTTTAGAGCAGCAGTGCGAAGATGAAATGGCTTTTCTGTTTCTTTTAACTCAACTTAGCAACAAATTGTATTACTGAGAATGTTCTTGCGATAACAAAATCAGCCAATAGCTGTTGTGGATTCAGCTGGTTAGAGTGGTGCTACGTGACAACATTTTGGAAGAAAGGGCAGTCAATTTTTCACGGCTTTTGACATGAGATTGTAAATTCCCTGCTGCATGCAGTGCAACTATATTTGGCTCACACATTCTCAGGAGCCTCGTTAACAGATTGGCAATGTTTTCTTACTATGTTCGAAAGGTGTTTCAGGACCCCTTTAATGTAGCTTGAGGCGAATGATATGATATTTGTAATAGGTGATATGCAAAATTCTGTTAGCAGGCTTCCTCAGACATTTAACTTGCTCCAACCAATATGGCCAACCTCCTGCTAATATCACTGTTGGATATGAGGGATGCAGTTTGAGAGCTTGAATAAGAGCCAGGAGTGGACGGTGGCTGCAGTGGTGCCTGTTAGGTACCTTACACGTGTAACAGGTACCTTAGGTACCTGTTACACGAGTGTTCTTATGATTTTTCTGCAGAAATAGCTGGCTTGATGAATATTTATTGTAGCCGTTACAGTTCTTCTGATGATTCATTGTAATGAGGTTCAACTGTGCTGGCATGATCGTAAAAAATGTCACAAATTAACTACAGACTGGTGACTGCAGTAAAGATGTGCTCAATGACATCCATATTGTGATATGATGTGTGTGACAAGTTACAAATTGAGAGCTGGCCTTCCTTACTGAATGTGTGGTGCAAGGGTGCATAGAGCAAATACCCGCCTGCCCTTTTTTGTCTCTGCTGCCTATTGCAAGGTAGCGCTACAAAAGAATAGCTGGCACTGAATTGCAGAATACACCACTAATGACCAGAATTAGTGATTCACCTGTTGTTTAGATCGGCCACTTGGCATGGGTCTTGTGTATGTTACAGAAGGAATTTTTTCATGCAAGCAGCTCTAGAAGGTGATCTCTTATGCTCTTGTTCATTGCAGTGTGGAGTAGTATCTTAGATATAGTCATGTGGCTGACTGCCGTGCTCTTGTACGTTTTCACGAGGCGTAGGCTTGATAGCTCATTGAGATGCTGCGAGATGGGGTAAGCTGTCAACTGCTCAGCTTGGTCATGCTGGCATCACATAGGTATTGTCATGTGCTGTATGTAGTTTAGATGTGGTTTAGATGGGCTTTACATGTAGGAACAGCTTGCAGGCTTTCAGCTAGCAGGCGGCCACCCCTTTCATTGTGACTATTTGCTGGAGAGGCTGTATGTTGAGAAGCTTGTTGAAAGTGTAGGAAAAAATGTTCTGTTCCAAAGTATTTTACAAAGACCAGACTACGTAAGGCCCACATTCCAGTCCCAGGACGGGAAACCAGTCGCAAGAGGTAACCAGTGCCCCCAACAAGTGCTTTGGTACAGCAACACAGGAGCACGGGAGAGCTTATCCGGGAATGATCGTCCATTTCACGAAGAGAACTTTTGTGCCTCTAAATTTGTTTACAATGCAGGCATAATGGAAGCAAATGTGAACCTTAGATTTCATTGTTGCCATAAAGCATATTTCATTGTGACATTATCGTGAGGAATGAGTGTTGTAAGGAAACATGAAAGTGGTAAACCTGATTATTTGTTGTGCACTGTCTAAGAAAGTGTTACTAGTTGGAGTCTGTTTTGAGCAGCAGGGAAGAGGTGTCCTAGTATTTGTAGCTCTCACATGTTTCAATAAAGCCTGTCATACTGTAGTGTTAATGTGTAGTGCAGTGCACTCGTCAGAGTGCCACTTACAATTATCGATTATAGCTATCGGTGCCGTGCACTGTATTGTACATTAAAAATTGTAGAATAAGCTTGGATATAACAGTATGTGGCATAGCGACTCAATTGTGTGACTTCATTATTGTTGCAAGCGGTCTGCACTGTATTGCATTCACATTAAGCAAGCAGAACAATGTCACGAGATCAAAGTGCACTTTAGTTAGTCATCTTGTGGAATGTAAAACGCTCTTGTAACAGTTTAAGAAGCAGTTGCTGGCTTCAGACATGAATGTAGTTGTGCCACAGTTTCACGTGAACACATTGTGCCTCCTTACTCCTGCTGTGTTGCGCACAGGCTTGTACAATATACTTGGAAAGTGTAATTAACGGGGTGTCTACCAACCGGGAAAACCGGGAATTCTCAGGGATTTTGAGTAGTGTGGAAAAAGTCAGGTAATACTCAGGGAATTTGGGCCTCTATCAGGGAAAACTAGCGGAAATTTTATTGAAAGGGTGGAAAGTTACGGTAATGCTGGCTCGAGTAATGGACAGGAATCGTAATGAATCATCTTTGACGCCCTGTCGTCGGCTGGAGGTGTTACCAGTGTACAGTCATCGATCGACTTTCCGGATTCCCGATAATTTGGACGGCTTCGCGACACCGCCACGTATCCCATAGAGTCAACGTATCAGAACGTGTGACATTTCCGACGCAAGAACCCTTCGCCGTCCGATTTTCCGGACGTTTTGCCGTGACCGCAGGTCCGAAACGGCAATAATCAAAGGCACCACCGCTGCCATTTTGATTACTTCGCTACCTCGAACCGGCACTCTCGCATGCAGATCCGCTGGCAGCCGTTGTCGCCACTGCGGCAACGCTAGGCCTAGCTGCTTCGACGTTCGCTACGGAGCTTCTTGCCATTGGATGCCGAGTTTCTTATTTAAAGAATTAGCTGCTGTCAGCAATGGCACGGACTACGCCATTGTGGTCCTCGCGATTGGCTTAGAAACTTCGAAAACACCGTGCGTTGCATAATGCCGGTTCCTGAAAGTCAGCTTCGCCTCTGTACAGAAATGTTACTTGGTGAAGCATACGCAAAAGTATAGCAGTGAAGCATAACAAGCGTGGGAAGGGGCTATTGCCACGGAACACAGTATGTATTCCTTAATTATACACGCGTGCACCCGGTATTTCCCGTCACAGTACGAGCACCGATATGCCTAATATGTGTCCCGACAGTTTTCGAACGTGCCTGTGGCGGTTTGAGCCCCTAAAGGCACTAAATGACACGCATTTATTTTTTTTCCAACTGGCCGATTTTTCAGACGTTTTCGCGGCCCTTAGGGAGTTCGAAAAATCGGCCGTAGACTGTGCAACTGACCAAGATGCTTCAAATGGTCTTTGGGGCGAACGAGTGGCGGAAGGAAAACAACAACAGAAATGACCTACGCATTGAGGAATAAACGGGAAAGGAAGCTTGCTGCCGCTGTTTTGAAGGAGCTTGAGCTCAAAAAATAGTTTTGGCTAATGCCGAGATGCAAGTGTCCCTCATCCAAACCAAAATAAACTCTTTAAAGCAGTGAAACACAACACTCGGGAGTCGTGCAAGGGCTGAGAGTATGTCAGGACAGTTGAGGTTGACTTACGAGCTGTTGAGAGAGAATCTGAATTGTGACAGAGTTCGGGCCTCATACCACTGAGCTTGCTATCAGGTGATAGAAATATCTCATATTCAAAAATATTTGCTTCTATATCCATCTCCTTTTTATTTGTATTTGAGAATGTCCTACTCCATTTGCAATTTTTTTCGAAGACACTTTATTTGCTGTGCATTTTACTAACCCCTGCCTTCTATTCTCTTTTTGAATAACACAAACACTACTCCTTAGTATTCAAATTGGATTAAGGCGCTTCTTTATTTTTTTCATGTGCTTGCTAGAGAGTGACAGCATCAGGCGATATGGTTTCAGCCCGTCTTGACATCAAACATAGTTCTGCATCACTCAGGGAAATTTGCAATGGCACTCAGGGAAAACCTGGAAAACTCAGAGAATTTGGAAATGTCAACTTGGTAGACAGCCTGATTAAGATCAGTTATTAAGTAGCACGAAACAAATTAAGGGGAGTATTTAATACTGAATACAAAAATGTATTTGCAATAGAGTACTAAATACTTGAAGTATTTCGTTACTTCAAAGATACTTATAAAATAACCTTTATTCCAAAGTGTAAATAAAAGTTAAAGGGACATGTCACCAATCTTATTCTGAAGCAAACCATGCATGCTGTGCGCCTGCTACAAGAAAGGCATAGTCGGTTTGTTTATTTTTTAGTTTGTCAATACTGAAAGCCATGATTTTTTTCTTTACTCGATAAGCCTGCCACCCCAAACTGTTGTGAGGCAGACGAAATGGGTGGGAACAGCCATCTGCACACAGTGCGTCCGCTGCGACAAGCTCATTTTGCGTCGGTACTGCACCTGATAGTAGGGAAGGGCGTATCTTAAATGCTGAGTACAAGTTACTTCGAAAAGTATTAAAGTTACAGCAAAAATACTGAGTTGTCAAATTATCTTAATGATACAAAGTTACTTTGGAAAGTACTTAAGATACAGTACTTTGAGTAGAGTACTTAAGCTACGTGCAAGCTTCTTATTTATATATTTGTTTGTTTGTTCCTTTGTTTATTTATTCTTATTTTTTGTTTATTTATTATTAATTTATTTACTTATTTATTTATTTTCTTAAAGCGCCCAAGAACAGCGTTACACATTAATAGATGTGCACTTGTGTTACATGCAAAACATAAAAAAGAAAATATTTCAAACAGTGTTGCAAAGTGCAACAAAAAATTGAATTATTCAGAGACAGAAGTCACATAATGAGCAAATAGAACTGAATATATCAAGATCATCACGTAAGTTATTTTGTTGTTTTACAAGATGTGTTATAGCGTTAGAGGTGCAAGAGGAATTCACATAGAAAATGCTCGGATTACGCAGGTTAGGGCGAGGCATGCAGAACGTTACAGCTGATAGTAGCTGCGGACAGAAGTGGTTGTGAATTAGTTTATACTTAAGTAATCACAGTATTTCTGCCTTATTTATAGGGTCCTAATATTAAACACGCGCAGTACGCCCTCATAGGCATAGAATACACGGCATCCGAGAAATCGATTGTACAGGATACGAATGAAATGTCGCTGAAAATATTAACTTTTTTCAACATTAGCCAAATTAACACAGTTCCACACAACAGAACTAAACTCTAACTTCGAATGGAGAAAAGAAGAATACAAGAGAATAACGCAGTTCACATTCGTAAACTTTTTAGTCATCCATGATATGAAGCTTAACTTCCTGTAGGATACAGTATAATGCTTGAAACATGTTCTTCGCAAGTTAACCGGGAGTCAACCAATATTCCTAAGTTGCGCGTACAACTCGCTCTTTCCAAAGGAATGTTTTTAAGTGACTATTCGTATAATAAAGGGCACATTTTGTGATTAAAGGAAACAGCAAGTGTCTTAGTTAGATTAATGTGCAAAAAGTTGGAAGCATACCACTCCGCAACAGAATTAACAACTTCCTGTAATAATTCATAATCCTGCTCTGATTCTATTTCACGGTAAAGTTTAATATCGTCAGTGTATAAAAGGAGATGCGAATAACACAAACATTTTTCAAGATTATTCAAAGATATTGAAAAATAATGGGCCTAAGATGACCCTTGTGGAACACCGGAAGTTGATTCATAAGCTAAAGTGTACGTAAACCAACTTCAGCATAACTTAACTGAGTTGACAGGCAGTCTTTAATAAGCGTGCATAGGTTAGTACTAACGCCGTAACTCAACAGTTCATGGGTAAAAAGATAATGAGAAACAACATCAGATGCTTTTGACAAGTCGAAGTATACGGTGTCTGTCTTCAGTTAGCGACAGCAGGTCCTGTAGAAGAAAAGAAACAAGGTTTGTTTCCACAGACCCACCATGAACAAAGCCATGTTTGTATGCACTAATCCTATGCCTAAAGAAAAATGACAGATGTGTAAATATAGCTATTTCAAACACTTTTGCAAACAGAGACAGGAGTGACACGGGGTGATAATTTTTGATGTCACTCATGCTGCCACTTTTATGAACTGGCACAACTAGCAAGATTAAAGATGTGCCTAAGGAAAGAAACAAAAATAGAAGAACAGCCTTGAATAACAAAACTTGGTATGCGATCGTACTAAAGAGAATGCTTCGGTTTCAACTTACTTATGGCCACCACGATATCATGTTCTGTAAAACTTGAAATGTTGAAATAGTCACTGAAGCTATCCTGACAATCACCAGATCTAGGAGCATGCGTTGTATTGAGAAAAACTGAAGAAATATATTCAGCAAATGCATTGGCCATATTGTCGCAGTTTCTAAGAATGCTACGAGATGGATGATTTATGACATTAATCTCAGCCCGCTCAGAACTGTAATCTTTTACATAGGACCAGAAATGTTTTGGATAGCATTTTACGCGCTTTTTGACACACTTAACATACGCATCACTGTCTCTGCACATTACACATTTCACCTGGCTTCGCAAGACACCAAATTTTTCATACCACTCCGATGATTGTTTTCTTGAACTTCCTATGGCATATTAGCTCTTTATGGAGTAGACCGCGCAATTCCTTAGAAAACCATGTAGGATAGCAAGCAGGACAAAACTCTTTGCAGGGGATGAAGGCTTCCAAAGCACATTTTACATTATCAGTAAGGATGCTAACTGCTTTGTTGATATCTGTGGCACAGTACAATTCATACCAGTTGGCATCATTCAAGTAGTGGTAAAGACCGAGATGGTCACCGTTTGGAAAAAGAAATAAGCGAGCAGGCTCACTCAACGCATGAATCGCCTCTAGAGGAATTGCAAATTCGAGTGGAACATGCCAGTGGTCAACAGGAACCAAAGTGCTAACAGCAACAGAAAAGTCAGCAACGCAGAAATTAGCCAGAATCAGATCTAAAACATTGCCAGTGGAATTTGGAACCGTGTTAAACTGCATTAATCCAAGAAATTCGATAAAGAACAGCGCATCACACCGAGTGGGGGGAGGGGGGCATGATAAAGGCATGGATGTTGTGTGAGAAGAATCCCAAATGATAGACGGAACATTGAAATCGCCAGCTACCAGCACATTATATTTTTCAACATCAATAACTTCTACTAAGTTATTCATATGCTCAGAAAACTGCACGTTACTCATGTTAAGAGGGATGTAGGCTGCGCAGAGGAACAAATTCTTGCCACTTTTAACAGGAATTTCAACTCGCACAGTCTCTGGCACAATCTCAAGGTCCGCATGCCTTATAACTCTTAAGATTGTTCCGGACGGCAATTAGCACACCACTGCCGTATTTAATGTGCGCATCATACACACGGTCACATTTATGAACTGTGTATTCCAGTGGAAAGTATTTCTTTAAAGAGAAGCTTTAGCTCGGCCCCAACTCCGACGCGGCCTATTCAAATACATGTAAAACGCAAAAACTTTTCTGAGATAACCACTGGACCGATTTTAATGAAATTTGTTGCATTTGAGAGAGAAAGTTAAGTCCTAGTGACTGGTGAAGCGGAATTTCGATTTAATGCTCGAATTTTGTTTAAAAAATTTTCAAATATTCGACAGTTTGTAAAAAATAGAAGCACAATGTTTACAAATTCATAGCTCTGTATCAAGAACAGATATTGCGGTTCTGTAAATGGCATCCATTACATCATTCAAAGCGGACAAATTCCATATACGATTTTACATCTTACGTGAATTTGTTATGTTGCTTACAAGGGTTTTGCAAGAGCTGTCTTTCCATATTACTAAATTTTTTGCTATTCATGTGTAACATATCAATTTTGTGCGCTTTAAATGTACTATTAGTTGCAATTCACAGAATTGCATTATTATTTGTCGTTGAGTTACAGAGTTGTAAACTTGATAGTTTCATTTATCGAAAATGTTTTATTTTTGGCAATTTTTAATAAAAAATGTACGACCTAATTCGAAAATTAGAAACCAACAGGCACTAGATTTTACGTTTTTCTTTTAAATGCAACAAACTTCGTCAAATTTGGTGCAGTGGTTGCCGAGAGAAATGAATTCTCCTTTTGCATGTATTTAGATAGGAGCACCCGAGCTAAAGCTTCCTCTTAAAGCTTGGTGTTGCATCAGTACACTTGAATCGTAAAATAGTGTTTGTTCTCTTTTCTTCTTCTGTGTATAACAATGCAGAAGACCATGCCGACAAAAATAAGCATTGCAAGATTTAGTATTGCTACCTTTTCAGTGATCTTTCTCTAGGACTTAAATGAAGCATCAGCAGTTACTTGCAAGGTTTCTAATATTTTTCTATATTTAATCACTGCTTTGTGTGCTCTGCATGTAGTCTCAGATGTACAGCCGGGTTCAATATAAGCTGCAACATGGTGCAACATGGTTGAAGACTGCACGATGGTGCCGTCATGCAAAAAATAAAACTGTACACTGTTACAATTACTGGTATTTATTAAACCATTTACCGTATGTTAGAAGGGCTGTGGAGTCAAGGCGCCCCTTTGACAATGAGCATTGTTTTGTGGCTCATATCTAATGCGTCTGTACCTACTATATTCTGAAGCATGCCCTTGTGGGACAGATTGGCCACCAACGTTCTTGATCACATTATCTATGTTAATAAAAGCCCGAAATACTGTTAGCCCATTTTTGCAACCATTATTGCATCAGAATGTCATAAATTGTATCTCAAGGATTTTCTATGTGCCTCTGAACAGTGTGGTTCTGTCATTTAAGCAGCATGCCATCAGAACTAATGGCTCTGGAGTCTTACTCTAAAGACTATGATATCATTTAGGTCTGAAGCTTTGAGCAGCTTGACAGTCGGACAGCTGGATATCACTTTCAATGTTGACAGCAAAGAACTGCTTGAAGACAGTAGTGATGGTGTTGAATAAGGTTCACATAATTATGCCTGTGCACTGAGGACAGTTTAAGTGCACCCAAGATTTTTCTTGTTTGTATTTCATGGCAATCCCTGAAAAAACTGAAGACAAACTTAAAATCTAGTGACTGTTGGTTTCGAATTTTTGAGTTATGTCGTCAATTTTTTATTAAAAATTGGCAAAAATCAAAAATTCTCGAAAAACGAAACTATTAAGTTTACAACCCTGTAACTCAACCACTAAAAATGATTATACAATTCTGTGAATTGCATCTAATAGTACATCTAAAGCGGACAAAATTGATATGTTACACATGAATATAAAAAAAATTAATCGTAGGGAAATACAACTTTTGCAAAATCGTTGTAACCAATGTAACAAACTCACGTAAGATGTAAAATGACATATTGAATTTGTCCGCTTTGAATGATCTAATGGATGCCACTTACAGAACCGCGATATCAGTTCTTGATGCAGAGCTATGAATTTGTAAACTTCGTGCTTCTATTTTTTTCAAACGGTCAAATATTTGAAAATCATTTTAAGAAAATTCAAGCCCTAAATTGAAATTCCGCTTCCAACAGTCACTAGAACTTAACTTTTCTTTCAAATGCAACAAATTTCATCAAAATCGCTCAAGGGGTTATCTCATAAAAACGTTTTTGCGTTTTACATGTATTTGAATAGGCCGCGTCGGAGTTGGGCCCGAGCTAAAGCTTCCCCTTAAGTGCACAATGGAGCCATATTGTTAAAACTGCTCACTTTTGATCTGCCTCATCTTATGGTGATTTCCAGAGATAGAATTGTATTGTAAAGGTGCTCTCTCATGTGTGTTGCACATCTTCAGTAGTGAAATGCGAGTAGGAGGGACAGAATCATCCGCTGGCTGGGCAGGAACCAATCCACTGTGTTCAGAGAGCAGCTGAGAACAGTTCTGAGGGTGCCCTTATTAACGCAGAACATGATCGTTGTTGAGTGGCTTTTGTGACATCACTTGTGAAAGTGCCACATAATTTTGTTATTTGTTTGTGAGTGTAAAGAAATTGTGTAGGTAAAAGGGGCATCACATGGGGACAGTCTTACTTGTTGCATATCTGTTCTTGATACAGCTATGTTGTTCCAGTGGCAGAAGGAAACTTGTTTGTGCTCTGTGCGTGTTGTGCTTCTCTACAGCCGCATAAATTTGTCATGGTGGCGTAATGCAAAAAGGCTCCTGTATTTGGATTCAGGCAGAAATTAAAGGACTCCAGGCGATTAAAATCGATCCGGAATCCCTCGCTATGGCGTCCCTCATAATCAGGTCATAATGTTGGCACATAAAACCAGAGAATTTTTTAAAATACGAAATTGCCTCCAGAGGATGTCTATATAGAGGGTCATAACAGCTTGCATGCAGTGAAAATATTTTTTATAAATTTTTGACCATTTTTGACTGCTTCATTGCTTAACAGGCATGCAGTTCTGTTTTTGTTTTTCTCAACAAAAATCGAGTAAGTTTCAAAACTGCCCATGCATAACGTGCCAATTGTATTGACCTCCTGACCTTAATATTTTGAAACTACTGCAGTCATTGTTAAAGATACTAAAATTTTGACAAAAATACTAAGAATGCTGTTAAAGTGATGTTGCGTGTTTATTAAAAAAAAATTGTAGAAGTGTGTGAATAGTTATTTTTGAGACCACTTACAATATGAATCAAATAGGGCCAGAATCAAATCGAATATCAAATAGTTTTCGTTTGAATAATGAACAGCTCTTATCATAATTAGTATAAAACAATGTTCTCATCTCAGCATTGAAGTTATCGAGTATCTGTCATTACATAGTGTATTATGAAACATTGCTTAGAAGCACAAGTGGAGCAATAGGAGCAAACAATTTCTTCGTATGCACAGGACTTTCCGAGTATGCGAATGACCGCTGTATAGCCTGTAAAGTATGGCCACCTAAGCGACGTAGCGTGCTCCACTACGCAAGTTCTTATGTTTTATGTCTATACTATGCCCACAAGGGTGAAAGCTTACCGTACTTGAATTTGCTTCAATTTTATGTTTAATTAGGTGAAGTTGACATATTGAGATATTTGAAATCTAGTTAAAAAGTATTCTCATTAATAGTTCTTATTCGATTGGAAGACCAAATCAGAGAGGACACTATTTGATTCATTATTCGTAAGTTTCAATCATTCGCACGCCCCTAAAAAATGGCAAACTTTGTTCTCTTGGGACTCTGTGAATTGGCACTGTGCTTGATAATCGTAGCTTCATCTGCACCACAAAAAAATGGGAATATTCATGCAGATTTTTATGAAATACCAACGTTACGGGGGCAATAGTTCTGGTTGCTGTTATATATTGTTTTTATGAAGGAAGTTGCGGCGCTGTAGATAGGTTTGAATAATCAAGCAAGGCAAAAAAATTTTGGCTTTGAAAAATTGTTTGGTGACTGTGTTTTTTATTCCTTCACCCTAAATTGTGTAAAATTATTGGTGTCATTGTAACAACAGCAAACAAGGTTTTATTTAAAATCTGGCATGTTATGATAGGCTCATAAAGGTTGACAGTTATGCATGTAACAAGGGCAGCAATGTCGCTAGATTGGAACTGGTGAGAAATTTTGTGCGAGAGTTTGTATGCAAAGTAAACTGAATGTAGTTTGCCTCGTCAGACGCCTCTCATTAAGCTCATCTCTGCTGATAAGCTTTCTTTCTTTTTTTTGACCTTTTTTAACCAGTGTCTGTGTTTTTCCTCTTGTGTTCACCACTCATCATACAGGCGATCTTCTGCCTGCGGATGGAATCATTATCCAGAGCAATGACTTAAAAATAGACGAGAGTACACTAACGGGTGAATCGGATCACGTCAAAAAGGGAGAACACACAGACCCCATGTTGTTCTCGGGTAAGCCCACTTTTGTTTTGGCGTGTTTAGGGATTGCTTCTGCCTTGTTTAAATTTTACCATCTGTTTTGTCAAGCTTCATGCAACAATATCTTGTAGTTGTGGGTGTCCTATTTTAACAGACGGGAGTGGAGAGGGGGTCCTTAAAATGCATTCTCTGCTTGCATAAATGTTTGGTCTTGTACCTGTTCCTTAAACTTCATTTATCCATGTTACCACCATTCTTTCGGCTGGTGAGACTGATAAGACAATGTTTCATTTTCCTGTGTTGAGGTTCACACTATCGGAATGGTGATCTTGCCTTAACTTCATTGAGGTTCAGTATATAAAGTGAAGAAAAAGTGTTCTGAAACGAGTGTCTTTGTTTCTGGCTTGACAGATTTTTAAGAATAGGTTTTTGTAAATGCTCTTTGGTTAAAATCAGAAAATAGGAAACCTATGCACATGCAAGTGCAAGCGCTTTCATCTATCTACCATGAGTGGCAGAGAGCAAACCAGGGAAGCCTCCGCCCAGAGCCAACCTTTCAACAAGAGGTCTGGTTTTTTATCATTTCGTGAAGACAACTTCACTTGTCACAATGTTGGCTTCTGGTTGAGGCTTACTTTACTCTCTGTTAATCAGTTTATCTCTTTGTTCTTGTGGCCCCTTTGTCTTGAGTTGTAATGGCCGAGATGTCATAGTTTCTATACTAGTGATCCTCCCGTTTTGTGTCTGGCCATGTCAGGGCTCCTGAGGCAGTATCGGATTTTTAAAGATCACATTACTTGAAGTCGAAAGCTTTATGTATTGTTAAGCATATTTGGAGATTATCTGCATCCACTAGAAAAATCTATTGGTTCCCAACAGGAGTAGAATACACAAACGATGGCTCCCACCACGAGAGAGATTGCTTACATCTAAGACGATTTTATTTTGCTCAGTGTCATTTTGATGGCTAATCCAGCCATCGATACTCCTGTTGTATGTTCAGACATTGCTGTCATAACTGTTGCCATCATTGAATAGCCACTGATGCCCACTCATTTCAACACTGGCAGGCACACACGTCATGGAAGGGAGCGGTAAAGTTTTGGTGTCTGCGGTCGGCGTCAACTCTCAGGCAGGCATTATCCTCACTTTGCTGGGAGCTGCCCACACAGAGAGCAAAGAGCAGAAGAAAAAGAAGAAGAAGAAAGGTGCGTTGTTGGCCTGTTGTCATCTTTTTTTCACCTTCATTATAAACAAAGCGTAAAAGAATGTAAACACAACTATAGTTTATAAACACAGTGCAACAGAATGTAGACACAAGCATCGTTTATAATGAATCTATTCCGATCTGCCCCACTTGAAGCCCTTTTCACCTGCTGGTTTGTAGCACGAGCATGTTAGGCCTGTCAGGTCTGTGAGAAGGGGAAAAAAGACTGGTGTGCCGAAATAGTCATACCTGCAGCATGTGCTGTTGGCTTTATAAGACATCTAGAAACTGTGTGTGCTTGTGAGCACCATTACGTTTTCTCTGACTTAGCTCAAGTTTATGCCCTCAGTTTCAGAATTTGCTGCGTGAATCTGGCGCAGGCACAACAAAGCTCAAGTTATTCATCTTGTGTTATGATTTGTGTGCATGTATGCATATTACTGGACACCAGATACATTGCAAGCAACATTACGTTAATATGTCGGTTGCTATATGCTAGCATAAAAACTAACAACTAATTTATCTGTTCTTGAACTGTGCTCGACTAAGTGAACCGTCTCTGTTTGAATCCTCTGTGTGGTCGTTTAATCATTAATTGCATGCTGAGTTGCAGTACAATTAAGCGTGTTCTGTATGTCTTATTATATGTGTGCGTAATCTTTCCTGTAGCCAGTTTCTGATTCCAAGAGCGCTTGCATTGTAGCTTCCTACATGTATCCCCATTTGTTCCTATTCACATTATCACTAGCACCCATCAGTTTAGTTTATGTTCTGTTGTCCTTGTGTGCTAACTTAAACATGTAATTGGGTAGGCAGAGATTTGCTAATTAACCCTATAACTGGCAATACAAAAATTACTGCACGAATGATTATTTCCCTTATTACTTTTCTTTCTGCATTGTTTCTCTCAAAAATTGAAGATAAGCAAAATATGAAAAATGCAGAATGTCAAGAATTTTACTTGTTTGCCAACTGGAGATGTGTTCCATTCTTTTATTAATGAGCAGTGAAATATTGCAATAGGAAATGAATAAATGCCTGCACAAACACTTTTCATCACTATTCTCTCTTTAATGCCAGATGTGATAAATGGCAAATAAAAAGAGGGTTGCATATTCTTAGAGCATAACAACCATTCTGTGCCTATCTTTAAGCAGTCGAAAATAATTAGATGTAAACCAACTCTAAAAAAAACTAAATGTATAGGCAGATACTTTTATGTTTAGGGATTAATTGGCTTTGGAATACTGCTGGGTGTTGGTTAAAGGAAGAAAACATTGGAAGAAAAAATTTATTCTAAACGTAATATAAACTGCAGTTTCAACTTTTGTAATATGTACCTATAACACCTTATCATGGAACACCACTTTTATTGATGATTTTAAGTATTCTAGCTACATAATGCATTGTTTTTGCTATCCCTACCCAAAGTCATTCTAAACACTTTCGGGCAGGCATACATCTGGTATGCTTTCACAGCCTTCTTGTCCTGTGTTCTGGCTCACCAGAGTCATTGGATGTCTTCGTCTTTTATTAGATTCCGTGGTAGTTTTCCCTTGCGTTTTCTGTTCTCTTCATTCCCTGTCTTCTGTTTTGTTTCTTGTCCCTGCTGCAAAACTGCCATTGTGCTGTATTGTGGCCACATAGAAAAGCGGTTCCTTGACCTGCCGTTATGCGTGTGTGTTGACTGTCCATAATAATTCCATGTTTTCTCTCTTTTTCTCCTCCCAAATCCCTTGTCCCACCTCGTTTACTCCTTCTTTTGTGATCTGCTTCTATCCCTACTCTTTCTTTTGTTGTGTGCTACCTGACAGACGCTAAGAAGGGTCATAGAAAGAAGAAAGGGGAACAAGGTGATGACGCTACCTTACTTCCACCTATACATAGCTTAGGCTTAGCTTTTTCAGTGGTGTTGCTGTGGGCCTACTTTATTTTTGTGAGGCAGATAGGCTGAAGGGAGAACAGGAAAGTTGGTTGCTTGTTCTTTGACGCACCACCTTCTCAGCAGTTTGGTTCAGGGACACAAGCAATGAGTATTTCTGGCAGTTAACTGAGGCAATTATAATGTGACATGCTTAGAAAAAGGCTGTTTTGACAACTGTTGCATCAGCCTGCAAAAATTATAATGATGTTGGAATGTTTGGTACCCTAATATTTCTTTTTCAGGATTTCATAATGTGAAATTTGATCTTGGGTACAGCCATATTTCACATTAGCATGACACAAGACATCATTTGTGGCATGAAAGTAGAGCATGCTAGTATTAACAAAATAACCACCTCCTTTTGTGATGCTTAAAATTACGCTTGTTCTTGACAAGCGCTGCTGCATAGTGCTGGCAAAGCAAGCGCTGCCTAAAGTAGAATGGAGAAGTGTTTGTACTGCAAAAAGAAGCTGTGACGTAATAATTAACCTATTTGTAAAATTGGTGGCAGGGTTCATGTGGTAGCTTTAGCTAAAGGAAGAGCATCCATTGATCAGGATAAGAATGCCACGACAGCACCTTAATATAATTTAGTAAGAAAGGCAATGTTGTTGGCGGTGAGCATGATATGGACGGGGGGGGGGGACTGTAAAGAGAATTACACGGAAACTGTGGGAGGTGTGTATCCATTGTTAGCTTTGTGCCATCAGATGTCAGAGAATCCATTTTACACTATGCAGTAATTGCACTGTTATTGTGTCTGAAGTGTATCCCGCAGGGCACCCGCTTTAATCTCTAACCACGGAAGAGCGCATAAAATAGACACACCAACACCTAATGGTACACGGTGGAAGCCTTGATTCAGAACGAAGTTCGAAACAAGATGTGTATTTATGATGTATTGAGAGACGTTTCTCAGGCTCAGGTTGAACTCTCTCCATGAACGGGATCTTAGCTTCTTATTGAAAAAAATTTTTTGCTTGTGAATTACAAAATTGTGTTTAAAGTGGCAAAGTATGGGGATGAGCATGTTGAAGGCTGCAGCCCTGTGATGAAGTGGCTTTCGAGCATGCGTTGAAGCCGGGAAGGTTCTAATTTGTTCTCTTTGGTGTCTTATTTTGATACCTTGAAGCATGCAGCATCTTTCACTCATAGATGTGCACCGAAGATTGTTGTTTAACTACATAACAAAAGTTTGGTTTTGTTACAATGCTGGGCAGAGAGTATCAGATCTTGTAAAATTAATTTCTTGCAGTGCTTAGTACTTCTGACTGCATGCGTGCATGAAAGAGAATAATATTAATTTATTTTGTTTATTGCTTGCTTTGTGTTACTAAGATTGTTTGTTCTTTGCATCGCTACTAACACACACTCTGCTTACAACCTTGCCTCGAAGGAACGCAAGAGAAATAGTAAGCTAAGATTATTTGACGTTTAGGATTTAAGATTGCTTAGTCAGTTCAGTTAGGCTTTGTACACCAAATAGAATGCTGAAAAATTCAGCAGAAACACTTAAGAGTGCTTACGTGTGGGAATGCGAAAGCATTATACTAGTAGCTTTGATGAAATGTTTTCTTTCTGCGTGTTTCTTGTCCGTGCAAGCTCTCGCCTGTGTTCTAACTGCGCCTCATTAAAACCAAATGAAAGTGCGCCGAGTGTCTCAACATGCCCGCTTGCCCATGAGGAATTCATCGCTCGAAGGACTGCTCAGTTGATTTCAACTAGACATTAATAATGCTTTTTGTTTCATACACTCATTTTATACACTCATGAACTGGCGGCACCTCCTACCCATTGGCTGTGCCGTCACGTGCCCAACGCAACACGCACTAGGCCACATGTTTAGTCAGCCAGACGGATGTGATGTGACGGGCACAATGGGCGCACAGACTGAGCACACATTTAGTGAACCAGAACTGCGGAGCTGCCGTGGCATCGGGGAAGCGTGCTTGTCACGCACCTCGGAGGCCTGGCTTCGATTCCCACCTAGACTGAAATTTACCGAATATTATTTTCAAAGGGCATTCATTTACTTTGTTTGCAGGAACCTCCCTAAGAAATTCGACATCAACGCGAGTATTTTTTAATTGTTTTACCTTTTACCGTTGGTCATTTTTGGTACCATCATTCGGTCACGCCGCTGACTACAGTGCCGGATTATCGTGTGAGGTTCATATAATGCTTTCACATTAAAAGAAAGACTGCTGGTGACACCACAAGAAAATTTTCATACCAGATCCCCGTGACAATGTGCACTTCTGCACTATATGGTCTACACTAGCTGAGTGTTTAGTAATAAAGAACGGGATTTTATTCAATTTAAAAGTAAAACAAAAAGAAACAAAGTTGTCAGGTGTTAGCTGAGAAACCTCGCCAGTTCTTCATGGCCAAAAGTGGCCCAAATGTGTGCAAGTACGACAGTGAAACCAACATCATGGAAGTGTGACTAGTTCTGTAATTTGACAGCGAAATTCAACTGGAAGGCTTTGTCTTCATTTTCTGTGCTAATAAGAAATATTTCTCGGCCGTAGAAATGCATAGAGAGTTTTCAGTGCAACCTGGCCAGTCTAGACTCATACTATTTCTCTTGAATGTTCCCTTTGGCACATTTTGGTAATTTTCTATGTTAGAGTTGATGCAACCTGCCCGTATCCTTATCAGCTTTGCAGTTATGTAATTTTGATGCAACTCTTCGATTTCTATGAGCTGATGTGACTGAGCATATCCTTTTATACTAACACTTCTTGTCTGCGTTGTTGTTGAGGTTTTTGCTTTTCCTGCTTTGTTAACCTTAGAGCAATTTTACTTGCTAGTTGTACAGGCTAATCCTTGCTCACCGTTTTGAATTTAGCTGTTGTAGCAAATTTAGGGTGTAGCAGCTTACACACCTAGGATCCCAAAAGGAAATCACTTGTGCATTAGAAAGGATTTTTGTTTTTCCTACTTTGGGCTGATGCTTCAATATTGTAGCATCCCCCATTTTATACACATGAACAGTTGGTAACAATGGACCGTGAATGCTGCTTTTTAAAAGCATGACTTGCACCTTGCTCTTTGCTGGCATTATATAAAAAATGGTAACACTGAGAGAGTATAATTTGCATCTACCCTTGGTTCTTTATCTTATTTTTCTTTTTTTTCTTTCGCTCTCAAAGGGAGTACTGAGTTTGTCGTAAATCAGATTTGGTTTTTGAGCATTGGTTTGACATTGTGTTCTTTTTTTTTCTTCTTCCTTTGCGGGGTTGATCATCCCCTTCCTCCTTTTTGCTCCTTTTTCCTGGCCTACTTTTTTTACTCCCTTCCTCATCTACTTTCCCTGCTTTGTTGCTGCTGCCTCCACCCCTGTTGTGCGCGCATCATCCCCCCAGCATGCTACGTCGAAGCTGGCGAAAAGGAGTTGTCGCCACTCACCCAGCCTGACCCAAATGGTAGTGTATGCCTCACCGAGAACAACCAGAGTGTGTGCCCTCAATTTTTTTTCTCCTTTTGTTTGGTTGTCTTGTGTTTGCTCGCATTTCCCAAACAATTAAAAAAAAAAAAAAGAGTAGGGCTCCTTCTCACCCTTGTTCTGTTGCTTGGGTGTCGGCTGCTTCCTCTGATGCTTGCTTGCTTGTACCTGGCACTTTTTGGTGCCTTCCGTACTTCACAATTTTTTTTTTTCATTTGCTTTCTTTTTTTCGATGTAACTAAAAGCTTTGTGATTGCCTGTGGCTAGTGAATGCATTAATGATGCACCTAATGCTTTGGTGAAACACACGCCGTGTGCGTGAAGTTGACTGCAAACCACTGGAATGCTTAGTCGTCGGGTACAGCTATTTGAAGTGAAAACGTTGCATGCGCCTGCTGAAAGAGCCTTTTAACGGTGGCATCATGGAGAATGAGGATACTGGCGTAACTACGCTGGTATATTCTGGGAGGTCACAAGCCTTGGCATTTGGGGATCAAAAGGAAATCGTGGGCACGTCTTCTAACTGGCACCCAAGTGCGCAGTATAGTGTACAGAGTGTTCCATTGAAAAGAGAGCATGGCAAAAGCATCTCTTTGAGCTGAACTACTTGTTCATTTCTGTTCAAATTTAATATAGAAACCAAATTTGTTTCATTTAATTGTGTGCTGCATGTAGTACTTGCCATTTTCACCCTGAATAAAACTGAACTCGCATATCATCTGTGGTGACACTGGCCAAAGAATGTAGAACATTTTTTTCCCCCCTTCTGAGGAAGGAAAAGTGTTGCTGTTTCTTAAGCGAATAACGAAACCCAACCATATTCCATGGTATTTGTTACAGGCAATTAATTCTTGTAGAATAGACAGCGCTGCTGTCACTTCGACTGAGAAAATTGCATATTAAGTTGTGCATTGCTGCAGACATACTTCCTTCTTCTTGATTCGCGGCTGCAACATTAGCTGCAACATTGGAATGTGACATCCCTGGTGACATTGGAATGTAAAAGCCCAGAAATAAATTTTCAACATATTTTTCTGATCTGTTATGAATGAAACGGGCAAGTATTGCATTCAAGCACATTAACTAAAACAGCCCACCATGGCTCTGAGTTGTGTGTGAAACTTGAGTGCAGATGATCTGGTGGTTTAGCTGATAGTTATACATACTGGCTATATTATCAGACCTTGTTGGTTATTAAAGAAATTTATTTAACTGGTAGCCTCATTTCTCCTTGTTTAATGCCTGCGTTAATGATGTGTTTGAAGGCCTGCACTGAGCAGCTCACTTATGTTTGCCACTGAGCAGTTTTTTCTTTCTTCTTTTTTTGCTGGCAGCACAACACGTAGTACTATAATGTAGCAGAATAAAATGCGGATTGTACTACCACTTTAAAAGCCTGGTGTGTGTTGGGTTTTTATGCTTGTGGCGCATGCGTTTGTTGTCTTACACATTGCCGTGGTATTCTGCACCATGTGGGTTTGTGTTTTTGTTTTGAGGTTGTATTTATGTGTGCTTGTTTTAACGTGTTCTGGTGAGTTCTCTGTTTCGTTTTTAATTAATGAATGACTTTTGCACTAATAAGATAACTGGTAATTGCTTTGGATTGGTCACAAGCTGTTAGATTTGAAACCAAGTTTTTGTTGTGTTGCTTTAATGTTGGTTGATTCATTCACTGTATTCACTCACTGCAGCCGCTTAATGGCTGTAGAACTTTGTTGTTAAATAGGATGCCAGATTTGATTCTCAGACACTGTGACCATGTTTCGGTAGGAGAGGAATGCAAAAACCCTCTTGTATCAAGTTTGGGTGTGAGTCAAAGAATTGCGTTGGCAAAATTAATCGAGAAACATCCACTGTGGCATTCCTCGTAACCTTTTCCTTGGTATGGGATGTTTAAGCTGATCAGTTAGTTAAATGTGCCATAATGCTCTTATTGGTGTCTTAAGTGTTGCATCCTATTTGCTAACATTTACTGTGAAATTTTGAAGCAACAAGGTCATGGTGATTACGTTGATTTCACCAGGACACACTTTTAAGTTTAGGTTGCCTGTCTCATGTGACAAAATCAAAAGACAAAGGCCAATGAGATATGTTAGTACAGATTTGCCATTCATTTTGTTGTCGCTTTAAACACATTACAGAAACTGCCGCATTGTAGGAAATAGTGTGGTTTGTTCAGCAAGGTCAGTAGTTAGGCATAGATAGCACCTGCTTTACTGACGAGCTTGTGATTTCATTACTACATGCTGTGAAAACCACACTCGGAACACACAATTTGCATCCAAGTGAGGTGACCTTCCACATTTCAGCTGCTTTTTGCTTTCCGGGAGTAATATGGCTGGCGAAGTGTTATAAGATTTCTATTAAAAGGGTAACTAACTTTGGATGGCTGTATCTCACCTGAGCTGTTATCAGTGCCACAATACCTATTATGCATTATTCTAAGTGTAACAGGCACTTTACATTTTGTGTGTTTACATCTGGCATTTGCCAATACATTATTCAGGATAGTTGGGACATGTCATGTACTTAATAGAGTTGCCATTTTGTAGCAGAGGAGGGAGTTGTTAGCTTGGCAAACCTTTGTTATATCCCTGGCACCATCATCGAGCTTCCATTTACTACCACGAAAATGTTGTGCAGCTAGCTGGGATATGTAAGAAAGCCATTTACTTTCCAACTTGTCTAGCATTCTCTCTCTTCATTTGTTGCGCCGGTGGCGTTTGGTCGTAAGAGGCTGCTATTGCATGTCAAGATGTTCCCGCACCACTAATGTCCCATATTTCTGAATGACGCGTGGTGCTGCAGTTGATGAAGAAGTGGCCATGTCTGGGAACTCGCACTTGGGCAACATCACTGCCAACACTCACGTGGAACCTGCCCGCGCGGATTCCATTGTCGCCGCCAGCTCTCCAGCCGAAGACAGCAACCCCCGCAAAGAGAAGTCTGTGCTGCAGGCCAAGCTCACCAAGCTGGCCATCCAGATAGGATATGTTGGTAAGATTCCCTGGACATTATTCTTGCTCTCACCAATGTGCAGTGGCCACAGGGGGCACACCAAGATGGCCTGCCAGCAACAGAATTGTGCTGTTAAGCCAAACAGAGCAGGCTTACTTATTGAACTTCATCGCATTACTATGGTTGGTGTGCTATACAGAAAAAGCCACGATCTGAGAATTCTGTGATTTCAGTGACCCCTAGGTGACTGAGGCTTTCCGTTTATGCATTTCTATTTCTTGCAGCCTAGGCACAGTTTTGCCATGTGAAAATCAATCTAGCCAATGCACATTTGGGATATGGTGTTGTAGATAGATTAATGAGCTCTACAGGGCAATGCGGAGTGTAATGGAATGAGATGGAGCACGAGTTTTGTTAAAATTCAGTTAGTGTAAAATGCTGCTGCTTTACCTTCATGGCTGCTTTCGCAGCAACCTACCTGCCTTATTTAATTATCGTTAATGTTTTAGTGATAGCAATTTATTGGCACTAAAAGCATGTTCGGGCCTTTGCTGCCATTATGCTCTCACGGTATCAACGCGCAATTAAGGCCCGCACATAGAGAGCTAGAAGGTTTCCAGAGACACGCAGTGCATTTGGCTGCAAAAGTGACAAAGCCAGGTGGATGCACCGTTACGCTCCACTCACTTCTCTTTGCCAGAGCCAAAGTAGCTTTCTGACTTCCACTACTGGCATGAGCATTGTGCGTACATATATTGGCAAACCTGCCGAGCAGCTGCATACCACACCATGGTACATACACTGGTCTGAGCAGAATGGACAGTAAACATCATGCTAAATCGATCTGATCCTTTCAGTGGGTGCTGACAAATGCTGACCATCTTCCATTGGTCTCGTCTCATGTGCCATCGAGTTGTGACCCCAGTAACGCTGCTGCCAGCATTTCTCATTGCACCGGTATTGTGACACACCTGGTATCTGCCAAGATACTGTTACTGCTACGCAGCAGTAGTTGTCTCGCATGCCGTGCCGCGTCATGTCACTCTAAATATTGTTATGTCTCACCTCCATGTTGCGCCATGTTGCCTCCACATGTTGCACTCGAGAGCCCTGTGAAAGGGGCTCAGGCACATCGCTAAACCTTGCTGTTGCTTTAAATGCTTTCCCTTTAAACTGCCAATTTTCTTGCTCTTGCTAAAACGGCACCATGTGTCTGTTTGGTTTGGCTTAGGTAGCATTTGCAAGGTTGGCATGCAGCTGAAGCAGGAGCAACAAGGATAAATTGGTAGCCTGCTGGTGCTCCCTGGGGGAGCATCATGTGAACTTGCTGTTACCCTCCAAATTCATAATCTTTGACATGTGGAAAATTACTCTGAACTTAACAATGAAATGATGCGGACGACACCTGCTCTCTACTGTTGGTGCTGACTGCGTGAGGAGGGATGATCGAGTGACTTTCATCTGTTGCACAGGTGGCCTTATGATAACCCACCTGCTGTAAAGTTGAGGTAGCCCTTCTGTGTTTTTGAGCAAAACTGGAAAGCAAAACTTTCTGTGCAATAAACGAAAGACTGCTGCAAAACGCAAATCCGCTATCTGTGAAGCTCATTGAATTTCAGCGCAACAGAACTTCACTAATTCATTAGTTTCAGAGGAAGAAAAGCACTCAGTTCTATTCAGCAGAAATTCTATTGATAAAGATATTACTTCCCAGACCTTCATGTATCAGAACTGAGCTCTAACCAGTGCTGGAATACTAATTTGGTGTTCCCTTTAATAGGAGTAGACCATACTATGTATATCGATTTCTATGTACCTAAGTTACTTATAGCACTGCATAAACGAGAAGAAAGGGGTTTAACCGAGGGGCCAGATTTTTATAAGTCATATCATGAGAAGCCTACCCGCCGTGGTTGCTCAGTGGCATGGTGTTGGGCTGCTGAGCACGAGGTCGCGGGATCGAATCCTGGCCACGGCGGCCGCATTTCGGTGGGGGCGAAATGCGAAAACACCGGTGTGCTTAGATTTAGGTGCATGTTAAAGAACCCCAGGTGGTCAAAATTTCCGGAGTCCGCCACTACGGCGTGCCTCATAATCAGAAAGTGGTTTTGGCACATAAAACGCCAAATATTATTATTATCATGAGAAGCCAACAAACACAGCCACCAAGGACAACATAGGGGAAATTATTTGTGCTTAATAAATGAAATAAAGTAACGATAAATTAATGGAAATTAAAGTGGATGAAAAAACAACTTGCCGCAGGTGGGAACCGAACCCCACAACCTTCGCATTTCGCGCAAAGGTTGCATTTCGCATTTAGCACTGCATAACATTCTTGTTATGCAGGGGTATAAGTCTCCCGAGCAAGTACAGCACTGAATTTTCTTGCCCGAAATTTGTAAGCATTAAGTTTCGTGAAACGCTTTCTGATATTCAATATTAGATTCGGAATCTATTATTCTATATTCGCATACGTCTACTTTCAAGTGTTTACCCACCCTCACACTTGCTTACTGTCATCCTGTTACATGGCAGAAGATTAGGGCTGCTGCAGCTTAAAAAAAGATATGTCACTGATTTTCAAATATTTAATTGCTTTATGGTATTGCCAGGTGAGCACTTCAAAGTGTGATCTGTCTCCACTATGGTTTCTCACTATTCCGCAACTTCTTGTGCCCCACAGGGTCAACGATAGCAGTGTTGACGGTCCTTATTCTGGTGGTGCGGCACCTGATTGAGGTGTTTGTGGCGGAGGGTCGCCCCTGGAGAAGCAGTGACACGCAGCACATCGTCAACTGCTTCATCATTGGTGTCACTGTTCTGGTGGTGGCCGTCCCTGAAGGTCTTCCATTGGCTGTCACTCTCTCCCTCGCCTACTCTGTAAAGGTGGGCGGCAGCAGTGGTTCATTTTTCACCTGCCATTGCTGCATACGGTCGGGTCGCGATAAATCAAGCTCGAGCAATTCATCATTTCTCGTAGTTCGAACAGAGTTAAACCTGTTTTGCTGGTGTAATATTTTTTTGGGCATTATAAGGCCACTTATGTTCCGAAAGAAATGTGCTGAGAAAGATACAAGCGGATCATAGACAGTGGCTTCGTGGCTATCTCATTCTGCTGCTGAGCACACGGCCATAGGTTCGATTTCACTGCTGTATTTCGGTGGGAGCAGAATGCAAAGATGCTCATGTACTGTGCTTTGGATGCTTGCTAAAGGAGCTTAGTCAGCCAAAATGAACCTGTAGCCCTCCGTTAATGTGTCCCTTATAACCCACCGTGTCGTTTCGGCATGTTAAACCTCAATTTAAATTTTAAATCTATATTTGACGAACCACCACTCATTTATCAAAATATGGCTTGGGTAGAAAGTAATTCTCTTGGGCTCTTGATTTCCTTGTAAAGCAGTGAGCTATAGAAAACTGCTGAAAACTACACTTTTACGACATGTGGTGGCAGTTGAACGAAAACCTTTCCCTGCCTTTTTACTAGCGTCATTTCTTGTCTGTTTCTGCCTTGGTTCCAAGGGTAGGATACGTGAGGATTTTATCTGCGTATTTAATTACTCGTGCATTAAAATGTGGCTTAATCTTGCACTCTAGTTCCTTTCAATTTGAACAGTTCAAATAAATGTATGCGACCCTGAGGAGTATGATTGAATGAGTTGGCAACATTTGAACAGTGTGCCTTAAGAAAATTGTGCTGCGTTAAGGTAATGTGAGAGATTTTTAGCTCTGTGTTCTTTCTAGGCACTAAGCAAGCCCTGCTTTGAGAAGATGCCATTCTTTGGGGTGAAAGCACTCTCTTCATAATTCATTCATGTGTAGCCTGGGGCAATGTCATAGGACAGAATAAGTCTAGCTGGTTCTTGCTTTTTCGTTGAATAGATGCTGGTAAGAGGTAAAATTTAGGATTGTCCAACATATTTAAATTGCTAAGAGAAAACAGAACGCACAGCATGAAAATACGCACCACACTGGCCACGGACATAGATCTATTTTACTACCAAATGATTAAAGGCGTAGTGAGGTTTCTAAAGACAGCAAGAAAAAATAAATTCATCTTTTTGTAGTGCCTAGTTTTCAACACATTGTTACATGTTCAGCTGAAACTATTTGAAGAGCAAAAGAATTTGTTTTGGCACAGTATGGCCTAGGACGCTGCTCTGCCGTAAAACACCAAATATGTACAAACATGCGCAAGGTTTTGTAGTGGACTGTGAACTTGGACATGCTGCTGGCATTTGTACTGAATTGTAATTTTGTCACTTCTGTTTTTTCAGAAAATGATGAAAGATAACAATTTAGTACGTCACCTAGATGCCTGTGAAACGATGGGTAATGCAACAGCAATTTGCTCTGACAAAACTGGCACCTTGACAACCAACCGCATGACTGTAGTGCAGAGCTACATCTGTGGTGAGATTCCATTACTCTAAACGTACTTTTTGTGTGCGAGCTGTTTCTTTCCTTTTTTTTCTTTTCTGTTACCCTTCACCATGGAGTGTGCTAGGGGTGACTGAAATTATGTCACCATGAAATCTTCGCTGCATTATTTCCTTTATTTTTACACTGTGAGCTTTACTTTGATTTAAATGCATTCATTCTTTTTGCAGGTGTTCAGTATAAGCCATCACCAAAATATGAAACTCTTCCACCTTTTGTTGCTGACAAGATACTGTATGGCATATCAGTGAACAGTGCCTACACATCTAGGGTTATTGTAAGTATCTGAGGCCCTTCCTTGCAACTTTATTAGATTCTTAATAGCCATAGTTGCCTGTATACAGCATAAGATAAACTTTTAGAGATCTGAAAATTTCTAAATATATGTTACGTCTATAGTGAGCGCTATCCAACTCCACTTTTGAGCAGCTTAAACCAAGAGGTTAGTTAGATTAACAGAAAACTAGCTTTAGTTATAACTGGGTGGCTGTGAGCACGTTGACCTGTGCCTTGTCTCTGCATGACTCCTCTAACCAGCAGTGAGAGGTTCAACCTACGGAAGTACCAAAACTTGCCAACCTTACTTCATTGCTTTCACTGCACTGAGCATCGTTAATTGTGTAGAAAGATCCATTTACAAAACATAGCCTGAGCTCAAGAATTGACTTTCTTCCCTTAGTCACTCACTCGGTGGTGGGGCCTGGTGCAGTGAACAAAAATAATTTCACATATTTGTAGCATGGTCATCAATGTACAACTTTACTGTTGCCTTAAATGATCTTATAACTGTGAATATGCTCATGTAGGCTAAGTAATAAGCCTGTGGTATGAATTCTGAGTTTATGGAGTTGTCTTGGAGGTGCACATGAATTGTTGCAAGAGTTACTTGAAAGGGTTACATGAAAGGGATACAACAGAGTTACAACAAACCTAGTGTTCTCTAAACTTTACTTACTTTAAAGGTTCTGCAGCGGGCACAGAAACATGCACAGACATTTACATACAGACATGCCCATTTATGTTTACCACTGGAAACGCAAGGCTTTTGGTATTTTGAAGCATCCAAAAAATTCTAGTTTGAACCACTTGGCATTGCTTGTGGTTGCTTGATGCAATTATATATGTAGGAAAAGTGTATGAGCTGTTTACTTGCATCATCTCACTGTGGGATTACTTGTGGTGGGACGTCCACTCATGCAGCTTCCCGAGAATCCGGGTGAACTTCCAAAGCAGGTGGGCAACAAGACAGAGTGCGCCCTGTTGGGCTTTGTGCTTGACCTTGGCAAGGAATACCAGAGCGTGCGGGATGACATCCCCGAGGAAATGCTGCACAAAGTTTACACCTTCAACTCGGTCCGAAAGTCCATGAGCACTGTCATCCCTCTCGATGGTGGCCGAGGATTTCGCGTCTACACCAAGGGTGCTTCTGAAATCGTCATGAAGAAGTGAGGTCCTTCCCATGCCGCGTTCTGAGCACTAGGAATTTGGCATGCAGACATGTTCACGCGGAGTTTGAAATTGCTGCCTAAGAAAAGAACAGTTCCGCAGAATCCATCAACAATGATTGTCAATGTAAGCTAATAGCCCGGACACGTGAACGAATAAATGAATGTTTTCCTTGCTTAGTCCAACTGTCAACCAACCACGAAAATGGGTGAAAGAGCCAACGAAAGCTATTCACTTTAAGATTTTGCTCGTTGACCTGGGGTTACTTACTGTTGCACGAGTAAAGGTCCAATATAACCTCGATATGGCAAAGTCGTTCTTGCAGTAAAACTGTGTTAAGTTGTGAATTTTGTTTAGTTGGGTAAGCCGCAGCAGACACAACATGCCTGCTGCACGATGCCAAAGGACTGCAAAACAGATGAAAAAAAAAAAAAAGAATCGCGCACATGTGTTTTTTTTTTTTAACTCTTCTAACGTAAACAATTCATTCTTCTGACTTGTGGTGCATGCTGCACTCTTTGTTCACAACCATGGCGAACTGCTGTGCAAGTGCAGTCAAGTTAATGGTTTGAAGCTTTAAGTATTGCTATCAGGTTCTGGACAGTCGCTCAACTTGACAGCATTACGTGAGCATGCTGACAAAGAGGTGCAAGCCTCTGGCTTCATACAACACACATTACCGGACGCGAGTGTTTTGTTGCGGTTTAGAAGTGTTCATTTGCATCCAGTGTTCGATTTCATTGACAGCCAGCAACGAGCACTGTACAACATTGGAGGCTTGCAGTGCTCTGCCCGCCTGTTCACAAAATGCAGATAAGCCAAGTGATTGCTGAGAACAATTGAGCAGGACATGAAGCCATGTGCCCCTTAATTTGACTACACATGTGCAGCAGTTTGCCATGGCCAAAGTTAGGTGCTTCTGATTGGGTGGCATGTTGCTGCAAGCTGTGTGCTCCGCTGTTCGTGTTTCATACCAGTTTGAGTGTACTACATGACATTCAAATCGTAGCAGCCTGTGTGCACAGAGTGCAGAAGTTGACAGCGATGGTAGTGTGCGAAGGCAAGGTACTAGCGGTAGAGTGCAGAAGGGTGGCCACCAAGCCAACAGCAACAGCAAGTTTTAAGCATTGCCAGATGGCCAGCAGCTTGCAGGAGCGTTAACTTTGAGGGTTTTTGCTGTACATGTACGGCGCCAATGTTATATTTCATATTTCATGCCTATTCGACACTAGTGGTTGCTGAGAGGTGCTGTCATCTCCATGAAGTACCACAAACTCATCTGAAATTGTGTTTTTCGCTCATCAGGGCACGCAACTCTTTTCTCTTTCTTTCTTTATTGTTTCCGTAAAAAATGGAGGACTTTAGGGGAAAAAGCTGAGAGCAGCTTGAAGCACCCTAACCCCCAGCAATATGAAGTTAATCATAGTGCAGCAAGTCACATTATTTTTACTGACAAAACTTTACGGCAATGGTGTCATATCATCAACTAAAAGCAAAACTAAATGCAGTACTTTCAGTAATTTTAAATATGCCTAACAGAAATGTATCCTAATGTACGATCAGCAAGGAATAAAGGAAAACACTCCTGAATCTGTGTACACTGCACACCAATTACAAGAACTCTGTAAAACTTCCATCCAAGTGGGGACAGCAGCTATACATGATTTCGAACTCAATTGGAACAAAAAATAAATAAAGGAATTTGTGTACCAAAGCAATAATTACAATATGCATGACCTGTTTACCTGGTACTCACTCATGATGCCGCTTGTGCGTCGTCTGCTACCTCTAAGGCGTGCCTGGAGGCGATGCTGTCGTCTTTTACAGCACTGCTATTGTGTTACTAGTAAGCTTAGATGTGTGGCAGAAGTTCAGAGGTACGGACAAGTTTCTGCATTGCATTTTGTAATGTTATAATATGTGTCGTTGAAATCGAATGTAAAATAAATTGTGCAGTGCACAAGCTTTGCACAACTGACGGTCAGCCATGTGGCTTGTGTGCATTTAGGTGCAGCTACATCTTTGGATCTGGTGGTCAAGTGGAGAACTTTAGGCAAGAAGACCAGGATCGCCTGGTGCGGACGGTCATCGAGCCCATGGCATCCAATGGGCTGCGAACTATATCCATTGCCTATAAGGACTACATCCTGATGGTGAGCTACATTCAGCTGCTTAATGTTGTTGTTGAATTGAACTGCGCTAACAGAGTAAAAAAACTGCTCAGTTGCACTTTCTGCCCACTTGAATCGCATAAAACACCATCACTACGCTTACAAGGCCGCCGCCATTTTTATTTACAAGAACAGTAAAGCGCTGGAAGCAATTGCATGCACCACAAGCACGTCATGGTCGCCATCTTGTTCATTGATGGCCTATTTCAAATGGCACGACTGCATCCCTCTAAAGCTAATACATGTCCCTCTGACGTGCACTTTTAATGCTTCGGATGACAGCCGCAGTGTGGGCTGCTCTCCTTCCAGCGTGAAAAAAATCTGAAATCTTCTGAAAGTGATTGTGCAAGAATACACATCCCCCTGCTTCTGGAAAGCTGGTTCTGATGCCACCCCATGGGCACTCTGTGCGGATTCAGTGTCGCCGAATGTAGCTTTGCGGCAACGTATAGCATCCTCGGTCATTCGCTTTTAGAAATCGATCACTTTCACAAGATTCCGCTCGGCACCAGACGTGATGGCATCTACAGGCAACAGCATGCACTGGAGGAATGCTGTCCCATGCACAGAATGCGGTTACTCGTACTGTATGCCTTCGCATCTACGGGCAACAGCGTTCCGCTAGTGCCCACTGTCGCTCATAGACGCCAACGCATCTGATCGTATCTAGAAAGCCGTAGACCAAGAATATGACCCCTTTGGGCAAATTTTCGTGGGGAACGTTGTTGCTCACAGATGCCAATGTGTCTGGTGCTGAGGTACATGGAATCTCTAAAAAATGGTCGTCCCTAAATGTCGTCGGCCAAGAATGTCGCTCCATGGCAGTGCTGCCATCGTTGACTGACGCATGGTGTGCACTTTGTTATAGCCAGTGTGGTCCTATAGCCTTGAGCAAGGCTTGTGAAAGTAGGCCAATGGAACGAAGAAAAGTTTTGTTTCGCAGTGCATTCCCTGTTTGTGGTGTCCACTTTGCAGCGACAAAATTCTCGCGAAAGCGAAATTTCTTGCTTTCCTCGCCGATTTAATTATTGTGGGGTAGAGCACTGTAAGGGCCGTGATTCTCAGCCTAGACCTGGCCCTGGCCTGGCACTTGTAGATGTTTACCTGCCCGAGTCCGGCCTAGTGGCTGAAAGTGAGACCTGGTTCCGGCCTGAGCCTGAAAAAAATGTCACCTACCTGACCTGTCCCCAGCCCGTCCGCAAAACAGGCCTGACCGAGGCCCGAACGTGCCATTGAGAGCAAAGTGTTTCGTATAGCAATAATCAGTGTTTTGTGGGTGCATGCTTCGCTAAGAAGTACATTAACCTTCAGCAATTTATTTTATAAAAGGGCCTGAGGGTGGATAAAAATGACCAGACAGAGGAGTGATTATTCAGTTGTGGCATACTGTACTTATTTTTTTACCAGCAACTGTCAGAATCTTCAAGAGTGTTTAGGAGAAGATTTTGTTGTGGGCAAAATATGTAGCACTTATCCTCATTTCAGTAGCAGATTGCCATAGCAAGAGAAAGAGATGATGAAAGCCAGATTTATTGACTTTGTTTCTGCGATGGAAAGTGTAAGCATGGAAACGCTTGCAGGCACATTGACAGGCTTGCGGGAACGTGCGGACGCACTCGCAAATATGTGTGTGGGAGTGCATGTGAAGTGTGTGTGCCTGTAGAGGGGTATTGTCACATAAGTGGAAGTAGCTGCTAACCCCTCATGCAACACTTGTTGTTCAGGACACACAGTTCGTGATTGATGTTCACTGAAGGTCATAAAAGCATAATCATTAAATTCTGCCTGAACACAGCGTCGCATACACAGATGCATGACACACGCAGGGAGGCCTCCTAGTGTTCATATAGTTTCACAGTTACACGTGCGCTCGGTTAGCAGTTTCATGTTCAAAGCAAGGAAATTGTGCGAAGCCATTATTTGCCATATGCCACGTAAGTGCCACCCCATATTATGCACATGTGTGCCAATCCCCATAATTTGTGCTGCATTTTTCTTTTCCCCCTCTTATAACAGTGTAGGCCTTCCAGACGTGGTGGTACCGCTAAAAAGTGGCCATTGGAGTGGATGGGTATGAACGGCAGGAGGTGAACGAAAAGCTATCGAGCTAATTCCAGCGTTCAATTTATTTATTTATTTGTTTATTTATTTATTTATTTATTTGGTTACTATCAGGGCTGTTGAGGCATTACAGATAGGAGTGGTGAACATTTATACAAATAAAAAAGAGAGTTTTAATATAGGTGATGAAGCAAAAATTTGAAAGCTTCAGCTTCAGGAATGGAGACTTCAGAGAATTCAGAGAAGTTTGGTAGCAATGGTGGCACTAAGCTTTTCGATGCCTACCGGTTAGGTGCTTATGGTTCGTGGTCGGGGTATATCCCCTGCCACGGAAACTGTCTCATTCAAGCCAGAGATCTGGCTAAGGGAATGTATTGCAGCCCATGCTTTGTTTAATAGGGCAATATTTCTGCTCATTTCTGAACTTCAGGCCTAGGCCTGGCTTGAGTCTGCCGGGAAGCCCACTTTGCATGACCCGCCCCCCAAGCTTGTGTTTTTGGGGATGCCCAAGCTCATGCAGTGCTCTAATGCAGGGTTCAACTGTAATAAGAATGACCTCCATACCTGTTGCACAGCGTATTTACAATCTGGGTTGCACTTCTTCAGTTTTGTCCTCAAGGACAATGTTAATGTTACAAGCTACAGGACAGTGTTCGAGCTCACTAATAGGCAAAGATTGAAGCAATCTAATGAAACGTCGAGCATCACGTGAAATCTTGAGTGATTCAGGACGCACAACCAAGAACACTAAAAGAGGCACCTGCGATATTGTGTTGTCATTGTGTTGTGAGTGCACAGATTTTCACTTTGCAGCTTCCCTTCTTCGATGACAAGTTATACGCATAATGCCTTGGCTATCATTTTAAACGCCTGCTCTATCATGGACAAAACTTCATCTTATTCGCTGCTTTGTCTGTTCTTTGGTCTGTCTGTGTAAACATTGTTATAGACGGCCATGATTGGCCTTCTGTGTTCAAAATTGTTTTTAATTTGTTTTCATGGTGTTTTGCACTGGCAGCATGGTTATAGTGTTCTGCTGAGTGCAATGCTGCATTGAGGCAGCATCATTCTTTTTGTCTGTGGCTGCGCTTCTGTAGGACCAAAATGCGAAAACAAGCTTGTACGTAGATTTTGGTTCATGTTAAACAAAAAATATGGTCACGATTACTCTTAAGCCTTTTAGAATAAGAAGTCGTTTTCAGCTTATTTCCATTGTTTCTCGTGCAAAGCATTACTTACACGAACATTGTCCAAACTTGTCCTGACCTTACCATCTGCGTCTGACCCTTTCCACTGTTCTCAAGCCAAAAAATTAGGCCTAAGCAAGAGGGCAACGTTTATGGCTATTGAGGCTGCAGTTGTCTCTCTGAATGCACTCTGATGGGTTTATGTGGGACTGGTGGTGTTTTCAGTGGTAACCCACTGCCTTAGAGTTTTTCAATAGTTTGCTCAGGTAGGTCATCATTGTTTAATGCAGGGGTCAAACACCAAGGCCAATGAGGTAGCGGTCGCGCAAGAGCCAGACTGGGAAGATGAAGACAACATTGTCAAGGACCTCACTTGCGTCTGCGTGGTTGGCATTGAAGACCCTGTACGCCCTGAAGTGAGTTGTGTCCACTAAGACCTTCTAGAACAAATGCAGGAATCTTGTGCTTACCTTTGCTTGTTCTGAAAATATTGCTGCCACTAGCATTTGTTCATGCGGCGCCAAAACATCTGCGAGCTTACTGTGGTTTGTTCCATTTCAGGTCCCCGAGGCCATTCGTAAGTGCCAGCGAGCGGGCATCACCGTTCGCATGGTGACTGGAGACAATGTCAACACAGCGCGATCTATTGCGCTCAAGTGCGGCATCATCAAGCCGGGCGACGACTTCCTTGTTCTTGAAGGCAAGGAGTTCAACCGGCGAATTCGAGATTCTAGCGGCGAGGTTGGTAGCACTCTAAAAAATTGTTTTAAACACAAATTGTTTTGACGTTTTAGAAGGTGGTGCAGGGGAATTGGTGTCTCTGGTATAAACCAACTGTAGTAATGCCACATGACTTTTGTTAGCAAACTTTCGTGGGAAGGCCCCAGCATATGTTGAAGAGATCTGTGCTGCTTGCCCATATTAAAGGCTAACTGCCATGAAATTTCACTTTTGCTAACTTATAATGTCTCTTTAGCTCATAATGTCTGATTACTGTATTTACTGGATTCTAACATGCACTTTTTTTTTAAAGGAGATTGGGCTGAAAATTGCATGGGCTGTGCAATCGGACACAGAACCAAAACTGCCTTTTCAGTTTTTTTATGCTTTACCGCATAACATGATGTATTGTGGCGAAGCTGAAGAAACATGCTGCCATTGTGCAACACATATTGTCCATTTTTCTTGTTAAGAATTGGGTGTACATCTTATTTCTACATTTTAAAAGTTTTAATGCCATTTTTAAGGTAGTTTTCTTCTTTGGACACATAGGAAGTGGAAGTGCATTTGGTTTGGGAGCGTGTTACAATAGGGCAAATTCTGCTAAAGGACTCGGTGGTAGGCTCGGTGTTCTTTCTGCACCTTGTTTAGTTTGACCCACCACATAACGTGATCAATTTCATTGGTCCCATCAGGGTCGAATTAACGGAAGTCGACTTTAGTATCAAATTGTTGAGGAAGAAAATTTCTTTCCGACAATACCAGTCGCAAACAACATAATTAAAAAGAATTTGAAAAAAAAATATTTTATTTGGTGAGAAAAGTAAAACATTACATGAGAACGTCACTGTTGCTTTGCACAATGAAAACTTTACTTTGCGCTTATAAGTATAGCGCCTGCGAGAAGCCACTTCTGTTGGTGGGCGGTGTGCCATTACGTGTGCTTCACATGTGAATGACAATGTAAAAAAATAATTGTGAATATGTATTTTTAATTAAAAGGACCTATGCAATACTCTGGCAAATATCAGCTTTTTATATAAAGAATTTCTTGAGATAAGATAATGATAACCCTAGTGACTAGCCCTGGCGCAGAGCCGAGATTGACTCTCGGCTGTCTTATGGCGCCAAGCTCTACTCTCTGCATGGCTGCCAGCAAATGATTCTGCCTAAAGGATGTTATCACTCTGCAGATAAGAACTGTGACCTTAACAACAGGCAGGATATCTTTATATCACCGCATTTCATAGAAGAAAGCAAAGCTCTGTGCTGAAATCTGCAGAACCGAAGTTTTCTTCCATATCAGTGCTGTTTCCAAAGTTCAAACACTCTTGCACAGATGCATCAGAAACATCAGAAATACGATGTTTCGGTAAATAAGTGGCACCAGACGTCGACGCCATCTTGGAAACTACTCGTACAAGCACTCATTGTGCTGAACACTCCTCTTCTCTGAAGGCACTTCCACAAATACAGAAAAGCAAAACTTAATAAATAGTTCCTGAATCAATGGAGCTTGCTATCTGAGAGCACGCGAAAAGCAGCAAAATATGAATTTCCAACCATTGGTACAGTCAAATCTCGATATAACGAATCATGCGGGACCGCCAAAAATCATTCATTATTTTGAAATACTGTTGTAATGAAAAACTTGCAGTTATAAGTCAGTGAAATATGCGCTGTTAGGAATGAAAACGACGTACCTTGGCAGTAAACGAGTGTGCAGACAAGCATACTCTCAAATAAAAATGTTTCACTCACTTCAAATCTGCTTTATTTGAAGAAATTAGTGATTTTCTTCTGGCACGTGCAGCACGCACGACTGATTAGGAATGCTTCTACATCTTCCACTTTGCACAATACCTCATCGGGTACATCATTGCGCCGAGCGATGAAAGTGCGGACTTTGTTCATGTGCAGTAAAACATCAATGTTCGGCAAGATCTCATCTTCTATGTTCGGTGACCCACAGTTGCCTTCCTTCGGGTCGTCATCGTCAATGGAGACGTCACGAACACAGTTAACAATCTCTTCAATTGTCAGGTCCACCACCGTTAGTGCTGCGCTGTCGTTCTCCACATAGTCGTCGAAAAAAGAGACTGCGGGCAGCAGTTCTGCAACCTTGGTCCACAGGTCTCCTGGGTGACTCCTGGTCACCTCCAGGCCATCTTCAAGCTGCGCAGGCGCTCTGAAAAGCGCTGGTTTTTGCCAGTAGTTGCTAATGGTGGATGCCTTCAAGTTCCACCAAGCTCCTGTGAGCATTTCTGCTGCCTGACAAATATTGATCGCAGTCGGCTGCTTTAGGCGGAGGTTGATAATCAACCGTTGCGTAAGGCGCTTGCAAAATTCTGCTTTCACACTCTTTGTAATGCCCTAGTTTAGGGGTTGCAGCAAGGACATGTTGTTTGGCGGCAGAAACTCCAAGTGAATGTGCGTCACATTCATTCACAATGCGAGCAGAGCACTTGTCGACAGCCAGTAGAATTCTCCGGTCATTCCTGCTCATTTGGTTGTCGAGTCTGATGAGCCACTCGGAAAAGAGTTCTCTGGTCATCCAGGCTCGTTTGTTGGCGCGGCAGTTGTATGGTAACTGCATGATGTCTTTCATGCAGTGGAGCATCGCATACTTACCGATGACGAGTGGTTTAATTTTCTTCGTGCCTGTTGCATTGCAGTAGAGCAGGACTGTCACACAAAGGTGCGACTTCTTCCCTTCTCTCCACTGCTGCCCTTTGAAGTACATTGTCTGTTCTTGCAGGAGCTGATAAAAACATGCAGTCTCATCTGCGTTGAAAATATTGTCTTAGAGTATGACTCGGCCGCCTCTAGAAAACGATCATAGCGCCAGGAGGCTGCGCCTTCCCTGTCAGCAGCCTTTTCCTCGCCCGAGACTGCCCGCCAAGTCATTCCATTCCTTTGGTGGAAACGAAAAAGCCAACCCGCACTGGCGTCGAACCCAGCTACTTCAAGTGCATTGACAAATTCGTAGGCTTTTTTTTTTTGAGCATTGGACCAGACACGGGAACGTGTTGTAGTCTGGCATATTTGAACGACGTGAGAATAGCTTGGTCCACATTTTGAAAGTTTCCCAGTCGCAGCCATTTCCTTGTAGGAGCGAGTTGTGATTCCAGGTGAAGCTTAACAATGTTGTCTTGGTCTTTCAAAATCATTGTGGCGGTTGATGTGGCAATGCCACGCTGTCTGCACACGTCGATTTGCTTTTTCCCTGCATCGATTTCCTGCAATACGTCCAATTTATCCTGCAGCAAAAACTGCTTTCGCTTCTTCTTGGCACCGTCGCTAGCTGCATTCATCGTTGGATCTCGTGCAAACATCGCCAAACCTTTGTTGTGAAGTTCTTGGTGAAGTTGTTTGTGGTGAAGCAGTTAGCACTTGACATGGTTATGATGATAGCTACTGCGACATAGTGATGATGATAGCTACTGCACTCGCGTTTTCTGTTTCGCGCGAGAGTTGCGGCGCTATTACTTTTAGCCGAATTTGTAATACTGTTCCTCGGTTACAACGGGGAAAATAAACTATGTGCGTCATTCTGAAATATGCGCTGTATTGAAATTCGTAGTTCTGAAATATTTTCACATTGAAAATATAGGCAATCTGGCAGGGATTTTTTAAATATTCGTAAATTTGAGAAATTCGTGAATGTGGGGGTTCGTAGTAACGAGATTTGACTGTAGCAGGCTGTCGATGGGAATAGGTGCGGACCGGGAAAATGTTGATCGGGAAGTAAATTGAACTGCAGGCAGGCAAGTAGGGTCTATACATAGAAACAAGGTGGCCAGCATTAATTTATCAATTTGTGCAAACAGACATCGGTGGCAAAACTGAAGAGTGGCTGTTAAAGGGACGTTGGTACTGCGACAAGTAGCTGCTCTAAAATAACATTCTTCCGAAACTGAGTGGTGGAGTAATGTGACCTCTGACCCTTGCAGATCCAACAACCACTGCTGGACAAGGTGTGGCCCCGCCTGCGGGTGCTGGCTCGGTCATCCCCACAGGACAAGTACAACCTGGTCAAGGGCATTATTGAAAGCAAAGTGCATGACAACAGAGAGGTTGTCGCTGTCACGGGCGATGGCACCAATGATGGGCCTGCCCTCAAGAAAGCCGATGTGGGGTTCGCCATGGTGAGTTGATCTGATCTGCCTGTATTACAGTTGCAATGGTAAAAGGAGTCCGCACATAAAAACTTTCATGTTACAATGTATTGCTAGCATCTGAGTGTCATTTCAAGGTTCCCAGGCTCTATAGACATGCATAGCGTGAATAATGCTGAATGCACTGCATTAGGGATCAATTTAATGTACTGCCTAACGTAGTGACATGACGTAGAGATTTTAAGCGGGTTATAGTAATTGCTTACTTCCAATAAAATCACTTGCCAGATTTTTTGCTCCTTATGCTGCTTATATGACAAGGAAGTAACTTCAAAAAAGCACACTGGAAGACAGGCTGGCAATGGGCATTTTCTTTTATAGCAAATAAAGCACATTGCCTTCACTCCCCACAGTTCAGTGCGTCACTTTTAACCTGACTTACACACATGTAAGAGTTTCATGGAAACGTATATCAGATTGCCTTGGAGGCTGCTGTGTGATCGCCTGCCTTTACAGATTATTGAAGCTGGTTGGCCATACAGTTTTGAAAGTTCAAATCATCATTGTGATTAAGGCAACAGGCGACATTAACGTGATGCGTGGCATTGGCACTTAAGTGGAAATCGGATCACGAAGTTGACTGAGCTTCAAAGTTTCGTGACCTTCTTTATTGGCTCTCTTGTGTTTTCTGTTGCAGCTTTTGTTGGGAGGAATTTTGAATTGAAACAGGAGAAAAGGCATTGCAATATGTTTAGTTCCGCAAAGGCTAATGACAGCCATGCTCGCTTTCAATTTCTTCCACCAGGGCATTGCTGGCACAGATGTGGCAAAGGAGGCCTCCGACATCATCCTGACTGACGACAATTTCACCAGCATCGTGAAGGCCGTCATGTGGGGGCGGAATGTCTACGACAGCATTGCCAAGTTCCTTCAGTTCCAGCTCACTGTGAACACAGTGGCTGTCATTGTTGCCTTTACGGGTGCCTGCGCCATTAGGGTAAGCAAGCTGGGGGCAATGTCCTCCACTAGTAGCTATATGGGACGCTCTGCAATTTACACGACATACCCTCCTGTTCGGGAATACATTTTAATTAACTTGAAGCCCATGCTTGACTTCATCATTTATGATGCCTAGCGTGAACGTGCTCAAGGCGCTCATTGCATTTCCTTCGGCGCATGCCAGACAGGTGTCATTTAAATCAAGTCAAGCATGGGCTTGAGATTAAGATACATTTATGAATATGAGGGTAAATGTCTAGTGTGATGCCTTACTGGAGTGACAGGTGTCTTGTCAACCTTTGCAAATATGCATGTTTTAAATGCATTAGTCTCATCTTGGTGATGAGATTGATGGCCTTTGCACTTTTGTGACAAACTGAACACGAATAAAATGCGTCCGAATAGGTTCACTCAAATAGATAAGCTAACAGAAATATATGTGCATACGTGCCATTTGTGAATAACTAAAATACACACATCAAGCAGTTACTATCAAAAGGTAATACTAAAGGCGCTAAGATTGCGAGTATACCTTATTCGAAACAGGAAGATCGACAACTGCAAGTTTGAGTCGCCTGCTTTAGACACAGCACAGATAATGTGCAGTGTGGGATGTGTTGTTCACTCGAGCTGCACATGATGCAAGCACTTATCGTTTGTCCTGACAATTTCCTGCCTTACTTTCTACATACAGGACAGCCCCCTGAAGGCGGTGCAGATGTTGTGGGTGAACCTAATAATGGACACCCTGGCATCCCTGGCGCTAGCCACGGAGATGCCTACATCTAGTTTGTTGCTGCGCAAGCCCTACGGTCGCACCAAGCCGCTCATCTCGCGCACCATGATGAAGAACATCCTGGGTCACGCCATCTACCAGCTCACCGTCATCTTCCTGCTGCTCTTCCTCGGTACAGATATTTCAGCCCCATCTTTTCGCTTTCAGTACTCAACATGTTTCAGTCTGGCTTGATTATCCTGACTTTGTCTCAGCATTGCCACCTAAAGTACTTCGTAGTGCCGCTGGGTTACATTGTCCAAAGTTTTAGTATATGGTGCATGATAGATACCACATCGTGAGTATCCTTCTTGTAAACATGTAACCAGTTGCATATCTTGTGGTTAGGTTATTTCTCAGCTATATCGCCGGGAGTTTCGTAGTCGGCAAGCAACAAAAGCATGGACAACAGCCTGCAATAGCAGACAGCGTGCAAGATTGTCCTGAGATGAAGCAGGCAACCTGTTGTCATTGACACTTTTGCTACTTATCAGGCACCAAACTTCCGGTTTATGGAGGGCAAGAAATGTGTACCGCAGTATAATATTGAGGTGCGCACGAATGAAAGCAGGATACCTTGAACCCTTTTGTAGCCAGTATGTTGAGCTTCAGGGCACCTGTAACATGTGTTGGTCCCTATGAATAAGGGCTGCATGTAAGCTGTGTCATTCAAACCAATGGGCACCAAAAAATGCCGTATTTACATGATTGTAAGTCAACTTATTTTTTTTTAAATTTCAATATCTGAAGTTGGGGGGTCGACTTACACTCGAAACCAAAACATGGCACAGCCAAAAGAAAGCGAGACCAACAATATATCAGGGGAGCTACAACGTAGTTACAATTTTATGTTTGCTCTATGGCCCTACCCTTAGCTTTTCGCTTGCCCGTGCATTTGTTCGCTTTTCGGAAGGGTTTTCTACATTTTTTTAGAGTTTTACAGTGCACACAACACTAATGGGGGGGGGGGTCGATAGTTGATGGAAATGCCGTTGTTCCATTCGTGGCGGCACCCTTAGAACGGCGGCGTTTGTGGGGAGTATCAATAGTTCATGGAAGAGCAGACACCGCTCATGTTTCTCCCTGTAGCTCTTAGCGCTCTTAGCTCGTAGTTTGACGCGTTCACAGCAGCATTCAAGAGGGCTGCCTTCCTTTACACTGAAGAAACAAATCACTGCGCAGTGGACCGCAAGTTTGTTGTTTCTGAATGGGTGGTGCAAGAGTGGCGACTGCAGCGAAGCAAAATTTTCATCTGTGACGGCAAGTGAAGAATTTTCCACGGTCTGAAGTCTGGATGCTTTCCGGAGCTGTAGGCCAAGCTTGTAGCGTACGTCGCTGAAATACGTGATCCCTGCCAGTTTAGTGCGAAATGGTCATGAAACAAGCCTGGATCTTCGCCTTTTAAGAACCTGCTCTGCCGTGAGTATGAGTGGCTGACTATCAGAAGGTCAGCGCCACCACAACTGCTGCCGCGCGCTTCTCTCCATGAGTAAATTCATGAGAGATGCACGCAAGCCTCGCACGCATCTCTCCCATTGCCCTTCCACCCCTCCAAACACGAATTGGCTGCGCCCATAGCTCTGCTCCGTACCACCCTCCGAAACACAAATAGACTGCGCCAACTGCGCTGACAACCTTGCCAGTGTTGCAGTGCTGCTCCCAAGTTGTGCACACGGCCCTCACAGCTGGTTCATTATTCTATGGCCCTCATTCTGCTCAATTCTGCTAACGGATTGAGTCTCTCGTGCTTCTATTTGTTCGTTGCGTCGAATTCGTTCCTGGCCACGTTGTTTCTCAGCCTCACTTGCCGCCGAAATGGAAAATGGCTGATCTGCCTGCTGATTATCGGCAATGCATGACGTTGCCGGTGAAAAGAAAGCGCACGGCTATAAATTTCCAAATGCAGTGCTTCCTAACCAATGAGGCAATCGTCGTGAATGTGCTTGCATCGGATGGCGACATTGACAGTCACGACAGCAACGCTTATGCGGTAGGGCAGACTGCCTCAACATTGTCCCTGCGGTAGGTCCCGTAGATGACTCAGTCCCCCATGGGCTTGTTTTTGCGAGGGACCTTCCGCTTCACTATGTGGAGCACCTGGATGCCCTGGAGAGGGATATCGGCAAGTTTCGTGTAAAGCAAGCAATGCTGATAGACATGCGGTTTTCTCTTGCAAGCCTGTGGGAAGTACTTGGCGAGATGCTTTTGGTGATCTCGCTCCAGTGCTTCTGGATTTCTCAAGCTGACATGCTGCCGCGGCAACCTTCCTGCATATATTAAGACGCCTTTTGGGGCCACCAAAGCGATGCCTCGGCGGAGCTCATGTGTCACTTGCTGCCTGTGACCCTTCTTTTCAGTTGTTATAGCAGTGCCATTCTTGAAACGCCGATAGCTGCGGCTTGTCAAGAACACGCGATCGTATCAAGCACGCAGGAAGCACAGTTAAACAGTTAAATGAGTCAACACAATTGGAAGTCGGATGGAGGAAGGTGGTGCAGAGAACTGGCCTCCCACCATTATAGTTTTCTCGGAACAGCTGTGCCATCCCCCATTTTGATTTTTTTTTCATGCAACCCGGTTATAACAATGGAATTTTCATGGCACTTGAATATTGTTGTAAGTGGGTTCGACTGTATTGTCTATGTGCATGATGTTTAGAGCGGAAATTTAAAACTACATTGAAGTGAGAAAATACTGATGGGGCAGTCACTGCTAGTGCTTCTAATGCGCTCGTCCTCCTATTGTGAGGATTTTCAGAAACAAAGTGAAAGTATGAATTAAAAGCCATGCATGTCTGTGCCAAGAATGGTGCAGCAAGCTATTAGCTACTATTTTAAGTGAAAAGGTCGAGGTAAGCTAAAAGAAACCTCAAATGATGCGGGCTACAGAACTCTGGTATTGACATTTTAGGTGTGTGTGATCGGGGGGGGGGGGGATGCACGTTGCGGCATCGCCAGGGGGGGGGGGGCTCTGCCCCCCTTTGGAAAACCCCGAAGGGGGCTCGGGCTTTGAAGCTCCCCCCCCCCCCCCCTCCCTAGTCGGCACTGCCTATGGTGACCCCTATCTGCACCATCAAATTGTTCCTTTACTGGGAGGCCCAAAGTTATCCTAATGAGCCCTCTGCGAGACTGTTAGAAATAGCTTCTGTGTGCAATAAACTCCTGCATTCTAGTCTGTGCGAGTTGTCCTCAAAGCAAAAATTAGGTTCAGCATGGTGTCTTCTTGAATATTTGCTCTATGCAGACATATGTACTAAGAGTTTCATTATCTAGTGAGCGCATGTAATGCTTAGATAGAGAGTCTAGTGCAGTGATGGCAGCAGGTACACGGCAGGTGCATGTGATGACAATGTGTGACGGACTTCTTTAGTAGCAGCCAGTCCGAAACTAAATTATTGTCTTAATTATAATTTCTTCAACTTGGTGACCTTGAAAGGAGTTTCTGCTGTGCGAGGAAGCTGATCTTTGTTTTGCGGGAAGTTTATGCCTTATGAAAGACAGCAACTATATTGGTGTCACAATAGTGCTCTAGCCTGGTGCCCATGCATGCACTTGATCAGAATGATCGCATTAAGAAACCTGTGATATTGTAATCCTAGTGCCCGTTGGTCACAACTGAAGGTAGTCTCTGGCCCATCTGTGCAGGCCCAGAGATTTTCGACATCGACCCTGGTATGGGGGTGCGTCTCTCGGAGCACTTCACCATCATCTTCAACACGTTTGTCATGATGACCCTGTTCAACGAGGTTAATGCCCGCAAGATCCACGGGGAACGCAATATTTTCGAGGGCCTCCTAACCAACCCCATTTTCTATAGCATTCTGATCATCACTGCAGTTGCTCAGGTCAGTGGGCTTGTGTATTGTCGCCTAAAGTCTCCAGTTTTTTGTATGTGAGAGCGCATAGTAACACGGGAAAATAGCTTGTTTACTTCCCAATTCTGTATAATCCTGTCTATAGAAGAAAGGCAATCATAGACTTTTACATAATATGGTTCCGTAAGAAGACTTCCCTGCACTACTGTGGGATGAAGTGGTCCAAGGTACCTCAGTGGCTGGACCCCGATTTCTGTTGGCTTTTGTAGGCTTGTGCGAATATCAGTTTCTAGGTTCCAAGCGAAGTTGAAGCAAATAATAATAGTGTCGAATAATTTTGAAACAAATAGTTCGTATAGTTGTGGATTTACATAAAACCTTGACACAAGAGCCAGGAGTTGACAAGTAAGTAAACAAAATCCTTGCAAAGCTGTAAAACATTTCATCTCCGGAATCAGTTTTTTTCATTAACTGTTATTCAGATATTTTGAGGCAAAAATGCACATTATACATTTTTTATTATGCCAGTAGCACAGAGAATTAATTTATGGACTTTTGCTCAGTGTTGTAGATTTGTGTGCTTGAAATTTCACAATATCTGAGGCCTCAAGAACATTTCGTGTTTGCCCGTCACGTGGCCAGATATGTCACTCATCATCTACAAATGTGACCTTGACCGTACAGTGACATTAGTTTAGGCTGTATTGTTCAAATTCAATTTTGTGCTGTCGCCTACACGCGAGTTTAATCTTTTCCATCTAGTAGGCGTACAGTCAAACCTAATACAGTCAACATCCGGTTTTTCGGACTTACTAGGGGTCTGTGAAAACGTCAAAAAAAAAATGCATTCCCTTTCCTGCCCCCCAAGGGATCAACTGCATCTGAAATGGCTATGAAGGCCTGCCAGTACACATTTTAGACGTATCGGTGCTTGCTCTGTGACAGGAGACGGTAGGTGCACGCGTGCAAATTAAAGAATTCCTACTCAGTCCTGTGACAGTGGTCCCTTTTCGTTCTCGGTATGTTTCACCGCAACACATTGCGTATCCTTCACCGCGTAACACCACCGTATTGCGGCGAAGCTGACTTTTGGGAACTGGCATTATGGAACGCTCGACCCCTGCCGTTTTCATCGCGTTTCGAAGCCATCCGCGAGAATGACAGAGGCGGAGTCAGCGCCATTGCTGACAGCAGCGAATTCTTTCAGTGAAAAACGCTGCACTGAACAGGGAGAAGCTTGGAAGCAAACATTGAAGCAGCTAGGCCTAGCGTTGCCATTGGGCCTACAGCTGCCACCATATTGGTGTGCAAGAGTGCTGGTACGACACTGCGAGGTAATCAAAATGGCGGCAATGGGGCTTCGATTAATGCATTTCGAACCAACATTTACGGCAAATAGTCCAGAAACTTGAACCAAAGGTTTTCAGTGTCAGAAATTTCAGACATTTTTGTACATTGGCTCTGTGAGGATCGTGACAGTGCTGCAAAGGCATATCAATTATGGGGCATGTCCTAAATATCAAGCGTCCGAAAAATGAGTTGTTTACTGTAAATGTGCTCACTTTTTGGCTTGCTGCCCATGGTGCAGACCGCTGCTTCTACGGCCCTGTCATGCGCATGATCTCAAGCCCAATCAATGATGAGCCACTCGAACAGCAGCAATCTTCTTACAGTGGTTTGCCACCCACCACCATGCAGGCCAGCCATGAATCTTCGTTATGGGGCACTGCCTCGGCTATTAGCCCTAACCAGTGCTGCTTCGCCTGGTCTGGCACTAAAGTTATGGTTTAGTGCGCAGTCTATGCAGATCTGTTCGCAGCAGGTCTGCTGCTCCTGGAAAGTGCAGAAACCACCTCGCTTATAAAAGTGAGAGTACAAGGGTCAGCGCAAATGGTGGCGACTTTCTTCACAGCTACAATTTCTGTACATCGTGAATGCAGATCACATCCAAAAAAAAGATGTGAGGCGTTTGAAACTTCTGTTGTACTTTGCTGCTGTTATACATTAGTTCAGTTGAGAAGGTAGGGTCGAAGCAGGGGTGTTCGAAAAGCTTGTCGGAAAAATCTGTTGACAAATGTAAACAAATACTTTGTCTTTGGCTTGTCTTGGCCTTTAGCAATGTTAATGGCAATGCAACTTGCTTACCAAAACTGAAGCTGATGATTGCACATGCTTTAAAATTCACATTTGTCAGTTTAAAATATAGAAAATTCCAGGTACTGAAGTTGAAACTGGAGCAGATATTTATTAGCATAACATTCGGTCAAATATTTGGAAACATTCAGGGTTTGCAAAAGCCTAGTATTTAGGCTTTTAGTCAACTCGCTCACAAGGAATGGAAAGCTAAACTAATACCATGAGAAGCATGTCACACACTTCTTTTACATATATCAGTAGTGTGTCATTTCATTCTGACTGGGCACTGCTTGTAATGCAGTGCCAGACCTTGTTACAATCATAAGGCATATTTTTTTTGTAATGATGCAATCTTAGTAAAAACGCTTTTTCATATGTGTGCCAATTATTTCCTTCTGCTACACTAAAACCAGATCAAATGCTGTTTTTCTTTTTTAAGGTTATGTATGTATGTAGTACATGTATTGGCATTTATATCTCAGCACCTCCAAAATGATTATATTCATGGTAGGTCTATATTTAAAGGGAATTTAAAAAGAGAAGTGATTTAAGCTGTACAAGTAAATAACTAGTAACTAGCCCTTATACATACCCAAAACTGCACTCTTACCACGAGAAGAGACTTGGTTAGTCAGTAAAGTGCAAAGAAAGAAAAGACAGGGTGGCAAAAGCTGCCTTGAAGTTTCTGCACCAGGGGTGTGATCTTGTACGCGTTCCAAAATCGAACGGAGGTGGTCCGTTCTTTACGTCGCGAAATAGGCGGTCCGTTCTGTTGCGTTCGTCCAATAGCAGGCGACACGGATTGATTGACAGCAGATATCAAGTCACAATTGACGTCATGGCATTCGTCACGGTTCAAATTGACCAATCGTGTGCGCCTTGGTGGAACGGACCGCCTCCGTTCTATTTTGGAATGCGTACAAGATCGCACCCCTGTTTGCCATGACATGGACTTTGATGGCGTCTGCAAGTGCCTTTTAACGGTAAAAACGGACTACATTGTGCTCTAAGGGAGCGAGATATTGAACATGGCAGGTTTTGGGAGCATTTACTGAGCGAATGCAGCCAAAATATGAAAAAAAAATAGTTTGAAATTTCACCTGACAAGCCACATGGGCAGGGGTCCTGGGGCAAAATTTAAACAAAAATTAAACCTATAACTTCATTTTCTCTTCTGAATAAAAAAAAAAAGCCTATTATCGTGAAATTGACAAAACGTTTTCAAAGAACACTTTATCACTCTAAATTGATTGTGTTCCTCTAGCCTCTTTAATCAGTAGTTTTTCACCTCTGCTTTCAATTTTGTCTCTCGTATGGGCCAGCCATGTAAATTCCATCTCATCTCACTGTCCATGTTATCCAAATACAATCAAACCTATATGTAATGAGTACAGGGGTAATTAATTACTGAATTTAACGAAATTAATCCAAAAATATTTCTTATATCAGCATATGATGTTATGATATCAGCATATGATGAGCACATGTGCAATGAAGAATATGAGATATAACGAAAGTGTTTTTGTATAGGATGTGACTTCATTATAGTGAGGTTTGACTGCATATATTTTATGCAGTGCTGTGTTCTGGCGTGCACGTTGAGCGCACTGTCTTTTTGAATTGTTACCTCTTCAATGTTGTGTCAGTGCATGTTTTTCTGGTGAAGTACTATGCAAAGAGTGCAGTCTAGGGGGTGCATGAGGTACTTTAGGACACTGCTTTGGATCACCATACAGTTAAAATTCTCATTCTATCTGTCTAGGTGTTTTGCCGAACCCTTTGTCACCTATCTAGTACAATTATTCCAGAGTATCAGATTTCAGTCCCAAACATGAGATGAAGCTGTACACTTTCCTAGTCGTCGCCTTACACGCAGACCACAGAGACTTGGAGGTCACCACCCTTTTTAACTGTCGCCAAATCCTTTTTTTTTCTTAGGTTGAGACCACATTCTACAGCCAATTATTATCTGTGACAACAAGAAACTAGTAGTGGTGCAGGTGGGCAGGCATATTAAGGCGGTTGGGTATCTCAAGCAGGTGGAGGCCTTGACAAGTGATAATCCTGAAAAAGTTAATTATGGTTACTGCAAAGCAGCTTCAAAAGGCAGAGTCAATAGCCAAACTTTCTGTGCACAGTGTTTTTATGTGCCTCTCCGAAGTGATGCATTTCCTTGTTCCCACAGGATCTGTGTGACTTAAGAGTGAGTGGCTGCAAACTTCTGCAGCCACGTCACCCTCATTGTGATGTTCTAGTTCCCTCTATAAACCTGCCACACTTCTATGTAGAGGGGGCATGACTGAGATGGAGACTAACAATCATGCAATGCTAAACACTCGCTAAAAGCTTGCTGTTGTGGAACCACTGCCCAACATCAACACACGATACCCGAGTCGAGCAGGCAGCTGTTATCATAGCGGAATTTAGTCACTAATTGAGGCTAAATATACCAAGTTTTGTTCAGCAGTCTTAGAAAGCAGCAGTAAAAAGAGATGTACAAAATTTAGAATCAATATATTGGTTCTTGTATGAAATGTTATTGCTATTTGTGAAGTCATCATTATGTCCTCAACTACCTTGCGCACCTGGTGTAGCTGTCTGTCATCCTGTTTGAGCATCTGGCTAATGTATGTCTTCTCCCCGTTTCTTCTGCTCTTGCTCCCAACTTCGGCCACTCCCGGGGTGTCCCTGCCGTGCTGCCTGGTCTACGTGTGCAGGTGATAATAGTGCAGTATGGTAGTGTGTTTTTCCAAACGAAGGCCCTGTCCCTGGACCAGTGGCTGTGGTGTGTGTTCTTTGGTTGTGGCACACTGGTGTGGGGCCAGCTTGTGACCACCGTGCCGACCAAGCGCATCCCCAAGACCTTCACCTGGGGATCGGGAGCGCCGGAAGAGATGCACGCCACAGCCTCGCTTGTCGAGGATGGCAGCTCTGGCTCCCTCTCGCAGGATGTCAAGCGCACAGGACAGATCCTCTGGATACGGGGACTCACCAGGCTGCAGACACAGGTAAGCGCCGCTGACCGGTCCTTCTCCCAACCGACCCTACCCTTCTGCAATAATGAACAGGGCCTCGGCCCACACCTGTGCAGGCCAGCCAGTCCCTCGCTCCTTTGCCCCAACCCCGATTTTACGTCCTCCTCCTCCTCCTCCTCCTCCTACTGGACCCAGTGGCAAGCAAACATACAAAGGAGGATGCATTACTTTGTTAGGGTTGTGCATTTTGTAGCACGGAGCAGCTGCCCAGCTTGTCTGTGCTGGTGAAGCTCGGGCTAAATGAGGGAAAGGGCAGAAAAACAAGAGTGGGTCCAAGTGCATTTGTAAGACAATACCCAAGTCTGGAACAGTGTCATACTGATACTATGTGCTTTCCTCTTTCTATTACCCCTTTTCCTTAACGTCAATGTAGGGTAGCAAATGGACGCTCGTCTGGTTCAGCTCCCTAACGTTCCTCTCCTTGCGTTTTCTCTCCGATATATCTTTGAAAAAAAAAGAAAGGAAAGAAAATGAATGACATGTAGGGCCAATACTTGGAGGCTAACAAGAAAACTTGAAGCTCAGGACTGTCTGTGGAAAGGAAATTGCAAGTTTTAGTGTTGAAATTATGGATGGGGACACGTGCCCTGTGTGCCACCCCTTGGCTAGGCTAATGATAGTAGCCTGTTCGGGTATGTGAATACCTTGGGTAAGAATGTCAATTCGATACGTACTGATTGGTTGACTTTTTAAGTTGCATTGGTGAGCGCGTGCTTGTGTGAACAGTAACCCCAAACTATACAAAGTTCAATTTGCAGACTGCTGGGCTGCTATCTTGTACGCGTTCGAAAAGCTGATGTTTGGTTTTGCTTCATGTGATTGGCCTAGTTTGACCTAGGTCGCGATATTGGCTTGGCTTGGACTATTGCGTGAGGCGAAACTTATTGTCAGCTTTTCGAACGTGTACAAGATAGCGGCCCTGGACTTCAAAAGAAATGCAGCTGCTGCTAATCAGCACTGATTCATATGTGAAAGACTAAGGCATGCTACGTATAATACTGTATTATTGCCTTGTTTGAAAGCATCAACATGCATCCTCCTTTGGTGCCCTGCTATCCCTGCCTTACAGCAGATTTTGAGTTTTTGTCGTTCTCTGCCTCTCTCTCTTCTCTCCAATCTTCTTTCACTTTCCTTAAGTTATTCTCTCTCTCTTCTCTGTGTGACAAATTGTGGTCGCTGCGGGTTTTGCGAAGACTGTGCACAGGCTGCAAAGTTACATCAGTGTGTGCAACTGGGCGAATTCATTTGAAAAAAAATGAGTAGGCTTGTTAAAGTAATTCAGTTACATTGTCCATTAACTAGAAGGTGTCACAGGCACACTCTCAGATATGACATGGCTCACGTTAGAGCTTCGTACGATGTTATTTCTTGATGACGATCATGAAGTGATTGTGTCTAGCAGCTTACTGCGTTCACTTGATGCTGTTACGTGCTTATAATTTTAGCCATTATGAACCGGGAAAGTCCCCTTCAGGCACAGTGTATCTGCAGTTGTACAGACCAAGATTAGGCGCAGTATATCTGCAGTTGTACAGACCAAGATTAGGCATTGTGATAACACGCAATAAAGAAAATAATATTTTTAACATGTGGCACTGTATAATTAGTGCTGCAGAATAAGATACTGTACATGCATTGAATGTGTTAGAAACCAGTGCCAGAAGATGAATGTGTTGGTGTTGGCCAGTAGAGCTAGTAAGTGGTCACGTAGTAGGTACTTGTCATCTGACATTTTAGTGTGTACTGCATAACATTCGGTAATATCCTAGGTAAACAAAGCACCATACAGGTATACTGCATTTAGTGCATTTGATTTTATCTTTATCCTTGTAGTATTTTCAGCCTTCAAGTATGGAGTCCATACTTGCGCACACAATAAAACTCCCCTTAAAAATTCAGAATTCTTACTGTTCTGCAGCCTGCTGCTTTCTTTGAATGATACTTAAGATTCAAGAATTGTTGGAAAATAAATTTTAGATAGATTCAGTTGGTGCTTGAAGGGGCTGTAACATGACGCACACAAACCCTACACTTGCTTACAGCTTCAAGCAATCTTGTTACCATATTTCTGCTTATGTGCACATAGTTGAGTTGACTGGATGATGTGGCTAGCAAACATTAAAAATTGAGGGCCCTCTACTGCAGTGAGTTGGGAAAGGAAGTGTGGTTTGGCAATGCTTTGCATGTAATTCGTTACTGTTATTGTACAAAACCAGGCGAGTAACATTATAATATAGCAGCATGATATGCCCAATTTTGCTGCTAAAAACTGCCGCTGAATGATATTGTGTCATTCTTCTGTGATGGCCCTTCTAATGTAAACCTGTGCACAGTCTTCACTTTCCCTAATTATCACCCAGAATTGGTAGCTCTAGATGTTTTCTTTGAATCCTGTAGTAATTACGAGTTTTGGCAAGCCAGCTTAACTGTTTAGTGTAGATCTGTTACAAGCTGCTCCTTTTGGAATGAGTTTATATGTGATTATTAGCATTTAGAATGATTTGACAGATTTGGCTATGTGTATGGTCTAGAGAAAAATATTTCTCAGGCGCTCCAAATTAGTTGCTGCTGTAGCCCAGTTGTAGTGTTTGCACAGTGCTTGAACCCAGAGCGTGCTTTGGCAAGCTTTGGAAGCAGAAAATTTAATGCAGCTTAGTTTATTAGGAATAATGTTTACTTAGCATGCATTTGTAAATGCAGTTTCATTGAAATGTCTGTAAGCGTAAGCCTGTTGGTATTTTATTTTTAGCTTTTTAACTTTGTTATTCATCACAAATAGAATCTGCCAGCTTAGTGGGTCAAAAGATAGCCAACTGGTGCTGAAATATATCTGTACTCTTCTGCAGTTTCTTGCAGTCCATGCTCACTCTAAAGCATCTGAATCAATTCTTAAACTGTGTTTTAGCTGGCGCATGCTGTTGAACAGTTGCTTGTAATGTAATTCTTGAAACCTTCGCTTGAGGAAATGAGGTGCTCCGTTGATGACTCACCTCAGCTATAGGCTTCTTTTTCTTTCTTCTGCTGCTGTCCATTCAATACACTAGTATTGGATGTTATATTAACAAGGCTATGCCTTGCTGAAAAGAATATGCACAAGAAATGTGCCAGCAATGAACTAGTGCTTATGAATTTGCATTAAAAAGATGAAACAAAGAAAAGGCTATAAGTCTCAAAAGAAAACTTTAGCACTAACCCTAGAACTGACACGCTGTTTTAATGGAGGCATTGGGCCATTAGACGCACTTTTGATGGTCTCCTCTGTGCTTACGGATTTTGTGAACCCTGCATGGTTGTTTGCTGTGCAGTTGTGTCAGCATGTCGAAACTATGCATTGTGGGGATAGTCGCATAGCATTCCCTCCCCATGTGCAGTAGACGACATGTGCGGGATCACAGTCAATGGCACAATTCTTGGAACGCACTGAGGAAGTGCCCTCATCTACGCAGTTTATGCTTGCGCTCGTCCAGTGTCTGCCATCTTTTATAAAAGCCAGTGCTTGCTCGCTGCCGCCTATTGGGTTCTCTGCAAAACTCTGCTGTAGTGTGTAGTTGTTTTCAGCTTGTTTTCAGGCGTGTGCGTGTGTGTGAAGGCTGATGCATTTGGCCATTTTGCATCTTGTCCCTATCTGCGTGTGTGCATGTGTGTGTGTGTGTGTGTGTGTGTGCAGGAATGTGCCCTTAGAGGTCCATGCGGTATATTTTTTTTAGGTGTGCTGTTTGGCCCTGGTGTGTATGCACTATCGTTTTGTTTGGGCCTAAAGCCACCTTGCATTGCTATATAGTTTTTGTTGTCCTAGTGTTGACAATTCAGTCAGACGCGCCACCACCCTGTCCCATGTCGCTGCTCTACCAAGCCTCTGCAAAACTGTTGCGAGGTTCTGGGGTTCATGAGACTGGCTTGATAGCGTGGGGTGTTGTGCTGGGAAGCAGTGGGGGCAAGGGCAATATGGCGAGACTGTGCGGGGCAATTGAACTTAAATGCAGGGCCCCTTTTACCATAATTTTTTTTTTCTGTACCCACACATGGTGGTGCTGCTACGAAGAACTTTTTTCTCAACAACACGAAGCTGTTGGCGACAGCTTTTACGATCGTCTGTGCTTGGCTTTTCTTCTTCCTTAACTTGGTCATGAACAGTTGCCCCGAATGAAATGAAAACATGTCGCCCCTGCGGCTGGCTCTGTGTGTGACTGCTGCGGTCATGAGACTAAGCAGCTATTTGTCAAGGATACTGTGGTTAAAGTCGGGCAGGATGCATATGCCCGTGATCATCACTGCCTTCCATATTGCATTTTGAATGCACACTAACATGGTCATAGCTTCAGCTTATAGTTCGGTGTACAAAGGCTTCGCTCTCTTCTTAAAATTTTTTTGCTACCATTCTCTGATGCCTCGTTTGTGTTTTGCCTGTGTGTGTGTGTGTGTGTAGTTCCATCTTTGTGTATTTTTCTACTTCTGCACAATCTCTCTCTCTCTCCCAGCCAATCATAGAATTGGTTTGTGATGGGCAGACCCTGCTGCTCCGTAGTGGTTGTGCTACACTTTTATGCACACATGTTGCTGTTCTCGATGGTGCCTCGGTTTTTGTCACTAACAACCTTCCTGTATCGGTGGCGTATATATATATACACATTTTTTGGTGCAGGAGTTCTAGTCATTTTGGCAGTTGAGAATGAGGTCAAAGTCGTGGCTATAATTTGCATATGAAGCTGTTCGCCCAAGAAGTGGACAATAATCATGGCTTTTTGTATTCAACACCACTATTCATTGATGTGTCTGTCCATGCTTCGAAGTTGACGTCCACAAAAACAGCCTTCTGAGTATCAACCGCAAGTCTTGTTCTAGAGTAGGCAGAGCGCTAACATTGATCTTATTGGATTCTTTGAATCGCGCAAAAGCCATTGCTATCCTGTTTACTGAAATCTGAGGAACTGATCCTTTGCAATCTTTTCCAAAAATTAAGTAAAAGAAGCTTGCATAAAATTAGAAGCAAGTTAAATAATATTAGACTACATATTTGAAATGAGCACATAAAATTAGATGCATCTACAAGTTTGCAGCACCATAACTCGCAGAATATACATGATTAAAGATTTCTGGTCCAAGACCTGGCTATTCTCTTACTTCAGAAGCCTTCACATATTTTGTTAAAGTAGTTGGCAGTATATTTAGGCAGATTTTCAATGAACTGAAGAGCAGGCATCATTTGAGAGATTTAATGTGTCAGGTATTCATGCACACGTGGGTAGTTTGCCGGATAAGCGGGAGCGTAAACGTGAGTGGCTGGATTGGCGGTACCACCTGGTGATGCAAAGTTTGACCAGACGATACACAGAGCTAATATTGCTGTAACTATCACGTATATTCTACTTCACTGCTGGTGCTAATTTTCCGCAGCGGCATATCGTGAACACGATTATACCAACCAGCCACAAAGAAGAATATACTTGGATCTGTGTTTGGTTGAGCTTTGCGCCTCCAGGCAGTTGCACTACTCTGGCCGCTCATGGGTCCAATCCAGCAGTCCACCCGTGTTTGCCAGTATACTGGATGCACTAAAACTCTATTCACCTGCTATCAACAGGTTTTGGGCATGTGTTGAAATGTAATGTGTCAGGGCTGATCTAATGCCCACATTGCTTAAAGCAACTTCCCTTAGTCTCTGTGTTCACCATTGTGCATTTTGGTGGGTCATACCTGACTGATCTCGCATGCTGTCCTCCCATAGTAGATTTTTCGTTTAACTGCTACAAAGCCATAGCTTCAGGAACTTGGCGGACCTGTAAAGTTGTTTTTAAACACAAACTGCTTTTTGATTGAGGCAATACCCTGAAGTTTGCTAATTTGAAGATAATTTGGGATCAGCTACTTATTTGTCTGGCTTGACTTCACTCTTCTTCTTGACTGGCAAAATGCTTTACCTGTGAGACTGTAATGCATGTGTATTACACATGGTCAGGTTTAGTACTGTAATCACTGTGAACATTGCCCAGCAAAGAAGCTATGCTCATAGCAATACACACTCTCTAAATTGTAATGTCTTGTAAAACTATACAGCTGAATTTAGCAGAAGACTATACACTCTTCATCACATAGCTTTTTTTTTTTAGTGTATATATATTCTAAATAGGAATTAGGCCTGTATTTGCTAAGGGCTGTGATCTTTTAATGTCATCTGGCATGTGTCACACATGCCAGTAAGACAGTGTAGCGGAAGTGGACAGACTTCTGCCATTATATGACATTATATTTAGTTTGGTTTTAAGCACTGCAAGTGTTGGTTGCTATGTAGCGTTAATTGTGTGCTGGACTAACCCATTAAGACTCGAGAACAATCTACCAGATAAATTTTGTCAATTTTGGTACCAGACGATCTTGTCACAGTGCAACTGCATTGTGAGAGTTTCATGAGTTGCGCTTTATTTGAAACATAAACGATAGTGTGCTTTATAAAGTACACTGGGCCTTTATGGGAGCAGCAAAACCTGATGCAGGGGATCAAATGTATGTGCTATATTTTGGAGCTTCCTTAATCAGAAAGGCTTGCCGCGAAGAGTCAAATGAAACATTATGCAATCCTGCATGACCTTCTGGCAGCAAAATTAGCATTTCAGTGGGAAATATGTTATGGGGATTTTTCTGACCTTTCAAGAGATGGGGTCTACGTTTGGTTCCCCAATGTCAGTTTCCCTACTTTCATTGCATAACTGATTTCGTTGCATAACTGATCTCGATTGGCAGAGGAATATACATAGTCTTTGTTGTCTTCTGTTTCCTCCCACCTATTTTCGAAATTGTTATAAAATCCTGGACAAAGACAAATTATGTCTTTTTAAATAATCCTCATATATCTAAATGTTTTTTTTATTCATATAAATTTACTGTAACACTGCTCACTATTTTATTGAATGAGAAAATAGCATCGTCATCTTTGTCGGCAACAAGAAAGGAACCAGAAAGAGTAATAGCAATGTTGATGTAATCCTTACTGTATCTTTTACCTGCAACCGTCTCTGAAGCTTTCATAGCCAGCAAAAAAATATTTTGTTGAAATACAGGTAAAAAAAGAAAAACTGTGTGTGCTTCGAGAACAAGCATGCCCCTCTAGCATACACATAGGCCCAGTGTACTTTACAAAATACACCTGCATTAGTTTTCTTGCGACACTATAAATATGTATTGTATATGGACTGTCTTGTATTCATTGTTTACACCATTCTTTTCTAAAACTTGGACACAAACTTCAGCTTTGAGAAGCATATGCTATGCTCAACAAAAGATAAGGAAGGTGCTTGTACAGAAGCACCTGCTATGTTCAGCACTTATCCAACTTTGGCAATGAATAGAACAAATACATCATGCAGCTGATAAAAAACTACAATGTGGTTGTCTTGACAGGACCATTCTTCCCAAAATGGTGTTCTAAGGAACACAGTATGTTTCTTCTTTAATTATTTACAAATGAAAATGGTACTGTAGTTTCTGAAGTACACTTTGCGCTAAAGTACACTGTGTGCTAAGTCAGCACTGTGAACTGCCTGATTCCTCTCGCATTGAACATACCTGTTTACTAGTGACCTCATAAGGCATTTCAAATTAATGCACACATTATTTTTTACATGTAGCTGTGATGGAGCTGTGATACATATGCTCACATGTCGTTTGCTAATAATTCAGTTGCTTCTGTTTTTTTATCCACCTTATTGTACTCTTTACCGCCGCTTATATTTTTTACTGTTTTAGCAATTTCGTCGAGGCAGTTTAAAAAATTTAAATAGTTATGACTTTGTGGAAGCATGACCAAGAAATATGCAACAATTGTTTTCAACACCAGCACTTCTTCAATAAGCTGCAGCACATTCTTTTTGTCTAAGCTGCAAGCTTCTTTGTCTACATAGAAGTGTTCATAATAGTTATGATTCGAGCCTTGCAGTAAGTAGGTAGGCAAAAAACATAACTGTCAAAATACCTATAAAAAATAGTTGCCCTACAACCTGCATGTTCAGTAATGCCATATGGTCAATGTGATCGCCTGTAAAAACTTATGTTAAACCTTGTTATAACAAAGTTGCATACAGCACTAAAATAGTTTCATTATATCCTGTATTCATTGTAAGCATATATTCATTATATGCTGATATCAGCTAGAGAAATTTTATACTTTTTAAAATTCAATAATTTCTTACACCCAACAATTTGTTATATCCGCTGAGGTTCCTCTAGGAATAAGCTCTGCTTCGGCCTTTTGTGAACGTAGCAGTAGTGATGAAAGTTGTTGTTCGTTGGATATGGATGTTATGGGGAATGTCAGTTTTGTAAAAGGAATGAGGATGTTTTCCGAATATGTTGCCTCTCAGCTAGGGCACAATTCAGGCAGTGAAGTATTTTGTCTATTTTACTGCTCCTGTCTTTGTCCATGGAGCAGCAGATGTGAAAGTCTGTTCCTTGTTCTCATTAACATTTTTTTTTGCAAGTGTTGTTCTCATATTAACATCATTGCCAAACACTAATGTGTTCATAATAATACTGTGTGTTCCTTGTTCTCATTAAAATTTTTTTTTTGCAAGTGTTGTTCTCGTATTAACATCATTGCCAAACGCTAATGTGTTCATAATAATGCTGTGTGTACATGTCTGTAATAACTGCTTGTTATATTTAATTTGTGTTTGCACGGTTGCAATTTATACTGTCGTTTCCTTTTATCAGTTCCTTATTTCAGCTACTTTGACATACTATAAAATTTGGTGATTTCCGATTTATTTTGTATTTATTCAAATTTATAATTTTCACTATAATTGATGGAATGTCAAGCTTAGTAGTGAGCTAGTACCTAGATGATCAAAGACATAGACACTGATGGTGTCGCTAATAAAAATAAAATAAATATCTCGGAATTAACAAACAGACAAGAATTGTTTGTCATAAGCTTCACAGAATTCCACGTTTTATATAACTTCACCTTTTTTAATGACCTGCTGATGCACTCTTTTTGTCGTTTAGTGATTTCTACATGTAGAGTGTAAAGGAGACAATTAAAATTTCTGTTTATCTCTCTCCTCAAGGCAAAACCAGGTACAATTTCAGCATTTACAGTAGTTTGGAAACATTATTGTTTGCTTGGATAAAAACTTTTCAATGTTGTCTTTATTTTCACGAATGTTACAGCTTATTCACGGGCAAGAAGTTTACAGTCAAACCTCGATATATCGAACACGGATGTATCAAATTATTGCGTATATCGAACACTCTCTATGCACCTGGAAAATCACATGCATTTAAAAATTTTTCATTTCGAACGGGGTCGGATGTAAAATGGATATATTGAACTCCGCCACCCCAGACCAAGCCCGTTCTGTTGACAGGCGGTGAGCTTTCTAGCAACACCCTCGAAGATAGTGGTGGCATAATGGCCATTCTTGACTGCTGCGCACTATAGGTGCACACATCGATCGCGCCGAGGGTGCCATTTGAAGGTAGCCGCGTACGCACGTAGCGGTTTGGCTAGTTCGACAACGTTGACGACGCATTTCATTTGTCGCGCTGACTCTCCTCGGTGCCATGCTCTGCGCCTGCCGCGCCACACGAGGATTGCCGGTTTGCACCCACAAAGACGCACAACAGCGCGCACTCACTGGGCTCGCTCATGGACGCCTTGGCAGATGCCACTTAATACTTTGCTATTGACAGTGTTTCAAAATGCTTCAATTGATGGACGTGGAGATTGCAGCAGAAGTAGCGGCCAAACAAAGGCGCTGCCAAGGTTGATCCTGCAACTGCTGATGCGTCCCCGCTCCATACTTCAACTGAGGCTGTAGCTGCTTTGTCCCGTCTACGCCGCTACCGTGGCGCAATAGAGGACACCGGCCTATCGATTGTGGATTGTTAAGACTATGTTGAGGACTCAGTGTTTAAGCACGCGGCTGCCAATAAGAAGCAGGCCACACTGCTTCCGTACTTTCAGCAAAATAAATACTTTGTGTGAAGCTTCAAATGAGTATTTACTGCACCACAATTGATATACAGAAGTTTTTTACGTGTTTTTTACATGTTTTTTACGTGATATTATGTATCAAATTCTGGCTATATCAAACTATTTCGCGATCACCACTCTGTTCGATATATCGAGGTTCAACTGTATTATTCAGAACTATGTAAATTTGAAACCTTGACTTAAGATACTTGATCATTTTGCTATGACATAGCTATTAGGGCTAATGAAGCTAACGGAAAAAAGCATCAACACCAACTAGCCCAACTCTTTTCATTATATATTCATTGTTTTAACTGGCTTGCATGCTAGTTTTACCAGCTTTCATTAATACTACTGACCGTCATGCACATGTGCCCACCTTCATGCATGCAGGGAGAGTTTTTTTTTTTTTGCAAGGCACTTGTTTCAACTACATAGTTCTTTTGAGTCTGTCACAAACCTTTCCCTTTTCTATAGGCACCTGTTGAAGCACGTAAAGGCACTTAAACAATTATATCCTACTCACTACACTGCTAGCAAGGCAGTCAATATAATTTCAGGAGGCTTTGTTAATACAGTCAGCTTGTTATAGCTCAATCTCGAAGTGAGAGAAATTCTAGGCAGTTCAAGCATAGTGATACTTTTTTATCTTTCTTAGTTAGGAACCAACTTGCCCAATTTTCTAACCGCTACGTTTTCATTGCATTCTGAAGCCACTTAATTCAGCAAGGCTTTCGGTTGGTTCAGTCATTTCAAACACCTGGCGTTCCAGGCACTGGCAACATAGCCAAATATTATTGACAGAAGAACATTCATAACGCAAGAGTAGCAAAAATATTCATACCTTAGTACCTAAGTTGCTGTGGCAGTTGGATATTCAAGATCCTGTATGTGTGTTCACAGGAACTGAATCTATCTTCTCTCCTCTTCTATTACATACCCATTAGCTTCATCTACATCCAGTTCTACGGCACTGTTCTGCTAAATACATGGTTACGGGTTCAATTCCCAATTGCAGCATCCACATTCCTATAGGGGCGGAATGCAATATTGCTTATGTATTTAGTGTGTGTTAGTCGACCTGGCGAAGTCAAAATTGCTCTAGGCCCCCAATGTGGTGTTTCTCATGTCCTGCGTGTTGCATTGGGATGTCAGACATGCTAATTTCATTTCATTCAGGGCCATGCAATTAGAGGCATTAAATTATTTCACGTCCATGTCTTCTCGCGTAATAATTCCAAGTTCTGCTTTGGTCCACGTTTTCTTAACTCTGAATATTTTAAACAAAGATATGAGGTGTGTAGGAGATTGAATTAATGCAAGGCAACTGTACAGCTTTATGAGATTTTTATGTGATTGTCCTTTCATTTATTGGGAAAGACTGAAAGTTGCAAAATTTCATCTAACTTCAAGATGACTTGAAGCTCCTAATCGTGTTAGCTGGCGTTTCATTATCTGGGGCAGCTCATGCAGGCTTAGGCTAGCAAGCATTTCTGTACCTCCTTCGCACTCTATCTGTTCCCTTGGCGGAAGAACTCTCTCTGCATGTTCCTGTCCTGAATGTATTAGAGAAGTACATAGTGGCACTTATAGGCTCCAATTTTTTAAAACATAAGATTTAGAAACTAAAAACAACTAAAAAAAAAACAGAAATTGGTCCACATTGGCATTTAAAAATTAAAGGCATTTCACAACCGCACATACCTTTAATGGACGTACTCATTGCTGTGCTCATTTTGTTTGGCCCGTAGATACGGTGACTTGCAGTTCACGCGCCTTACTTGTGTTGTTGCTTATAATTTAGATGGCAGTACAAATGCAAAAGCACTTTGTTGCTTACATTACGCATTTTTCATGTGTTTCTAACCGCACAAGATCGTGGCAGTTAATTGCACTCAGCACAACTTTCATTGGAGCAAGCTGTTGAGTATGCTTGGAAGTTCACTGCTTGTTACGTATAATCTAGCATAAACAGCTTCTACCATAATGAGGTTGAGGCATCTGGTAGTTGCGTTTCTAAACGCGATGCTTTGGGTCTCCGTGTTTTGAAATAGCATGAAAGTGATACATCATCCAATGACAAAAGATGGAAACAACGTTTGGCCATCTACTTGTTAAACAGCCTGGTAACATTGTAGCAGGCATTCAGATGTCCTTTGAGTGTATGATACATTACAGGAATTTGTAATTGAAGCGCAAAGACTGATATTATTAATAGATATGAACCCTCATATAAACCCTCCACTGCATATATGCATGCATATGTGTATAACTGAATTTCAGAACTGCCATAATGTTTGTATACATGGGCACAAATTATAAACTATTTTGGAGAGGCTAATAAACTTAATATGGATATGTAAAGCTTGCTTTTTCTCTTTTCTTTGCAAAATTGTAAATACTATTTGCCACTTAGGCCTTGTAACACTTTGCGCATTTTCTACAAATCTGCTCAGTCACTAGTCAATGCTGTCAATAACACCTTAGCCAATCAATACTTTTGTACATATGCAGGAAGAGCCTAGAATTTAACAACAAATACCTTTTTCCTTCCCTGCAGATTCTTTAACAATTGACACGGCCCTTCATGTACTCATAACTTGCAAGTTCTTTGGGACATTTAACCCCATAACTCATAACTGACTTTTTTGTAGTGTTGGGTTTAGAATGGGTTTTTATTCACAGTGACAATAAAGTGTTGGTCCCATCTTGTGTCACTTGGTTGGTGTATGTTGATTGATTTTTAATCTGAGTTAATGTGTACTTGTTCTAGGAGACATTTACATCACCTTGAATCTTATCTAATCCCTCTCTGCAATATGAGTCCTAAGAATCACTTGCAACAATATAAAGAAATGCAAAGTGATGCCTTATGGAGCTTGAACTATTGGAGTAATAACTGGGGCCAAATATCCTGTGCGAGCATCTCCACTGAAACATTCCATAAGTGGTCTAATGACTCGAAATGTTTTCCATATGATACTTATGCATTTTATGCATATCTTCTGTGGATTCCATATTGGTTCCATAAAAGTAATGCATGCAGTAAATATATGGAATCATTGGACCGCATATGGAACTGTTTCAGTAAGGATGATGGTTATATTTCTGTAAAAAACACGGTAGGAATAAGCCTCCTAATATTTAGCCCTAAGAAATGTTATGCATCGGTGTTTATTCCTTTGCTGACTGTGCCTTTCACACTGTGAATATCTGGTGGCCAGACACCTCGTGTGTGTTTTAATCAACTTCCACTCAAGAGAAGAGCATATGGCATAAACATGGCATCACTTTGCATGTTTTGTGATCTTGATTGCAAATGTTGTTTGTGAGCAGTTTAATATGGATGAGGAGGAGCCCGATTTTTTAGGAGTGTTGGCCTATTTCTGAGGCACTAAGTGTGTCACTGCAAAACCAATCTGTAGTGCTACTCTGAAGATTATCAGACTTCATTGCATGCTGCCATGTCAGCCACTTACTGCAGTTGGGGCTCGTTTTGTTGCTTGTTCTTTTAGGTGTTACAGTTTGCACTTCTTGATCAGTTCATCAAGTGAACGATTTTAATTTCCTTATTCTTTTTTACTTTCTTCTCTTTTTTACTTTACGTGATGTGCAAAGCTTTCAGTTCTTTTCTTATCCTCAACCTTTTAAGGATCATTACAATGCTCTCAATGCCTGCAAGTAAATGGGGACATGTTCACTGAAAGGCAGTAGTGTAATATTGGGAGTTACCTGCCATTATACCATACTCTCAAAGCATTTTTTCTTTTCATGCACCAACCGATTGCATTGTTGGGTGCATAGGCAGAAACTTCATTTTTCCAGGGGGGTGGGGGGTTGGGGGCGAGGGCCCGATTAGCTTTTCGAACACCACACATGCACACGCACACACACACACACATTGTTATGAAGAGGAAGCCCAATACAAAGGTCACAGCTCCAGGGGACAGCCTACCACTTTTTCATCATCTCCCTCTTGCGCGCACGGTCCTGTCCAAACACCAGGGGCCGTATTCTGGTATGTGCGCCTTCCGCGATAGTTTCGCCGCCACGATAGTCGCTTTCAATAAATCAAGTGACTGCTTACCCGCGATGTCAGTGTGCACTGCCAACACGGGCTATCAAACACTTCACATCGCATCAGAGAGCGCACTGTGGGCGTGCAGAGCAGCTCGGGTGTGTTGTTTTCGAGTGTAGTGGCCGCACTACGGGTTCTGCGCACTGACTACGGTTGGTTGCGACCACTTTAGGTAAAATAGATTGAATAAGAAAGTGTGAAATGTTTTATTTTAAATGAATCAACAAATATTGCCGCGAAACAACGCGTGTAAGACACCACCGAAAAGGCTCCTATAAACTACCACCTATCTTATCTCTACTACACTCCACCACCAACCGAACACCAAAAGACGTGTTCATTTATTCAATATGTGTCGAGAGCACCCATCGACACCTTAACGTTAAAATGACATAGGCCGGAACTACTAGATGGCACTGTTTATTTTCCGGTTTTGCTAAAACCGCCAATCAGCGTGCACCGTTGGTGGAGGCGTGACCAAGGCGATAGTTTTGCAGAAGGCGAATGTTTCAGAATATGGGCCCAGAGCAAGGCACTCATGCTCAGTGATAGAAAAATTGCGCTCTGAAGGGGACAAGAGGAAACTGGCATAGGCAATGACGTGCTGGACTACATATTGCTCTTGGGCAAGGACAGCACCTATGCCTTGGCCACTGGCATCTTTGTGAACTTGAGTTGGTCCAGATGGATCAAAGTGGCCTAATATCGGAGGCATTGTCAACAAGCACATGTGTGTAGAAGGCGTCGGCTTGTTCACGGCCACAAAAGGACACAATGTCCTTCTTGAAAAAGGTCAGTCAGTGGCTGGGCGATATCTGCAAAATGTTTAATAAACCGACGCAAATAGGAGCATGAGCCCACAAAGTTGCACACATCTTTTGCTGAACAGGATACAGGAAAATTCTTGACTGTGTGTATCTTATCAGGATCAGGATGTGTACCGGCAGCAATGACAAGATAGCCAAGAACTGATTTTGCGGTGTCCAAAATGGCACTTAGAAGAGTTAAGCTGAAAGCCCGCCTCCCTAAAGACTTCAAGAATAGCGGCCAGGCGACTGAGGTGGCTGTCAAACGTAGGGGAAAATACAATGACATTGTCCAGATAACATAAGCGTGTGGACAACTTATAGCACTGAAGGAGAGAGTTCATCATTTTTTCGAAAGTTGTTGGGGCATTACAAAGTTCGAGAGGCATAACCTTAAAATGGTAAAGGCCATCCGACATAACGAAAGTGGTCTTCTCATGGTCGAGTTCATCAACCAAAATCTCCCAATAACTGGATCGGAGGTCGATTGAAAAGAAGTGTTTTGATCCGTGAAGGCAGTCGAGAGGCGTCGTCAGTTCACGCGGGAGAGGGTACACAACCTTTTTCATGATGTGGCTCTGTTGATGGTAATTGACACAATGTCGCCAGCTGCCATTTTTCTTTTTGACCAAGACAACCAGCGATGCCTAAGGACTCAAAGCGGACTCAATTACACTTTTGGTTAGCATTTTGCCTACTTCAGCTGCGATAACCTAGCATTCTGCGTTCGGCGGATAGGGCTAGCATCACCAGTGTCAATCTTATGGGTCACAATGGAAGTCTGTCCCAGCGGGCGATCCTCAAACTCAGACATCGCAATAAGACTCCAGGACGCATTAAAGATCCGCAGCCTGTTTGGGAAGCAGTTCTTGAGCGATCATCTTAGAAAATAAGCCGGGATCGGATGTTGCAAAACTGATTGGACAGCAGGTGGCTGCAGATGAGCACGAAACGTCCAATACAGAGATGGCGGTATCGTTGGTAAAAAAAGCATTGCTGAGTGACAAGCCTTTCGGAATGACTTGTGTACTTAAACCAAAATTTAAAACAAAGAAATACATGGTTATCAGTGATAGTTGCAATGGTATGAGGAACGGCAACTGCCGTAGCAGGAGAAGATTGACATTAGGAGTCAGCACACAGTCATCGTCAGGAAGAGATGGGAAACACGTCAAAGGCATACACATGGTGGCTTGAGGCTGCAACCGTATGAAGTCCACAGAACGTAGACGAGGCTCAGCTAATTTTGGAGGACAGCAGTGAATAGGCAGCTCGCGTTGGAGGAGGCAAGTAGCACTGCCAATCAGTGCTGAATGGTCCGATAAAAAGTCGAGGCCGAAGATCGAGTCACGAAAACACAGTTCCAGAACAGCAAATAAAATGGACATGTTGAGACCAGCAAGAGTTATTCGGGCAGTGCACATGAGAAGAATAATGGCCGTTGCTCCATCAGCGACCCGGATAGCACGAGATGCGACAGGTGTAAGTACTTTCTTCAGGCGACAACGAAGATGGTGCTCATCACCGAGATATGTGCTCCGGTGTCAGCCAGTGCTGTAACAAATACACCATCAACTTCTACATAGACTATATTGCGTCTGGTCAGCAGGGTGAGAGAGGCTTTGGTGGAGATGTCGACAATGCAGCGTCACCTCTGGAAGCTGCATCGTTTAGTTTTCTGAAGGTATGCGCCCAGGTTGGAATGCGACAGGCGACGGGACTAAGGGAATGACAGGCAACAACCTTGCGGTGAACAGGACTGGTGATTGCTCGGCGACGGTGATCGATGGCGCCATGCAGTCATATTGTCAGTGGCGTGCAGGTTTGCCTTGGCTTGCGGCTGGATATGCCGAAAATGGCCGTCTGGACGAGGGCTGTTCAAGAATGGCATTGAGGACCAGCAGTTGCGACAGTATCGAGTGACGTGACCAACATGGCAACAAATGGGTTGTTCGTCCTGTGTTTGCCACTCTGCCATCTTGCGAGAACCTCGAGGGATCCATTGATATTGAGTATGCATGAGTGAAGGATGTTGAGTTCGCTGGAAACTGGCCACGGTGCAAACTGACTGCAAGCCGACATTGGTGAGTTCTTGGTGCACAATAGCCTGAATAAGGGGAACCATTGGAGCACATGTATCGTTGGCAGGTGGGGAAAGAGCCGCGGGACACGTGGCTTCCAGCTCACGATGCACAGTCTTCGTCAGTTGCTCTGAAGGCTGCTGCTGCCGTGGAGGAGAGTCCTGTCGATCTTGACAAGATGATGTTGCAGCCATATTGGGAAGCTGTGCAAATGACTGATAGATACGGCAGCTTTTCACCTGCCCGAAACGCTTGCACTCTGCAATAATGTCATTAACCGAAGTACAGTTCTTACAGATGAGTAAATTGAAGGCATCATAAGCGGTACCATTTAAGACATGCCCGACTTTTTCAGACTCCAGCATTTCAGCATTGGCCTTGCGGCAGAGTGCGAGCACATCTTGTATATAGGTGACGTAACCTTTGGTGGACATCTGAACTCGTAATGCCAACTCTTTCTTGGTGACAGCCTTCCGACCCAGTGATTTTCCGAAGAGATCTCGCAGCTTCTGTTTGCAGATATCTCAGTTACGGAGTTCTTCGTGGTTTTAGAACTGCACTCGCGCCAAGTAAAAAAATTATGTTCATCAGCATCACTTTGGGATCCCATTTGTTGTGGCAGCTCACATGCTCATATATCTACAGCCAGTCATTGACGTCGGCGCCATCGGTGCCGCACAAGGTTCTTGTATTACGCGGATGTGTGAGTATGACAGTCAATGCAGAGGTTTCTGAACTAGGCACCATCTCCTGCGACATTGTTGAAGAACCGAAGCGGCGGCCATTGCGAAGCTCTGTTGCAAGTTGTTACCCCGCACCTCCACCAACTATTACGGAGAGGAAGTCCAATGGACAAATGTATGTACAACTATTTACATGCTGAAATGTTTGTGGTAATCAGGCAGGCTGGTACAAAGGTCACAGCTCCAGGAGGTAGTCTACGACATCATCCCATCTACGTCTTGCACGCACAGTCGTGTCCAAATGCACCACAAAAACATTATATATATGTTTGTGGTGCAGGCCTGTCCTATATGCCGATGACATCAAGATTTTGAAGAACATTCACACTGTTGAGGGCAGTTGCCGACCTCGAAGAATTGTTCAATGAAGTGACAACCTTATATGAGTATTTACAAGACCTCATAGTAGGAGACAGTTCAATTTAATTAACAGCCCGAGTCCCACAAGGAATCTGGCATCTCTCAGTCGTGTAATCTTCCTTTGTGTAATTGTCTTATACTTCACTATCACTATTACTGCTTCGCCTTTCCGGAGAAACCGCAGCCTCTTTCTTTTTCTCTCTCTCTTTTTCTGTGAGTCCTAGTATAAGTGCTGCTTGCTGCGGCACGTGACTGCTATTGATTCTGATTTTGAGTGAATCCGGCTTGGCCTCATTTCCGTTACTGAGTAATATATACAGAGTGACCCAACTTTCATGCTTTCATATTTAAAAAGAGCAATTGCGTTACTTGAAGAAAGCCTCGTGCATATTGTTTCCAGTACAGTGGTGTAGCCACCAGTAATTTTTTCATTACTGAGGTTTAATAAGGTAATTGTAATTATCTAACTCAAGAAGTGCTGTCCTAATGATCAAAAAGTCAAGGAGGTATTTGTAGGCACGCCCAAATGACATCTGACTGCAGCATTTTCAACGAAGTACTAATTGCATGCAAATTTTTTTCCTGCTGGTAAATAAACCCCATGAAATATGTAAACTACCATGTGACTGCACTTCTACCCGCATCATAAAACAGCCTCAAATAAGCTGATTGAAAGCAACTGCTTTGCCTGTCGCAAACCCGAAGAGATGGTGCATCACCTTGATAATGCTGCAGAAGGAGCACCAACAGCAAGTTTCGTGGCTTCATAGCGATTCCTTCCTCTCATTTCTTCGCCACCTTTATCATCAGCCTCGCAAGGCCGATTGATCACATTGTTAAAAAAAAAACCTTAATAATGCAGCCGAAGCGCCGTTCTGACTATGCATGAAGTGCAAAATGCAATGGAATAGGCATAGAATGTTTCAAAATCCCTGCTTTGCTTGCATCGCATCGAAAGAATGCCTGTGGAGCTATATCTCGTGCCAAAAGCTTGCTTCGAACCAAAGCCAAATTAAAGTGACAGTTTCATTATTTGTGAGAGGGCATATGTGCTTCAAAAACAGGTTCGTGGCAAGAAATAAAAGCGAAATAAACAGACTGGGAAGCAACCCATGTGTAAAGAAAAGGCAAAACCGATGTGCAAATTGGCAAATGTCTGCGCAAAACAAGCAAACAAACAAAAAAATATACAATCACTAATACAGCTTAACCTAATGGTTCTTTGTATAAGCATGCTTCTATGAAGAGTGAAATAAGAAAGAAAAGCTGGTCATGACATTCCTAAGAAGTCGGGCTGCTTCTTTTGAACATTAATGAAGTAATGTTTGCTCTTAGTCATGGTGTTTGTGCTTTTCTAGTCCTTTTTTCTTCATGTGTGCGCGTGGTTCGTGCCTGGTGCCTGTGTCTCTGCAGAACCCAGCTCCTGAGCTGTCAGGAGAGAACATGGATCTGCTGAGTGGAAGCTTAGCACAGCTTCGACGGTTTTCTGCTGCAAGTCACCAAGGCCCCGATGACTTGACCTGCACGGGACCATCAGTGGCAACGCGCTCTCGGAAGCCTCTTTACAGCTCATGAGTTCACGAGTTCAGTCATGAGTTCTGTCGTCACAAGTTCATTCTGTAATCTGCCCATGAACACCCCCACCCGTGAACACTAATGTGTGCTCACTGAACACTTGGAAATTAGCAGTGCAAAGCTATGTGGAAGGGACCCATGCGCACTTTCGTGGGAGGCATCTTTCTTCTCTTGGAATACTGGACGCACTTCCTATGTGTTCCCACTTTTCTGTCGAACCCTGTTGCTTGTTTTGTTGCATTCAAGCCGTCATCGGCACTACAGCACCATGTACTGGCATTATGGTTTAGTATAAAACATAAATGTAGGTTATCTTTGGGCTCTTCAGTTTTTCAACGTGTTGTGCCAGAGGATGTGCAAAGCCAATTGTGTTGAATTTCCTACTCTCACCAACACATGGCTTGTTATTGTGTACATGCAAATTCTAAAGGCTATTGTTCAGACCTTTCTTGAAATCACATTTGTCAAAAGAACCTTTTCTCTATTTCGCTTTTTTGGGGATGGTGCAAGGAACTTTTTTTTTTCATTTATGTCTCTTCTAGTCTTAATGATCTAGTCTTAATGATTCAGCATGCAGAACACTGAGTTTTTTTTTTTTCTTAAAATGTGCGAAATGAATTGTCTTTAGCTACATGTAGCATTGGTTATCTGTTAGTTCTGTTGATATATGTACACATAGCTGTTATTGCAATGAGATTAACGAACTGCTTACAAACTAAGTTTTGCAGATTATAATAGTTTGCAAACTTAGGCCTCATCTTTGTCTTGGTGGTGTGTGTGTGTTTTTGTGTGCATTCTTTTTTCTTCTTTATTCTGAACTGTCAGCTGAAGCCTTGACCATGTTCAGTTGCATACCTGTAATACCTTAAGAATTCTTGGTATAGAGGTGCCCTGTGCAGGGTGCTGCAGTTGAGCCAGGCTCTGGCGGATTGATCAAGCTTTAGTGGGGGATTCTTCGCAGCTTGAGTTTGTATTGGGTATTGTGAACATCATCTGAAAATTACAAGTGCTACCGGGGGAGCGCGCACCCTCCCAATACCAAAGTGCTTTTCTTTTTGTCTAGACATCTCCTCTTTTAAGGTTGTGGTGCAAGCAAACAACTGTAAATTTCCAGCGCTATAATCGGTATAATATTAATTTTGCTACTTTGAAACAGCAACCTGCCTTTTCCCTTTTCTTTCCCTTTTTTTTCTTGGAAAAGGGCTAGGGAAGCACAATTACAAGCAGGTAAATCGCGTTCCCACTTTGAATGTGCTCAGTTAATGTCTGTATGGTGTGCCATGGCCAGTCAGTGCCGTTTACAAGTCAGGTGGCCCTGTCACGTGGGGATGTGTGTGCTACTTCTGCTCATTCTTTGTGAGCGCACATCTCACAGTGGTGGGGTATGTGTGTGCACAAAGTTTATGACATATTTACTTCTTTTTTTTTGCCCCCTTTCTTACTTCACCAAAGTCAGGTTTCCCCGCTACTTTTTACCATCACCATTGACCATCGGCGGTGGAGTCTCTTTGGGCGGAAAGGCTCCACCAGCACGTCTGCTGCTCGCGACATTCATTTCTTTTGATGTCAGTTGAAGAAACGGGGGGTTGAGTGGACGGTTGGCGGGGAACATTCGCGCTATCTTTCTCTCTTTCTCTCTCTATCAGGATCTCTCCTTCATTCGACACCCTTTATTGCCACCCCCACGGGTCCCGCACTTCGTTGTTCCCTTCCTGCCTTCTACCGCACTGCAGACATCACTCGTCTTCCTGACCTCTGTTTATTTTTTCTTTCTACTACAGTGTTGCCACTATATTCTAGGCTAATGGTCCCTCTGTGCATTTTGCTTCCCTTCCTTTGGTCGGTTTCCTTCCTTCCTTGCCTTCCTTTCCCGCACTTGTGGTTTTCACTTATACCTGAGCTTCCACTCTGGATAGGCAGGGGTCTCGTGCATTTATGCTGCAGTGTCGGAAAGACTGCAAGCTTCTGACAGTTTACTGATTTGCACTTGGAAGGCTTTAAAAGGTGGAGCCATTTCAAGGTTCCACTGAGAAGTCACGTTTTATGCACCACCATCGGCAACAACAGAGAGGCCATGTCCGCACTTCATGGTGAGGAAAGGCTTCTTTGAAGAGACGGAAAAATACATATACATTCCGGTGAAGAGACTGTGAAGATGTGCCAAAGAAGAGACTTTGAAGAGCTGAGCAAAGGAATTAAAATGTAGCTTTCTGCGCTCTCCCCTTAGGGCGACAGTTGAAGAGGACAGTTTTCGGCAGCCAGTGGATTGAAAGTTTGTTGAAATTTAAACCTTTGGGGCTGTGTGAACCTTAAAAGTTTCTTGCATCCTTGCGCAGTCCTCAAGACAAGCTCTTGAAGAGAAGCTAATTCTGACTATCGGGATTTCAGACTGCGGCAGTGCTGTCCTATGTCACGCCCTCGTCCGTCTGCCTACCTTACCTCTGCCTCCTTTGCCTTGCCTCTGTCCACAAATGTCTTGTTGCCCAAAACTTTGTACATACCACCTCTTTCCCTTTCTTTTTTCTCTTCTGTAGTTTCCTGCCTTTCAGCATGTCCTCAGTGCAGAACTGTGCATTCCCACCTATTTTGAGTTTGCAGGCCTAGTTTCGTTACATATTTCATACACAAACCCTCCCGCTCATTTTCACTTTTTTTTAAATTATTATTGTTGTCTTTAGATTCTTAGAAGCACAGCCCTTCCAAATTCGCTCCTGACCATTTCCTCACACTGACATACAGAGACGAGATTAACATCTTTTTTTAGTTTTTTATTTTGTGCCTCTGATGCCATTTTGTAAAGCGCAAAATGTTTATTAATCTTAATTTATATTAATCCTTGTGTGATGGTGGAGCAGGCTTCTTATTTCATGTTTTCAAACATGCAGCGCATAGCTCACCTACTTGTTTGTTATTTCTAAAGAGCAACGGCCAAATTTTAAGCAACTTGTTGGTTTGCGACAAAGATTTATGCTTCCAGTTTCTCTTGTATTTTTGGGAGTTGGTAAGCCATAGTAGCTAGTTCTGGACTGAATGCCAAAATTTCTTACTTAATACTGTTGCAATCTATCAGCCGCACAGAACATTACTAAAGCACATAATAATGCTTGAAAATAAAATGTTTAATGTTGCCATAATAATGTGGATGTATCTGAGGTTGTGCTTAAAAGAACCTCAGACCAGTAGCATATAGACTGTAAGGGTATGTATAGACATACATAATACCTCACATTGCTCTTAAGAAAAAAAGAGCTAATTGACTTTGCAGGTCCAGGCTCACATTATTGGAAATGCATGATTTCGCTCAGACGCTTTTGGTTTAAAGATGGTTTGACTTATGCACTACACTGTTCTACATAAGGAGACTGCATGCCTACAAAAGGTTTAGTGTAGGTGGTATTAAAAGAGCTCCACCAAGGACATTTTGTTCAAGCTTGCATGACCGTTCAGTGGTCATGGTCTTGTAAGTCATTTCCTAAAAGCTTTGAACTCATTATGAGTGAGTGTTAGCTTTATTACTGAATTGTCTCCATTACGCAGACTTGCAGTTTAGTTTGCCTTTGTGCCAGATCCTTTTTTTTTTTCTCATTTGGCATTCGGTACTGGTTGCATTGCCATGCCTTTTTTATTGAAGTGGTTTAATGCATTGAAACATGGTGATAAATGACAGGTGATTTCTGCTCCTTCTTTTCTTAAATATTCATGTTGTTGCTTTTCGAGGGACCCTGCTCCACCATGTCAATGTCGTAGTACTCTGAGGCACATGTATTACATACCCTGTTGCTCCCACAACTACTCCGGTGACCTTTCCCTGGACCCGAGTGGCTGCGTGGGCAGTTCTGTCTGTGTTCTCTCTTTTTATAACTTCTGTCATTCTACGCTAGCAACACTGTTACCATACTTTCTGTTCTTCCTTTTTTCATTTCGTTGTTTGTTTGCTTTCTCGCTGCTTGTAGGCGCAGGGAACACTGCCGACGTGTCATGTGACAACACCCTACTTACCCGACTGACGATACTTACTGGTCTATGCCAACACATACAGTTCATTAACATGGCACAAACTCCTCCCAGTTGCTCTGATGCCTTCTTTTGGGCTAGATGGGGACAACATGGTGATCACAGTACCTAATACATGCAAAGACTGCCAAGGGCTCTAAAGCACCATCGAGGGAGCAATTAGTGGGGGCAGAAAATTAGAACAAAGGGAATAAAAAGGGAGGGCACAGGGAGGGGAAAGAAGTCTATGTCTCCACGTGCTGTCCAACCTGATACCACCACAGCCATGTGCAACAGGCCAATATACTACTCCAGTGCCATGGGACAAGTCTGTGTACCTACCAACAACCACTGCATCCTGTCTGGCACACATTCTCAATACAAAAAAAAAAGCATGCTTGGTGCTATTACTAAACACGGCTCTCACTCTCACTCTCTCTCTCTCTCTTTGACCTTTTATTTTGTCACTTAACTGCTGCTGCTATTACAGCTTCCTTGGTTACATGTTTCCAAGCTTGCGTGCTGCACATCTAGTTTTATTTGTTTTGATTTTGCTTTGATCTTTGACATGTCTTCAGTACTGATCACAATGAACAATTATTTCCTCTAGATTTTATTAGCTCAACTTTGCCTTGTTTCTGAATGTGGCCCTTGTGTGGCCTTTCGTTTTTTTTTTTCTTGTTTTATTACTAGCTCTAACCGACAACCTTGGATCTCGGAGAAAACATACTACATCAGCAATTTTTCGTCTCTTCAATCACCAATTTTGCTTCTTATCCGTGTGATGTGTAACACTTGTTTCTGCTTATTTGCACTCATGTGAAGAGACAGAAAATTGTGGTTGCTTTCCTTTACTGGTTTTGTTTCTTTTTTTGTTTCTTCGTCGTCTATTTGGTTTTCCCATGACTGAGAGAGGGGGCGCATGTGGCCAAAACGTTTGTCTTACCATACATATATTTTTTTCTTTAAATACCACAGTGCTGCTTCACTGTTTTTTGCTCACGCTCTCTTTTTGTGCTTTTCAGTTCATTTGTTTGCATCCAGCCTTTGCTTCTGACACCGTAGGCACAGAGTTCTGAGCGAGAAAAAAAAACAACAGAGAGACGTTTGCTTTTCCCCTTTTTACTCGCTTGACTTCTGCCTGCTTGGTGATGGTAGTCCGTTCTTTTGTTTCTCTCCTTGCCTAACAAAATTAACGCTGCACTCTACCAGCTGTAGGCATGAGCGACACTGCAGAAACACTGCCATTTGAGGAAATGGTCAGGTACTGAAGAGAAGGTCTTGTTGCGTTTGCGGGTAGAAGCACGTTTTTCTTTTTTTTTTTTTCCTCTCCGCACATGCCACGTGAGCTTGGGGAGCCTGAAAATGTTCTTAGTGTTATCGTTGCAAGTAGGTATATACTACACTCGCTGTCTGTGTCTGGATTTCAAATAGTTTGCCTGAGAAGGGCGACTTTCAGTGGGCGACACGAATGTGTAACGGTAAATATTGAGTGTTGCAATGCCTTGTTCACTACTAAGATGAACATAAAAGCATTTCCCATTAAGCAGTGCTGTATGAATGCCAAGTGGAAATCAGACTGTTCACTTTTATTCTTGGTTTCATTAAGCCTTGGGGGGACTGCTCTATCTGTTGCAAGAAAAGGCATCCACTTGCTCCGCGGTACTTTCAACAGAGACTGCTTTTGTTTGCGTATAGTTGCAGTTTTTATGGCATTGCTTCACCAGAAAGAGTCTTTATTGGTTCCAAAATAATAGGAAGCTGGAACAAGTGAGGAGGCTCCTTGGTCATGCGCAGAGGAAAAAAAAAAAACTCTTGGAACGTGGCTTCAATAAATCCTGCCATTGTGACTTGTGCATCTGGTTTTTATTTTTTGGTGTCATTTTTTTCTCCTTTCACCTTTTCTTTCCTGCCCCTGGCCCTCCTTCCCCCTCTCTCTTGCCATTGTTCTTCCTCCTTTCCCCATTCTCTCTCCCTCCCTCAAAACGTTCGAAACTGGTGGATTGGTGGACCATGCAGCTTCGGGTAGTGAAGGCATTTAAGAGCACACTGGAGGACATGGAGGACCAGCGTAGCATTCATAGCCTGCACAGCTTGCACAGCTCCCGCAGCCACCCAGGGGGAGCACGGCCCATGTCAGACATCAGCTTCATCGATGAGGATGCCAAGAGCCCTTCGCCACAGAGTGACCAGCTGCTGCCACCTCCTTCAGCGGCAGGACTGGTGGCCGCTGCCGATGTGTCATCGCCCAAGCACATAGGAGGTGGCAACGGCCGGGCTACGTCTGCCCGCGAAGCTCTGCTATTCTTACGCCGGGGACCTAGCCTGAACAGTGGCAACCACATGCCATCGTCACTGGAGTTTGCCCCCCTCGTGGCCGAGCGCAGCAACTCGTCGGCGCCGGCAACTCCACACTCGCCGCTCAGTGCCTCGTCATCAAGCTCGTCTACATCGGCCTCTTCGTCAGCCGCTGCACCTGACAACAACAACCGAGCAAGCTTCTCAAACCCTCTCACGCAAGGCTACAACCTGCTGGCCGAGCCACCCGTGAGCAAGCTACACGAGACAAGCATCTGATGGAAGGGCCCTCCTACCCTCCTCCAACCTAGCAGTCTCTGGCACGGCAATGTCGCCACTCAGAGCCAGGCTCTCGCGCGGGCGCTGGAGCCGATGCTCGGTGGCACAGTTGACTCGAGGCCACTGGTGCATCGTCATGTGTAGGACATATACAGCCAGACTAGCCGGCACGTCCTTAGAAAACAACACATCGAAGGCTCTGCTTTGGCCACCCAAAAGAGGTGGGCAGGCATGCCCTTAAGTGCAGTGCATGCCACAGAAGGTGGTGACTCTTCGCTCATAAGGGCCACGGGCATTGCCAGCTGCGGTTTTCTGTGTTCCTGTATTGCGCTCAAGGACCGACCTATCTTTGAGATAATGCTTGTGAGTGTGCATCCACCCTCTACACTCGGGTTTCATAAGCACTTCATTTTCTCAGTGCACTATACAACTGAGCCTCTGCTTACGGCCCTCGGCTCCTCAAAATGGGCCTGTGGTGTTGCAGGTCAGCTCTGTGTCATCAGAGAAGCATAGGCTATGGCATGTCCATCATTTTTCATCAACTTAAATGCGACCATAAGTGCTTGATTCTTTTCCCTTTAGACAGTGGCTTCCCCATGGCCTCGATCGGTAACCGCCTCTGCCAAGTTGCACAGAACTGCCGCAGCTCATTGTGTGTAGGAGCGTTGAATCTAGCGATGCGCTTTTGCTTTCCCTGCGCATCCCTTGTAGCACTTATAGTGCTTGCTGCAAATTTAACCTGGAAAAATTTTGGCTCTTGACACGCGATTGTCTTAGCTGCAGGAAAGGATCAAGTTATTTGACAGGCCTGTACATTTCATGCATAATTGTAATATGCACTTCAGTCCACAGTTGCTGCCATTTGATAGAGAAATGTGAGCGACAAGTTTTAGCCGCCGATACCTGCATTTTCCACCGTGTAGCTGCACCGTTATGCAGATATTTGAGCACTTTCCATTGAGCCTTCCCCATGGTTGTAACTACTGCAAATTCCAAGGAAAGAAATCTACCACACTCTTAATTAAGAGCCTAGCTACAACATTTATAAGGAATTTTCCAATACATCTATACTCTCTAGTATAGGCGACTTCCGGATATGCTTACTCAGGTAGTGGCATTGTAGACAAGAGCAGCAGTTCTTATACACAAACGTTGCCACGAGACTCTGTGGTCATGTGGTTGCGTGCTAAAAAATAAAGCGAACTCGTAGGTCGCAATTGTCTCTCTCGGCAACAGCTGTCTGTGGGCAGGTGAAGCTCTGTGGTGTTAGCTCTGGCCTCGAGGGATGTCTCCTGTGCCCCGAGTGAAGCCCAGCACTGCAGCAGGGGTGCAAGGCATGGTCTCTGGCCCACCACTGACTGCCACCACTCGACCTGCCAATTTATTGCTGTCGGTGGAGGCACTGCCAATCACCTTCCCCAGTTTCACTTCCCATCCCACCATTCCCCCATGAGGACAGTCCAGCCCACTTGCCCCCCTTGTATACAGGCTGGGAAGCCCATGAGTGTGCGTCTCTGCCTGCTCGCTGGCTCTGCCTCTCCAGCCAGGGTCCTTTGCAAGAATTCTACAACGAGAACAGCAGACATATGCATGTGAAAGGAAACAGTGCAGCCTCGAGTCTCCAGGAAGCAGGTTGGTCTCCACAGACTGCTGCTGTGTCCTGACAAAAGACGAAGGAGAAAGTGCGCACATCATAGCAGCGACTTCAATCGGTCCAGCGTTGCCGTAGCCTCTAACACCAAGTTTATCCTGTAACTGTGCTCCGGACATAGTTATTTCATTTATCTGCAGTCCTGTGTGTTTAGTGCTTACACAGTCAGGATGTGGAGTTCCTCTGATTTTTATTGTTTTCCTTGGACACATTATTCAGTGAAATTTTGAGTGTTTGCATGTTATTCTCGGTAGACCTTCCCTGCCTTACCCTCTCCCTTTCCTTGTTGATAACCGTGTGTTGGCTAGTGTGGTCATTGCTTATTGCGCATATTTTTTCTGGTCGGAAGCTTCGTCATCTGTTCAGTCCAGTATTCTGCAGTTGATGTTGTCTTTGCCTTGTTTCTTGTCGATATGGGTGCCTGGACATTAGGCCAGGCCAATGCCATACTGTTTTGCTTTGCGGAGGAACCACCGTGTTGTTTCTTGTTGGATGTTGGACCTTGTGCAAAGGCGCCCAAAAAGTGTGATATTTTCGCGCACACATCACAAAACGTGCACTCTAAGAACCCTATCCTCTTTTATCTTTCCAGTGTTACTACCGAGTCTCTGTCAGGTTTGCACATATGTACAGACGTGTGCGGGCGTGTCGCTCGCTATTCGTCGGACACTGTGGAGGCCCTCCCCTCTTTTGCAGCACAGTTCTCGTTTACAGTGCATCTCTCTCATTCTTTTACATTGGTTGCTGTTCATCACTTTCCTCCACTCCTAGCCCCTATGCCCTCTTGTGGCAAAGGACAAACCCTTTTTAGGTGTTTCTAATACGATAAAGAGAACAGCTGAAAGGTGGAATTGAAGTTGTTTGTTTTTGTTTTGTTTTTTGATCCTAATTGTAGGATGTCATACTCTTGAAGATGCTGCCACTTGCCGTTCTCAATTAATTTTTTTATTTTTTGCTTTCAAAGTGAGCCAACATTGCATGCTATGCTATGGGGTCATAGGCTGGGCACCAGCAGCATAGGCTGGCCCTGGCTGTTTTTGCTCGCAGACCACGAGGTGTTTCAAGAAACGAATGCAATATGAAACACACAAGCGAGAAAACGAAAGCTTCCTCCCAGATGCATGTGGCTTGAGCCCTTTATTGTGAATGCCACTCAAGCATTCATTGTTTTTAATTTGTGTTCCCTTTCGCCTCCCTCTCCAGCTTTCATGCACCCCTGAAATGACTCTATAGCTTTCATGCACTGATCTTAAGGCAGCTCCCACAGAGGCACGATTGACCAGACACACCAATCCCTATTGCTTGGTTTAACATAGCATCTGTTGTCTTCATACTGCTCTTTGCAGAGATGCAATTCTCTGCCAACGAGGTATCTACCATTCACGTGGGGAAAGTGAACAAGCATTGGAGGGAGCAAGAACAAAAATTGAAATGGGCGATGAGAACTTACCACACATAGCCTGCATTCAAACTTTTCTAGCTTTGTAGTAGGTGGTGCCGTCTGGTATGTGCACACTCTTGCGCACCTTGTGCGTGCAACAGAAAGGGTGCCATTGTTTCCTTTACACACGAATGCTCATGCTGCTCTGTGTAGGGTGTAATCCTTGTCATGCATTTTCGGCATGCAGCAGTGGACACAGCAGTGTGGGCAGGAAGTGCTGACAAGGAGACAGATATGCAACTTGCGCGAATTGTCTCCTGCCATGACGCGTGGTATGTTATTGCATGTCAGTGTGAGTGTCCTTCGACTGTCCTTTTCTTTTACTCCCTTCTGCACTTAGTGTCAGGCTCCTTTGGACTGTGAACCAAAGCATAGCGCATCCATATTTCTTAGTGGTTTTACATTTCACCGCAGTGATGTTCCATAAAAGTACCGGCCAGGGCCAAAAATACTATGTGCATCTTTCTGCTGCTGCATAGTTTATACTGAGGCGGCTTAGCTACGTAGAGATCGAGGGCAGGCTTAAGTTCACGGATCTTAGAAAACATTGGAAGGCTAGACTGAGCGGGAACACTCAAATTTCATTTGGAATTGCAGATAGGAAAGAGCAAGGCCATTGACAGTGCTGTTCCAGCCGTCGACATCAGTTTGTGGAACATTGGTGACTGGTCATGCTTGATTATTTGAGTCCCGACTTGGACAGCTTATTAGCGTGCTCATGCCTGCACCCTAATTGCTGTACAGCTCTGTTGAGCCACACTGTGCTAGCGCTAGTCTGCTAGCCTTTGCAGCTCTACTGCCCTCGATTAAACACGAGTCCTTTGAGCCTTTCCTGATCCATAGTTCTTTTGCAGGTGCCTAACTTTTTGCCATCAGTGACCACATATATAGCAGCACATTTGCCTGGAGCAGCAAGGATGACAGTGCTTTAGCGCTCGACATCAAGGTCATTCTTGCATCCTTGAGTCGCACACATTGTTGCAACAGAACAAGCTTATTTTGTTCCTCCTCCACGAAAGGCTTCTTGTCAGTTTTATGTTGAATGCGCTGGATGTCCCCCTAATGTCTTGTATGGGTGATTGGCTTTGCAGTGAAAGAATCAAGTACCAGTCTTCCTGTAACTTTGGGTGTTGGGCCAGAGCAGTTTTTTTGGCAATGATCGTTAGCAAAGCAAAGTTGCCATGCTGCCCATACCTACTCGATCATGTTGGCCTTTGTTCCCTCCTATCCTTCACCATTGTTATCATGGCTGCTGTTCAGGCACGTGTGGCTTTTGTATGCACGTTCACGGAGACCGACAAATGCCACACATCTCGTTTACCTATGCTTTAGGAGGGGTCGCGTTTATGGGGTTCTTGTGGGTCTCTTTTCTTCATCATCTTTTCCTCAAGATATTCTATGTGTGTTTGCATCTTGGTGGTCACAGAGCACGAACAAACAATATAGACATGTAGGCAGGCCAGTGTAAACTTTAGAAATGAGTACAAATATTCTGTTTCCACTTTGCTCTTTTGCGGAATTCCCGCAGCACCGGCACGTTGTTGTGGGGAGAAAAGGTCAGTAAAGAAACGAGAAATGTTTATCGGGAAGGGTGGTGAAGTGGCTAAAGGAAGCAGAAAAATGGCTTCTCAAAAGGTCAATTGACTTTGGTGAATGGTTAAAAGTGTAGGGCTCTCTTCCTGACCAAGCCCCCGTCAATGGCCCCTACCACAACACCCCATGCCTCGCCAACCTACGCACGATTATCTATATGCTCTTGTGTGACTGGAGAAGTATGTGCATGCACAGTTAACTGGCATTTAGCTTTGAACAAGGGGGATACCACTATTCTGCTTGCAACGGCGACAGGTGGGATTTGCGCGCAGCTTTCTTCTTGTAGCCAAAGCAGTATACCATAGCTGGCTAGCTTGTGTTTTTGAACACAGACTTAGAGGAACTTGTGAGAATAACTTCGTCTTTTGCAGAAGCTCTTGCATATGAAGCAATACCTTAGATTCATTGTAAGATATCTTTATTTTTCTTTGTTTTTTTGTTTTGCCGTGGTGGTGGCTCTGGGAGAAGAATGGGGAGCTTGGAACCATTTCTGACTCTTTAGTCTCACTGCCCGTCAAGAAAGCACACAAAACTTGGACTTACGTTTGTTTGTTGGTTGGTCAGTCTGTGAATTTTATGAGAGAGAGCGCAAGAGCGTCCATTGGGACGTGTCTTACTGTATGGTGGCGTTACGAGATGCGACATATTTTTTAATGAAGGGCTCATTGCAACTGGTCACAAGGTATGATGCTGTGTGTAGTCAGGTATTTTGCTCTTTACAAATACTCCCGTTATTATCATTTTCAAAACCTCTAACAGACTGCCTGTTCAAGTCTTCACACGAGTTATTGGCGCGTTGGTGGATTGTTACAGATGCCTTGTTATAAAGTTGTTCTATTGTGTGTGGGGGAGACTTGCTGCATTTCTCACAAACGGTTTTCTTGTGAGACTTCTTGCGTTTAGTGTAAATATGGAGTAACGAGCTGTAATCTAGCCAATGTGTCACTCTGACAAAGAGCAAAATGAACATGGTGGAAGGAAAGCCCTTGTTTCTCTGTTTTCTTTCCTGTGGTTAAACAAGCAAAGGGAAACCTGATGTACAAAAGAGGTGATCAAGTGCAGCTCTGTACACGAGGTACAATAGAACGGTATATTAAACTGGAGATCCTGGAAAACTGACATAAATGGCCGTCCTTCTTTCCTTCCTGTCACTGTGTGACGGGAAGGTATTCTTTTTCTCAAATCTGAACTTCCTATATATTGCAAAACATATGTGGAGGTAAGCCACTGAATGTGAGCTTTGCAAGATGAAACCTACCAGTGGCTTAAAGACATCAGAGAAATGTAATAGTGACTAAGAGAAATGAAATATCAGCAGGCCTTGCTGTCTAGCATCATAGTAAGCTGATTTAATGCAGTTGCTATGCGAGAAAAACCAACTGTCAAGCTGTGGAGTTAGGGCCATGCATGTTTGGTTTTTGCTTGCATTACTGACCTGTAATGCTGCAATCTTTCTGTTGGTGCTGCTAAAGGACCTCTTGCCATGGTGACCATGGTGACTCAAGAGCCTGTTTATATATGCAGATATATTTTTTATTGCCTCTGATGTCACAGAATGACATTAATGGCATTTGCAACACTTTGCTGCTGAGGAAAATGTTGCGAATTTGGTTCCCAGCCATGATAGCCATACTCTGATGGAGCAGTAATGAAGAAGTGTCACTTACTGTGGCAAGTTGCCAGCCGAGATTTCAGCACAGGTATCCTACCTGGAAAGCACTCCATAATTTTCCTCCATAATTATGTGATGTTCAAACCAGTCAATCACTAAAGCAACCGGCAAACATTATTCTACAGATCTCCTGTGGCTGCCCGCGGTCATTATTACGGAATGTGTTACAGTTGCTCCTCATATATCGCTCGCTTGCTGTTGTTGCACAGTCTATTATATTACAAGGACAGTCACTGCCATGCTTTAGCACCATAATAGTGACGGTAGCCTTGGGTAGTGCTATATTTGGTGACAGAATTGACATAGGTTGGTGAACTTTGAGGATGATGGTGAACCAGGCATGATCACTCACATCAGCATTGTTAATTTAGGTATCAGTTCACTGTGAACATGTGAATGACCCACTATATAATGTGCTAAGCTTGTGCCAATAGTTCCCGCAGTAGAATCGCTATAAGTGAAAATAAAATGTGTATATATATATATATAGCATGCAGCATAACAAAAACTTGTATATCTGCAAAGTGAAAAGCAACGCTAAGGCATGCAACATGGAGGTTTATGCGAATGCCTAATTAAATTTTTTCTTTAACTTGTCACCCTTGACTTCATTGGCCGGCACAGCCACTGGAGCCTCAGGAATGATAAAAACTCTGCTTCCCATAGACACTGAGAACTCAGCAGCAGGTTTGTGGGGAGTGCATACGGATTCACAGAAATGTGAAATACGCTGGTCTTTGGAGAGGCTGAAAGCCATCTTGGCAGGCGTTTTTCTGGCACCGATGTTCTGCATATGACGAGGTGATCATACAAATTGTGTTGCGAAGGTGCACATGGCACCTGTCGACGTAGTGATTCTAAATGCAAATAAACTCAATAGGTGATTTACACCAAAAGAACGCCCCCCCCCCCCCCCCCCTTTTTTTTTCTTCTCACAAAATTGTTGGCAAAGGATGGCCACCAGGACCACCACCACGGGTGGGGTTCTTTTTTTTTTTTTTTTCTGCAAAGGGTTGTTTGAACGAAAGTGCGCCTCTGTCAGCTCGTTTTGGCTGGGTTAACACTGACCCCCCTCCCGATGCTATTTCCCAAGGTGATTGGAGGAGAGTTGCAGGATCGATTGATTCCAGTTCCCTACAGCAAGAGTGCAACAGATCAAGCTGTAAGACTCTTTCAGCTGTTGGAAACCCTTTTTTCTTTGTCCTGCACCTTGTGCCTGCTGCGTTGTCCATATTTATAATTTTTTGAAACATTCTTTTTTATCTCTGTAGTACTTAATTTGTATGTAGTGACACAATGTCTACTAACTGCCCTTTGTATCGGCGGATGTGCCTGTGATTTCCTGTGTGGTGTTTACGAGTTATACTACTTCATTGGCACCTTTCATTCTTGCTGCGTCATCTCTTTAGCCTCATCTTTTTCTCTGGCTCTATTCGTTGATTTCGTATAGGCTAGAATGAGTCACCTATGGAACCAGGCACATCAGCCCCTTTTGGTTTATTTGTATGTTTTTCTTCTCTTTTTTTTTTTTGTAGACTGTCACTGAGCAGCATGTGTCAGCTAGTGTTTGGTTTCTGGCCGCTGGTGGTGTTAGTATCTCTTGTGCAGTGACAGTGAAAATTTTTTTATTGATGTGATGTGTAGTGCTGTTAGACGTCTTCCCTGCTGCATTTTGGCTTGGCGGTATGCAGTAAACACGGTGGTGACATGCACAACTTTTTGACATGGCTGCTAGCGGGGCCACTAATAAATAACCATGCTTTAAGGCTAAAGAAGCTCCTTGCATTTTGTAGAACCTATTGCCGTGGACTGCAGAAATATGAACAGGCCTACGATAAACCATCAATTATAAAAAAAATGGCCATTGTGTCATCTTATGTTGACAGAAATTATCGCCCACTAAATGTTGCCCTGATAAGAGAGCAAGGTATGAATAGCTTTTCCCGTTCAATTGCTTTCTTATTTGCAATAGAATTTCACATAAAGGTAGAATTTCTTGGCACATTTCATTTGGTGCCATGTTTAGATGCAGTACTTGTCTGTTTCCTTCAGAATATGTCAGAATTGTGAGTCTCCAGGGACACCATGTGAAACATTTTGTTTCAGCAGAAGAAATGGTGGCACTGTCTATTTTAGGAGGATGAACTGCTTTTCATGGAGACGATAGAATGCAGAGTGAAGTTGCTGTGTTAAGTACTGAATAAATTATTTTCAAAATTTGAATACCAAACAGACTTCAGTTGCTAAAGGAGCCATGTTCACCTAGCTTTATTATCTACACAGTATTTGATAATTGACATGCAGGCATTTTTTCGAGAGGCATACATTTCTGTGCTTTTCGTCTCATTCAAGCCACAATGCACAGGGAAGGCTATGCATAGCACAGGTTGTCCTTAAGCTTGCTTTCTGTTTGTGTGCCATTCAAGTTTGGAGCCGGAATATCGTCGCAAGCCTAAGTTCAGCGATGTTTTGCCTCACAATTTGCTAACATCAGTGCAGTGGTGACTCTGGGTGCTTCTCTGAACAATGATCAAATTGGTTAAACCTAGGTTCGTGCTCCCCCATCACCATTTGCAAGCAAACAAAAATTGGCGGTACCCACATCTGTCCTGCATTAGCAAGTTTGTGTTTGGCATGAACTTTGATGAACTTGGGCTGTGTGGCTTTTCTCCTAATTTTTACCATGGGCTGTCTAGTTGTGAAGTACTAACTGCTTGCATTTGCTTCTCTAAGCTTGGTTCTGCACAGTACGGGAGTGGTAGTGTTCTTTTGTAGCGTAGCTGCATTTTGTTGCCTTATTGCTTTGTTCAGCGACTGGTGTCCAATGAGTTCCTTCTGTGTTTTTTTTTTTTTTTTTTTGTCTTATACTTCATGGCAAATGTGAGCGTAAATGATCGTGGCAAGCAGTTAGCATTTGTTTCATTTCCATATTTCCTTTGTTGGACAGAAAGCAGCATCACAAAAGAAATGTGTATATATAAAAACAAAAAAAAGTGGCAGCCGGTGTTGTGCACATGAATGACACGTAGGCCAAAGTTGTAGTTTTGTTGTTTAGAGCAGGGGTGTTCAAAGTGTCGCCTGTGGCCTTGCCGGTAAGTGACTGGGTTTTCTTAAGCATGACTTTGTTGTGAGCAGTACCTGAGTGCCTCGGTGCTTGCACTAGAAAGGGCTTCACTTTGAATACCTCTGACCTACAACTATGTCGCCGCCTCAACGTCTGCTCAGTTAACACGAGCATGGCCATTCTCACACTTTACACTGACAAAAATTCTATTTACTCAGACCTGTTCAACTCGTTAAGCCTTGCTGTTTGTTCTCTTGTGTGCAATAGCTGCATGTTGTTGGGAATGCTGACTGGAGCGCTTTTTTTTTTCTTTTTCTTATGATCACAGTACTCATTCTGTTGTAATTTGTGGCAGATGAAGCGTTCAAATGTTTTGGCAAGTCCAGTAAGTCTATGGTAACACAGAGCCTGCACCTAAATGACAATTTAGTAAACGAAACTGGCACTCATGTGAAGCATATGAAAGACTCATCTTTTTTTTTTTTTTTCTTTTGGGCATGGTGACCATGTGGGACACCATTGTTGCAAGAGCATTAGATAACCTAGCTTGTTTTCTCGCAACACAGCACATAATACATTTGGAAAGATGTTCTTAACCTAGTTGCACTGCACACTTAAACTTAAGTGCAGTGTTTGGGCAGCACAGAATTCAAGAACTTCTTTATCATCCCAGGAATGAAATGCAATATGACCATGATTTCTTGAGGTGCTCAAGACTTGTAATGCTGATGACACTGAGGAGATGATGCTTAAATGGCAAAGAAAAGTTGCTAGTTGTCATATTAATAAAAGAAAAATGTAATGAATATAACATGGTACATAACAACTTTACAACCCAGCATGAGCTTTGACACCTTGCATTTGTTATGCAGCATGTCACTGGAAATGTTGCATTCAGTGTTGGTTTACAAGTTGGTCCAAGGTGCTTGAGCGATAACACAAATGCTTGGTAGCTCACTTTTTATGAGCTTATGGCTGCCAGGGTCTCACGATCACTGGGAAAAGCATGAACCATCTGACAGGTTATTCATGATCACTGTGAACTGTGCATTTTCTCTTTGACTCAAAAGCAGAACCTTGGTTGCTGGTGATGTTGACAAATTTTATGCGCAAGAGAAAATCTTTGGAACCGTAGCTTGTTTAACTTTGGCCTTCTGACATTGGTTCAAGACTCCTGCATCACCAGTTTCTTTATCTTTAGCAATTTACATTTGGAGCTTTATGCATTACTTACAGCGGTGCTGGAAGTAAACAGCAACCTGCAACGTTGCTTGAGAATGAGATCTTGTCTGCAGGTTTTGTGGTGGCATAGACTTGCTGTACCTTGCATTAGCCTTTTTAGTGCTTGTTGTTTCAGCTTGTAATTCAGGCAACGTTTGCATTGTGCAGAAAACCTACTTGCATTGTGCACGGCTTGGGCTAGTACCTTCCCGCAGAACCACTTTTTGTCAGCTGATTGTGCAGCTAGTTGTGCCTAGGACAGTTGCGGAATGTGCAATTTGGGCTAATCTGTGCCTTTAACACATTGACACGCATCGCACTTAGGATGGTAGCTGACATGTTTTCGGTGAGACTAGCTATCTACGAAGTGCCATTTGCTTGTGGCAAAGGTTTGAGCTATCTCCTTGCCACTTGTTGCATTTCATTGGCTGGTTGCTGTTGTAAGTCTTGTGAGTAACGGCATCATTTCTCAAGCAAGCTCTGCTACACCCTCAGCTACACCTATCTCCCCTTGGTTTCAAGTAATTCTATTTTTTTCTTTGTTTTGTATTGTCCCTTGATTTTTACTTCAATTCGAGAACTGCTGTCCTACATAAATTTTGAATAACATGGCTATCCATCCTACCACTTTTTCAATCTAGCTTCAGGAGCCAGAGGGCTAATATGTTCACATTTTACTACTTTGCCACTGTCATAATTATTGGCCATAATTACCCACCCTTGCAACCATCAAATGTTTTCCAGCCATGTTTCTTTAACTAGGTTGCTCAATTTGTGAACCCTTTTAGTAAACATACAATAATAGTGCATTCATATTCGGTGTATTTTGCGTGCTTTCAGACTGTCGGTTCACTTACTAGCATGCACTTGTGCATATGGACTTCAATTGTTAACCAGCACTGTACTTGTTCGACCGCTGCAGACAGCTTGGGAAGATTGAATACTGACATACAGATTGATCACCACCCAATACTCACACTACTGCCCTTTCGCCCTAACACTAGGACTGGCTTTTTCTTACATATGTATATAGCATATAAAAAAATTTACAGATTGTAAAGCAGGTGTGGTAAAGATCAAGTTGGAATCTTTTTCTTGTGCATTTTTCACCACAGGCAGCAGCATTATATCCAACGAATCGTGGACTCCGGTTGCCCAGTTCTGTGGAACTTCTTTTTACTTTTTGTTTTATATTTGTTTTCACGTCAGACTCTTTCTCAAAGGAGCTGCAAATTCCTGTTTGTTTGTTTTCTTGTTTCACACCTTATTTGTCCTATTTTGGTGCCTCTGAGAGCGTGTCATTTACTCCATTTGTCATTTACGCATGCAGGCCTATCATTCTGATGTTTTGGCGAAACAAGTAAGTTGAAACCTTCAACTTATAGGCACGCAACTGCGACGCAAATGGCATGGATCTCTCTGTTTGTGCCTTGACGAGTGGACAGTTTCCTCCTCTCTCTCCTGTTATGCGCCTCACCAGTTTTCGCGTCGTCGCATGGCATACTCTGCCGCCATTATCTCTCTCTCTCTCTCTCTCTGCCTAGGAGTTAGGTCGTGATTTCCTGTGCTGTGATGGTGACGCGCTTTGTCAGATCTTGTGTGGTGTGTGCGCCTGCATGCTGCTGTCTTTGCTGCTGCTGTGGTTGCTACCAATGCCGCTGCTGACGCTTTATATAGTGCCTCCTCTGGCATTGACACCCGCAGTTATATGATATTCCACTGTGCTGTCTAACCTGTCTGGTGGGCTTCTTCCCTTTGGATCTTTCTCTTCATGTCGCTGGTGAGCGCGCGTGTGGTTGAGAGGACCCCTCCCCCCCATTTTTATTTACTTTTTTTATAACCCAAGGAGAGAGAGGGGAAGTGATGCAGTCTGTCCTTTTTTTTTTACTAGTGCGTGCAGTGATGCCCGTTGTGATAAGAGTTTGGCTTTGGGTTTACAAGTGTTGCTAGTGCCTTGCTGGTTTGTGCTGCTTTATGGCTTGGTTTCGTTTTTGGTGTGGTTTTTTTGTGCTCGGCAGCTTCTTCCTTTTCTGTGTGCATCTTAAAGTACGAGACTCAAAGAGAGCAAACAAGCAGTTGTGATAGGGAAAATGCATTTGCTACGATATATGCCATGCAACACATAGCTGCCATTTTTATTTTAATTTTTTTGTTAGGCCTTTATGTTCAGAAACAAGGAACTCTGAGACACAGGTCACCTCACTTGCAACATGCGTAGCGATGCATGTATTGGTCACCCACATTTACTGTGCGCACAAAGGTGGCTCCTGGCCTTGGCAAACACAGCTGCCTGTGCCAGGTGCGTTGCCCTGTTGTGGTGGCGCTGTCCTGGTTCTAGGGCAGGGCCTGTGTTTTCCTGCAACGTGTGACCAACAGCTCACGCCACGCGACACGTGTTTGACATCATGGGAAAATGTGACAAGGGGAAACAACTGTACATGTCCATGGCACTGGTTTTTCTTTTCACTGTGTTCGAAAGAACATGCTGTGACCGTGCACAAAGTGCCCACAAAAGTGAATGAACAGAACTGGGACCACAGCACCAAGAGAAGGTCTGCAGGAAGACGGCGCAGACCAGTCACACACAACACCTGGCACAACCCACCCCACCACAGAATCTCAGACAGCCGAGAACTGCGCGGGACACTGGAGGAACACCTACAACTACCACCACCAATGTCACAACCGCCACAGACTGACTGTAGACATTTCTATTTTGGGATTTTTTCCTTTGTTTTTTTCTTGCTGTTGACAACTGGGAGTCCCCACATTGGCCCCTTTAGGGCCTGCTGCATTTGATGCAATGCTTGATTCTTAATACTCAACTTTGTCGAGTAACAAAAACCAAACGGACAAGCTCTCATGTGCATGTCTTGGTTTTCTAATCTTAGTGTGAATTTTTACCTTCTTTTTTGTTCCTTTTTATTGTTTGGCGGCCCATTTTAAGTTTCAGTGGCTGTTTATTTCAAAAGCTAACAAAGCTCCACGCAAATAGCTAAGAAGACAAAAGCACGTTGAGGATTTGATACGAGCTCACACCACTTCCTGTGGTTAGTCACATTTTAGTATATGCTGCATCAGCATATAACAGGTCCCATAAGCTGCTTTTTTCATTGTTTTGCTGGGGTGTGCACGGATTGGCAAGGAGTGTTCACTGTGCGTGTTTGTGTGTCTGTTTTGTCGTGCCTCTCAAAGTTTGCTAGTCGTGGCAGCGGATGCTACTCACAGTGGAGTTGAGACTAGCTGTTCTGGAAGAGTGGCACACCATAGTTAAAGTGTGCATCACCACGGTATAGGATCCGCTGCCGCCCGGCTGCTGTTGGATGCATGTGTTTTTTTGCTATGAGCATGCTTGCCTTCAGGCACAGCTCTGCGCAGAGCCATAGAGTCAATGGCTGTGTATATTCTGTGCTTTGTTTGGTGAGGCCGACCATTTCTTGAATTGCCCGTGTCACTGGGAGAGCGCAAGTGTCGTGGTGATTGCAAGCTCTAGGTAGGTGCACTTTGAGGTAGTATTTATTGGCACTTTTCTCTCCCGAGCTGCTCCTTTTATCTTTTTCGTTCACTAGGCAAGCACTTGTAATGAATTTGACAGCTTGCTCTCTCCCCTTTTTCTCTCTTAGTGCTTTATCTTAAAATAGTTTTGCTGCGTGGATTTTCAAGCTTAGTAGGGTGCCTCTTTGTAGAGCTAGCTTGTAGCTTCGAGGGCACAACCTCTGTGCACTAGCGCTACATTGCCACGCACTGACTTATTTTTTTTTTCCTCCCGCGGCACTGTCTTGTAGTTGCAGTGATCAGTTTCGATATGTCTCAGCCTGAGCGAGGCAGTGACCATGCAATTTGGTTGCCACTTCTTTGTACCAATATGGGTGCTGCTGCAACAACTGCTCTGCCTTTTACGACAAAACTCTCTCTTTTCCGCCTTTTTGCTGCTATCTGGCTGCGCTGCCTCTCATACTTTTTTTTTTACATTTTGGTTTTCAATTTTGCGAGCATTGTTTGGTTTTGAAGCTTCGTTTAGTTTGCTCACGTTTGTTTTGCTGCATTTTTGTTTTGAACTTTTCTCTCTCTCTCTCTCTTTATTTTGGTTTGGTACTCACACGTTTTTTTGTTGTCCCCCCCGCCCCCGCTCCCTCTTTTTCGTTTCTTTTTCTTCCACCCTGCCTTCGTGGCTCCCGTGTTCTCTTTGCTTTCCATCCCCGCCATCTTCTTCGCCTGGACCCCCCTCTTTTCCCCTTCCCCGGTCCCCCGCCCCCTTCTCTCCCCCTTTTTTTCTGGCCTGTTTCAGATCCGAGTAGTGAATGCTTTCCGCAGTAACTTAGACGCTCGCAATAATCCTGCCTACCAGACCGCGCTCCTACGGAAGGCGTCGGCGGCCTCTCCATCCGGAACGGGCACCGGCTTTGTGCGGTCTCAGCTGCACTCGCAACCGCACACGTCCACGTCGGCCGGTGCAGGCTTCACCTCACCCAAGGAAGAGGCGGCCGCCGCAGTGGCGGCACCTAGTGCCGCTGCCTCGTCGCTGCCGGGCCGGGAACTGCCGCAGCAGCAGCAGGCGTCGTCGCCTCCGGCTGGCACCAAGGAAGGCGACGCGACATCCAATCACAGTGTGGAAACTGCCGTGTGAAAGAAAAAAAGAAAAAGAAAAAAAATGGCCGCGAGATCGACCCTTCTTCCTCCATGCCCGTGTGTTTTTGGACGCGCACGCTACCACGTCGATGATGCCGCTTTTTCTCTCTCTGTCCCTTCTCTCTCACTTTGTCCCAATTCCCGTTGATCGCGTATGGCGCTGCAGCGCCGCTTCAATTGTAACATTATGTGTGCGTGTGTCGCCGAACCGTTCCTTTCACACCGCTGCTGCACATCCACTTTGACCGCGGGAAGATTGCATGCATACAGCACGTATTCCTTCTCTCCCCCCTCTCCCCCGTTACTTCTACGCGCACCTGTCGGCTCGGGCCGAACTTGGCTTCGTCGGCCACAACATTGATTCTGTCACATCTACGAGAGCAGCACCCTGTCTTGTATGTGTATGCGTGTATGTGTGTCAGTGTCTAGGTCAGGCTTTTATGCCATTGAATGATGGTAGTTGAGACGTGCGACGGAGACAGAGCGAAAAGCTGAGAAAGACGTGGAAAAATTCGCAGGCGAGTGTCTTCGGGACTCGCGTCTTCCATTCGCTCTATTTCCCTCGCTACGTAGCTGTGCCCGCAGAAAAGTACAGTTTCTCGTTTTCCTCCTTTCAGGTCTTTTTTTCTTTTTTGCCCCTTTACATAGCTCAAAGTTTGTCGTGATTTCGGTTATGAACCGACGTGTAAGTAGTGTTGGTGACATGGGTGGAGGCACTAGTTCAGTCACTGAGTGGTTGTTGACGGATTGTTGGCTCACGGGGCTGAGCAGTCGCGTATGAGTTGGGGCAGTTTGCTGGTATCCTCGCGGCGCCCGTATGTTGCCCTGTCAATCAAAGCAGAAGTTGCTCGATATTATTGTTGACGAACGAAAACTGATGGCGTGGAAATGTTTGCTGTGTGTGTGAACTTTAAATGCTAGCAGAAGTGTCAATGTGACCAGGTTGCCTGAGAGATATGTCCGTTAAGTTTGTGGATATTTTAATGCCGGGCAGGGAGAGGGACATTAGTGAACATGCTCGAGACCCACTACAAAATGTGCGAGTGAGCTCCTTTTTTTAGTTCCTTTTCCTTATGCACAGGTTAGTACTTTTTCACGTGCTTATCCGTCTACAACGTGTTAGTAAAGTGCTTTAAATCGTTCTGCTTTTGCCCCTTGCATTTCTTTACTCCCATTTCTTTCGCTTGCAAATCAAATTGTGACAGAGGACTTGTCGTACAACATGATTGTTAGTTACTTCACAGTGCTTGCTGAATTGTATGTTAGTCGTATACAAATATAAATACTATACAGATTATATAAATATATATATATATATATATAAATATATGACGAGCATTTATTTTAGCATTACATTGCAATGCCGAGAGTAAGTAGGGGAAAGAGAGGGAGAAGGTGGGCGCGCAGTTTCACGCAAAACAAATACTAGTAGCAAAGTTTTTCAGTACTCCGCCGGAGCTGGTGGTAGCAGCAAAACACATGGTAGCGGCCGCGCAGGTTAAAAAAAAAAAATGGCTCAAGCTGTCTCCGCCTGGCCTTCGTGCGAGCAGCTTTTGTTGGGCTTGATAGATTTGCATGTTGACGCTGTTCCTTGTTATTGAGAGACACATGCCATGCATCTCCCCCGCCTCCCCCCCCCCTTTTTTTTCCACCTCCAACCTCCGGATCCTTGTGAAGGTCCCGCAGTCGCCCGCCTTGACAGAGGTCATATTTACAGTGTCTGTCGCCGTTAACTGCACCAATCTCTTGACTCTGATGATGAATGCGTGCGTGTGAGTGTTTGTGTACGTGCACGTAGAACTGCGTCTACCCCGGCGAGAAAGTAACATACGGAGGCGGCAACGCGTACAAAGACGAGGGGAGAAAAGGAAAAGAAGAAAAAAATGTTGCAACTGTGTAAATGTTTGCGCCCAGCGTCCCGCGTCACTCTTGCCTTACATGACCTCGCGTGTCACGTGGCTTTCACAGCCGATGCTGCGAGCAGAGCCCGAGACTTCTCCGCACCTTTTCCTGTAACCGCCTCCTTTCTCGTTACCACATTATTCCGAATCCTTGAGAGAGAATAACACCTCTAACTTCCTTCACCCAGTATGGAGAGATTCCAGTTTTCTTGGTGTTAAAAAAAAAGAAAAATAATGCAAGGTGTGAAAGGTTGCCGCTGAGAAGAAAAAAAAAAGTGCTTCGTGAACATACCAACTTCCTTTCCTTTTTTCTTTTCCTTACATATATCTATGGCATATACATATATACATATATATATATATATAAATATACATATACGATATAAATATACGGAGAGATATACATGCCTAACCTTCCTGACCTAGCCTGCTCTCTATAACGACAAAAAAAAAAGTGTCTCCTTTTGTCACTTCGAGGTAAATCAATTTGGTCGGCAACGCTGGCGCCAGCTCTGCACTTGTACAACGAATACGACGGGCTTTTTCTCGCGTAGAAGTGTCTCGGTGAAGAAAAAAAAAAGATGCTTTTTTTTTTATTCTTCGCAGAATGCATGGTTCAGTTTTTCATATTTTGAATGCTCGTTTACCTTTCTTGATTTTCTTCCCCTTTGTGCATTTGCTTGTACTTCCGTCACAGTTCCTTTTCATTTCGTTGCGCGTCCTGCCAAAGACAAAAGCCGAAGAAAGCGAAACTAGTGGAGTGACCTGCTGGACGTCGCAGGCAGACCACATCGAGATAAGTCTCCCGCTGCACGAATTCGAAAATGGGGAGGATTGCGATGAACGACGAAATTTGCGTATTTTGTTCTTTCGCTGAGCATTCTGTGCTAAAGTGAGGGCATGGTGCCTGACATGACTCGCTTTCCTGACATTCAGTCGTTGGTTACGATGTTTCAGCAGAATCACCGTTTCGTGAAGCAAATGAGAGGAGTGTAGTTTCATACTCAATACCACTCTGCCTCCTTGACCCTCCCTCATGTTCCTCACCTTTTTTTTTTCTTTTTTCCCTTTCCCGAAAACGCAGTGCATGCCCTTTTTGGCTGAGCTATCGAAATGTGTCGGACTGCACGGCTGCTGTCAGTTTAGCTAGGCAACTGATGCAAAACAACAAAATTGTCTCGTACTGCAAATTAACAGCAGCCCCTCCGCCTCGCTTAGTAACTGAGAAAGTCGCCTCTGCATACTGTGTTCATGCCTGCAAGTCCTTTTTTTTCCCCCTTTTCTGAATGAGCGTTGTGTAGTTTTGTTTATACCTTTATTTGTGGTTTTTTACGTTCGCCTAGCAATATTTTCGCTGCCGTTCGGGAATGCCACAACCCACGAAAGCTCTCAAAGACCCCCCCCTCAAACACTCGTTCGCTCAACCAGGACTCTCCATTATACAACCGTCTAGTGGCCGGTGCAAATATCACAGATACGAACTGTACACCTACTGGGGCGTAATCTCGTCACATTTCACACTTAAGAGGTGTATTCATCGCCGCAATTCTCGCGAACATTTCCTTCTTTTTCTGCACCCCGGCGTCCTGAGAGCACGGTTAACGTGCGTAACGTTGCTGACAGGAACGTTGCCGGCACGCAGCAAACGAAAGAAAATGACCGCAGGAGTTGCGATGATAATCGTTGTTAGACGATGGTGCAGCCTTCGTCAAAAGTTCGGAAGCCAATCGCCCCCGTGACGGGAACTGTCGTCGGGCCGCGCGTAGAGTTCGCCGAAGGACTGTCGTCTGCTGCAAGATTTCAGCAAATGTTGAGAGGGGCAATGCATCTCAGTCTCCTGAGCTTGGGAGCGGCAGGCGTGCTCCTTCGCACCAGGGCTCGGAGGCAGGTCCTGTCACTCGCGCAGAGGCTTCTTTTCGCTTTCGACTAATGCTGTGTGCCTTGGAAGCAGTCCCGTTTTCATTAGTGCGTTTCCGAGCGCACCGCTGCGTGCGCCTCGCGTCGAACCTCGTTTCGACGCTCGCTGTGTCGCCCTTTCGTACGCCGCTCGTTGGCGTCGCGCGGGCATTCCGCTCGGCGTGTCGGTTTCATCTATACATATATGCATCTTGCTTTCCTCATTAGCAGGTTCGAGACGCAGAGCGCGTCTTGGCCAATAGTACTCGCCACTCCGTCGCTGGAGTTCGAAATGAGAGAGCGCAGAGAACTCGCGTTCGTTTTCCGCACGAGATTAGGCTGCTGCGAAAAAGAAAATCGAAGCACGGCGGCTTGCGGAGTTATACTCACGACAAGGGCAGGGCCAATGATCGGCAACGAGGGAGAGATCCAGGCAAGCAACTGTGAGGACCAGCGGATTTTAAAAACATCCCTGTTGCGATTGTCCGTCGCCCAGAGTTTGTTGTAACAGTCATTTCATGCGGGTGGACCCTAACCACAGTACGATCTAACGGTTTGGCGCATTCTCTTGGGAAGCAGGGAGGTGATCGAAGATTCGCTTGTGACGACTCTACAGTGTGCTTCTCTTTGTTACGCAGCTTTCGACTTCGTGGGCAGCGATGAGCTCTCGCTCGGCCCCGAGCGTTCGTGCCCCCCCCCCTTTTTTTTTTTTTCAGTGCGAACCACATTTGTCTAGAATGGTCGAGTGGGCGGCTGCGGAAAGCGTGAGCGTCCACAGCAGCTACCCAGTGGTAGCTGCTGGTTTCCGGATCTGTTTTATAGCTCGTGAACCGAACATGTGGCATGACCATGTGTAGTCCTACTTGCGGCGTCCAATTGGTCTGATGGATCACTCTAGACAAGCGTGATTCGCGCTGCACTTCGCGAGAGCGAGTCGCTGAACGCCTTCTTTAGTTGCTGAATTGGGCGAAAGGATTGAACGCGGAGGGCTAGCTCACGTTCAAAACCGAGTTTCGATCGCTTAGTCTGGACATCTGTCCTCCGTCGCCTCTGTTTCTCATACGAACTTTGCGTTTTCGGGTCGCACAGTTAATACACGCTCACACACTTTCCGGCCACGGCGATGTTACGAAGCCTTTGGTCGGAAACGCAAGCTACCCGGCGTTTTGAACGTTTTGTTTCTCGCGTTTACACCTTCGTGTGTTCTGTCACTTGTTTTTCTTGCGTGTACCTTTTGGCCGCGCTCGCTTTCTTTTTCTTTTTTCGAAATCGTCGCTTGGCCATTCCATGGCTTGTACGCAGTAGCGGACATTGTGTGTTTTTGCACGCGTTGACCCCCCCCCCTCCCACCTCCTCTCCCTTCCTTTGTTTGCTCCGTATTGCTTCGAAGAAGCCCGTAGAAACGCTATCGCGCGTTGCCGACTTCGCGCCGAGACGGGAGGAAATGCTGCTTGCGATCTGTGGTGTGAGCGTCTGACCTGACAGGCGGAGCTGATATGTGCGTGGAACGCGTCTTCGACGACGCCTCGGCCGCTCCCGCTCACCAGCTGCGGGGTTTTCGGGTTTCGAGCGGTGGCGAGGCCCGTTCGGGCTGGGACGCCTTTAAAGAGCCCTGCCACACACACACACACCGTGTAACTATGCGTAAACTATTAACGTTATTATTGCCAGTTGTTGACTGTTATGATCGCGCCAGTTTGGTTTCTTGTTTGGCTGTTGTCTTCATTTTCTAACCCCCCTTCCTTTCTTTTCTGTTTTCCTTTTTTTCTTCGATCTCGTTTTAGGAATCAAGCTATCCGTAGCTTGCCTTCACGCAGGGCTTCTGCCCGCGGCGTGGGATGGTCTAAGATATCACTAAAGCTATATATAGCAACTGTAGGCTTCTTCAATGGTCACGATACCATTCTAGGGCCCATTTGAACTTTTTAAATGCTACACACAGTTGTGGTGTTAGAAGCTAGGTGTATTTCGCCTTTTAAGTGTCTGGCGTCCATCGTGGTCAAGTTGGAAAGTCTGGGTGAATATTTTGTTTTTTAATGGTAGAACTCACGACTGCAATCATCTGCAAAGCAAACTCGTGTCACTCCTCCTCCTGTTAGACCTCGTATTACTTTTCTTTTCACATCGCGAGAGTTCTGTACACCGATCTGCCTGCTGCGTGCTTGTGGTGACCATCTTGCGCGTCAACGTTCATTTCTTCAAAATTGTCATAGCTTTTGCGTGCCTCTTGTTCAAACGTTGCATTGCTTTCCTCTTTGAGCACATCATGAAGTGAATGTTCTAGAAATAAAAAAAAAACGCGAAAACCTTGAAAAAATATGTATAACACCTAGTGAGACGTAAAGAAAATCTGTGTGTTAATTATACTGAATGCATGCCCGCACTTGTTTTCAGGGGTAATTTATGCAACAACTTATCAGTGGTACGTCGCGGCAAGTGCTTTGCATTTGAAACATTCTGCATCATAATGACCGTTCAATGCCATTGTAAATGAATCATCAACTTCATCTTCTGTTGCGAAATAAAGTTACCCAGCTCTTGTCCGTGTCTTGTATATCTGCCACCAGGCGCCGCGCCGAAGCGCGCGTCGATAGTCGTGGCATCGGTTCGCGACCGCGTTGACGCCGCGCTCGAAAAAAAATTGTCATCTCTTTCTGCACATAGGCCTAATCGTTCAACCATGCAGCAATGTGTGAGGACCCGTCATCGGCCCCTACTAGTCCTTAAAACCTTTCCTTGTGCGCCTTATTAGTCTCTTATGGGTATTATTTACGTGACGTCGGGACTGTCATATAATGTATTCATCATTGGTGGGAACTGGTGGCTGCGATCGTTCCATCTACCACAGGAGCGATGGTATATTACATGGTTTCGTATGATCTTCGTGGCCTCAGACCTTATCGAGGCATTATTTATTGGGCTCAATCCGCCTTTGTTGGCCTAAATTTCCCAGCAGGGATGTTTTCTTTGTCGCACGACAGCAATAACGCTGCGCGCACCTATATAGCAGTTGCTAATTGTTGCGTCTAGAACGCATTGGTTTGTTGAATCTGATCAATGCGCAAGATCACAAGGTCGTTTGCAGCCTAAAAATACGAAGGCAAATTTATGTTGTGCCCAGCATTCTCATGCTGGCTGAACAGCCGTGCTTGCAGCACCCTTAGACAGTAGCGCTCATATAGACCCCCCCCCCCCCCCCAAAAAAAAAAAAAAATTCTGTAGGGAACTCTGTGGCCTTGATTGAGCTGGCGGTACACTCTCGCCGCTGCGGTGACACCAGCGGAAATACTGCGTAAGGAGTTTCAACAGTCGATGAAAAGTCGGCGACTGGAATGCCGCCTCGTTACAAACCGCAGTTACTTCGACCAAGACTAGCCTGGCCCCTCTCGTTTCTGGAGTGGGTGCTCTGCGAATTGAGCCCGCAAAGCGTTAAAAAAAAATAAATTTTATGGGGCTTTACGTGCCAAAACCACTTCCTGATTATGAGGCACGCCGTAGTGGAGGACTCCGGAAATTTCGACCACCTGGGGTTCTTTAACGTGCACCTAAATCTAAGTACACGGGTGTTTTCGCATTTCGCCCCCATCGAAATGCGGCCGCCGTGGCCGGGATTCGATCCCGCGACCTCGTGCTCAGCAGCCTAACACCATAGCCACTGAGCAACCACGGCGGGTCCCGCAAAGCGTTAAGCACGGTCTTTGTCAAAAGTTTCGAAGCCGACATATCGGTAACCGCCTGTTATACGGGCCGTGCTCTTCAACTTCTCTGTAGCATCCTTTACTCCAAGTCTCCAAATATGGAAGAGAGACGATGCTATTCGCGCTCCCGTGTTTTGAAGCGTCCTGAATACCACAATAACATGGCCGCAGGTCCTACCACTCGCCGATCGGCTTTGCAACTCCGCAAGTACTGTGGCTGTGTGCTCTAAAACTTACCCAACCAGTAACTGATAGTTTAAGGAGTTATTGACAGCGTGCAGCGTACGTACATATGAAGGCAATGATTTGATGGGACGATAACGTTGCGAATGTAACAAATGTGGCTCGACAGCCTTGCAAGTTTCCCGGCAGGGCGCACGCAATTCCGTGTGCTTTGACGTAGCGCTTTCCTTGGTTGTATGAGATGTTCTTCCGATAACCGATCAAAGCTTTTAGCTCATCTTCGGCTGCGCTTGATTCGCCTTCTGTGTGACAGAGGTTCAGCTTACTAGCTCGCGACCAGCTTCGTACTCGCCTTCGTTTTACCTTACAGTCGGGTTCCGCCTGCCATCTCTCGGGCCCTCACGCCCCATTTGTCGCATCACTATGTCGCTACTATACGCGCTGCGATCGTCACCACCGTTTAGCGCGCGGCGCAGCTGTGATACAACGGGCTCGAAACATCGCCGGAATCATCTTAGGGACCCTGGACTGAGGGTTCCTCCCACACTGCTCTCGCCATTCAAATATTATTAATAAAGATTTTTTACTCTCTCTAGCACTGCATACTTCGTCGCGGCGTATTAGAAGGGAGAAGAACGGTTCAAAAGGAGTACAGGTGGTGAGGTTGGCCAGATCACAATGTATCTGGCCTGCTACTCCGCACTAGAGGGAAGAGGAGGGAACAACAAGCCATCAGAGCTAAGAGAATCACAGAAGCGAGCTTCTCCTCATAAAGACTCTTATTGCGGAGAAACCGGCTCTGCAGGCACTGTCACGCAAGCTACATCTGTATGGATCGATAGATAAATGACATCCTTGAGGTCCGTCGGTGCGCGCCATTAGTGCACAGCGTTCCGCTCCTACGTCGGGACGGAGAGGCCATGCCGCTCCGCAAAATGATTTTATTTCCCGACTTCTCCTCCTTTCTCTTCACTAAAATCTCCTCCTCCTCTTGATTTTATTGCGCTACCAATTATACGGACACTCGAGACGCATTGCGCCGCCGCCGCCGTGTTGTTCTGGAATCGACAGCGCGTGCGCGGCCTGCGCGTGCAGAGTCGGAAGGCCTCCAGAGGCGCGCAGTGCGTTTGCCTGCAAAAACGACGGAGGCAGGTGCGCACGCAGTCACGCTCAGCTTCATTTGCTATTCCGGAACCAGGGTAGCGTTGCGGCTTCCCCCACTAGCATAGGCGTTGTGCACACACACATACATTAGCTCTCCTGCTGAGGAGCTGTGTGCATGCCACACCGGCGATGCATACGCTTAATCTCGGCTGTGGGGCGCTGACAAACGCCGACGGTCGCTTGTCAGTCTCATATCGTGCGCAATTATTCTGCGGTGCCTGCAACGCCACCTGGCGGCGCTCCTCACCACGCCAGCGTATTTACGCCAGCGTTGAAAGACGCCTGATATCTGCGGGGGCGCTGTTCCCGTCGTTGCGCAGCAACAGTTTTCTGGCGTGCAGCATCGCGCCATGTCTCCTCCGCGTATTGTTAGCACACTGCACGAAGGGCTCAACCGCAACACTAAACACTAGTTGTCGCTTTCAACGCATCGCCTTCGGGCGAAATTGCCAGTTTCCGAGATGCCCTGCGAGGATCGTGCGCCGAAGCTGACTGCAGTGACGAAGTCGGGATCTTGACGCGGCGTTTTCCCTTGCTACAACGCTCGAGAATGCTGGCATTTTCTTTTTTAAAGCGAAAGCTTTACTACGCCAGCCAGCGAGCCATTTCGGCTCGTCGCGCCGTGTGCCGTATACAGGCAGCCGTATGCCATATGTCGTGGCTGACGAACAACCTTGAGCCGCCGTTGCCCACCACCGTCGCCGCTCCCTCCACCAGATGTGCTCCGCTGGTGTAGAGAGAGAGGAGGTGTCGCCTCGCGGGGGGGGGGGGGGGGTATATATATGCGCTTCGCCTCAGTGTATCCTTCCTTTCTTTAGATCACTATCATCTATCATCTCAGTGTATTTAGTCGTTATGGAGAGCGCGAAAGAGACGCAACAACGACAGAACGAAGCGAGGAAGAGACAACGCGCTGAAGAGACGCCAGAAGAACGCGCCGCACGACTCGACAAGCGTGGTAACGAAGATGCAGCTAGAAGAAATCGTGCCACGTCCCGGAGTGACTCTTCAACTGCGTAAGAGACCGCTTTGAGTTCTCGAGAGCGTCGGAATGAGCCGCTGCGTAGACGATGTGCCGAGGAAACGGAGCAAGAACGGGCAAGAAGACTCGAGACCACAAGCGTAGCCATGCAGCTCTTGCTTTCGCAATTCAACTAGGGTTAACCAGAGCTAAACCACAGGCAATTTCTTTTAGAAATGCAACAAGACTAATTTAGGTGCTGTCAGCGCTAACGACCTTCGCTCGTCCGATCTTATATGCTCACCTTGATAACAACAACAACAACAATAATAATAATAATAATAATAATAATAATAATAATAATAATAATAATAATAATAGTAGTAGTAGTAGTAGTAGTAGTAGTAGTATTGTTACGGTCCAGCAGTCCTGGCAAGACTTCGCGGCTCCTTGTATTGTTGCGAAAACGACGTTGTCTTCGGAACTTCTCGGGGCATGTTTCCTGATGAGAGTGACGACCCCGTAAGGTGACGACTCCGACGAGGTTCGGGTGGTAGGGATTCTGTCATTGGGCGCTTGTCTATGCCCAGAACCTCCACCACATTGTTAAAGGCGTGAAAAGGGGTTTATTTTAAGAGGGCGGACATCAACTTCTTGACGGTATTGGATGCTGTTATTCTCTTCGCTCCGCCGATTCTACTGTTACTGCAGTTGCCCCACCAGCCTCAATCCACTGTGACAATATAACAACAATAAGAAGAAGAAAGAAGAAAATCGCTTTAATGTAAGTGCCTGCTTATCTCTTGGTGTAAGTAATTGAATCCAAAGATCCTTCCTTACCTTTCGTCCCTTCAGTGCTCACGAGGTGTGTCGTTTGAAAGAGCGTAACCTGTAACACTTCAGATGTACGTTACAGCAGTGAACATCGAGTTCTTATTTACTTGTTACATAGGTTCTTATCAGCTCCAAGCCACAAGCCGGTACGATATATTAATCGCACTGAACAACCTGAAATGTACAAGAGCAGTACAAACAAAAAAAGTACCTTAACATAGACAACAGCGCTACGAAACACGGAAGTTTGCGCCATGGACTCAGGGACGCAGCAAAATACTCAGCTGAAGTGGATTTAAGGTGAACCTCAGATATGTCCATCCAATATTCTCTATAATTTATGCTTAATGAATGGTGGATTGTCGAGACGTTTTGCTTGAGGACTTCTTTACGAATGATTACTTAAATGAATTCTAGAGGCAAACGGGACGGCAGGCTGTAATACTGCCTGTGGTAAGCGAATACGGAGCTACATGCCATCCTCTCAATTTCCTTACGACATAAGGAGGGGAAGGTTGTCTGCACGTGGATCTATCCTTCCGATACTTGATGACAATTCCTCCGCCCGAGCACCTTCTTAAGAAAGTTTAAGAAACTGAAGCCATAGGTCTGTCATCCGGTGCGTCATCATTCTAAAGCTCATCTCGAGCAAGACAGCGCCCACTTCCAGTCGGGGACAGGACGCGAGCGTGCGGCTTGTAAGCCATTTAGCGCACGATGACGCACCGGCCGGCCCATCCCCTGACACAACGCCCTCAGAATGAGTCTGCTAAACGTTACCAATCGTAAGTACACGTCATTTTGCAACTTCAAGAAATGTCTGGATGCCTCCGTCCTTAATGTCCATTGTCCTCGCGGGAACTTATACGACGTGCTTCAACCGCCTGCTTTATAGGCGTATGCAGCATAATTTTGCGTGTATAGTAAAATAATCAGCCCCAGTATTAGAAGGGCGTATGAGCAAGCCTTGGGACTCCCGGCAAATACGTCAAACGAGAAATTCTTGGCGCTCGGCGCGCACAACACACTAGACGAACTTATTGAGGCCCAGAGAGTAGCGCAGTATGAAAGGCTTACACAGAGTTTGACGGGGAGACACATCTTAGATGACATCGGAATAACCTACGAAGCACAGCACGGAGTGCGGAGAGACATCCCAAGGAAAATAAGGGAACATCTATCAATACCCCCAATCATCAGAAATATGCACCCGGAGTTTCAGCAAGATCGAAGAAACGCAAGACTGAGAGCTCTCCACAAAAGATTCCGTAGTGCCACGGACGTGGTCTATGTGCACGTGGCGGAGTACGCAAATAAGACAGAGTATGTCGATAGTTGCTACGAGTCTAGAGGGTGACTGCAGAGTTAGTGGGACGGTAAAAACACGGAAGGCAGAGGTGGCGGAGGAGGCTGCCTTAGCACTGGCAATAGCCTCCACGGAAGCTAACATCGTAGTAAGCGACTGCAAGACAGCCGTCGAGAACTATGCAAAAGGAAGAATCTCGCCGGAAAGCCTGATAAGCTTAAACAACTTTCCTGAAGGTCGCCACATTCACATTACATGGGCACCCGCACACTCCTCCCTTCCCGGGAACGAAATAGCGCACAACCTGGCTCGAGAACTGACAGGCCCAGCAGGTGACACGTAACAAATACTAGGAACGGAGAGAGACCGGATGACCAGCTTTAACGAGTTCACCAAACACTATAAATTGGGAAGGGCCCATTTCCCCCCGGCACACTCCTCGCTGAGTAGACGGCAAGCGACGACATGGCGCCTCTTACAAACAGATACATATCCGAAACCGATGGCCTACCACCGCTACTACCCGGACCTTTACACGGATGGTTGTAGATTCTGTCAAGAAAGGCCGGACCTACAACATATGGTTTGGGTTTGTTCTCGGACACCCACACAGAATAAAATAAACAAGACCAGAGAGCAGTGGGAGACCGCGTTGCTCAACTGTGCACCGGAAGATCAACGCAAGGCAATCCAGCAGGCCGAAGATGCCTCCAGGGCCCAAGGGCTCGAGGCCGTCATCTAGGTAGAGAGGCGTAGGTCTCAAATCTAATGTGCACAAATAAAGTTTATTCCTTCTCCTCCCCGGACGGAACACGCGCAACAGGTTTTGTGTTTCAACACATGCATACGTGCACTGTTGGGAGTTCATCGCGTCGTGGTCTACGACTGTACTCTGGACCACACACCGTGGAAAAGAACATGGGCGGCATTGCTTGAGGAAGTGACGCGTTGAGACGCGAGATTGTATCTCGAGAATGACGAGCTTTCCGTTGACCTTGTCAAGTGCACCTCAACGGGTACTCCTCTGCCTCCTTCTGGTCACGTTCCACAAGCTGTGGAGACAAACCCGCTCGGATTCGCTGGAGAGAAGAAAAAAATGGAGAGAAGGAATTATCAGGCGGTGCCACTGGGCACTCGTTTGAAATACCGAAGGTTCACGACAGTACACGCCAACAGGCAGCTTGCTCGCGTCTGCACTCGGGCATTTTAAGTTTGAATTATCTCTCAGCGGAACAACGACAACGAAATAAGTAAACGCATGCGTGCTTCCGCCATAGTATAACTATCAATTCGATGAAGCTCTTCGCAAAAGGCTGATGCCCCCGACATGTTGTGTGAAAGCCTGTGACTTGATTGCGCTTTTGAGGTGTCTGCGCGCTTTACCGCCTGTTCTCGTTATGCGTTTGTGCGTGCTTGTGTGAGAGAGAGAAGTCTGGTGTGCGTAAACGTGGACCCCTACTCAACCACGCTGACATTCACCGCTTACCACCGTACCAACCAACCCATCTGCTACTGGCCGGTTACATAAAGCCCGAAATCATTTTTCATAGGACTGGTAAGGAACTATCTACACGGCAGTGCTGTCTCACCTGTCGGAGCGAGCCTGGGGTGGTGAGCAGGAAGTAGATCATGTATGCAGGAATCATGACCATGGAAGCGAGGGCCATGAACCAGCCCAACATCTCGCCCCACCACGGGTACGTGTACGTCTTGGCGTACACCAGCGGTTGGTACTTGATCACCGAGAACAGGAATATAGCCTGCAATGAGAGGAGGCTTCGCTGGCTAATTGGCGTTTGAAAAGCCCGTTCTTGTGTGTTTCTACGGGAGGACAGTTTGAGCGACGCATGAGAAAACGCTAACCACACTGTTCGCGCAGCCCTTTAGTGCCACAAGGTAAGAAGTGGTGCCGTTTTATTCTTGTTACCATACCACCCGCTTGCACCCTTTGCTCGACGTCAAGTCTGAAAGGCGTTTGAATAGCTAATTTCTCATTCGCTCGAGCGAAGGAAGAGGCGCGAGGCCTGTCTCAACCTCATGTGATTACAATAATTTCAAAAAGTCACAAACAGTAATAAAGAGAATGAAGCGTAACGAAGCCATTCACAAATAAAAATGATGAAAACATTTTTGCTGTGAGGAGCTAATGCGAGATCCGTCATCGCAAGAACGCCACAAAAAAGCACGATAGGTGATTCTATATGAATATTAGCTTCGCTGTAACACATTCAGAAATATAAATAAAGAAAATATAATGTCTGCACATATCTGGCTGCACAGTCCGAGGCGTCATTAAAACGATTCCGGACGGTAGAATAACTTGTCACGTACCACACACATGACCGGCGCGAACACCGTCCAGCCCAGTCGGAACAGGAGGCCTGGACGTCGGCCGATCATTTCCTGGATGTTATCTGAGATGTTCCTCGTTCCTGCATAGACACAGTGCGTTGTTATCCCATTATCTACAGCGTTAGCGGGCAACCGCTGTCTGAGGACGCTATTCTCGGCCCATGGCCTGACACTGCAACTTCAATGCGGACAACTAAAGTACTGTTCAAGTTCCTAGTAGGGCCACCATCTAGTAGGGCCACCGTCTAATATACATAAGCACTCACCGCTTGTCTCATCATAATAATCCATCCCAGTACTTTCATTCCCCTTCACTCTTTCCCTGTGCGGAGTTGCAGACTAGAGCGCACTAGCTCAGGTCGACCTCTCTGTTATCGCTATCAGTAAAATATCCCTCTCCCTCGCTATTTGTATAACGAAGGGAAAACTCAGTATAGCTAAGAGTGCTCCCCGCAAGTTCGAAGATCCCAGGTACACCCGGTGTTTCACGTCATTTCGACCAAACGTATCGAAAGCGTGGTTTCTCGTAGATCAACAGACTAATGAAAGGGGCCAGCTGCTGGTGATTTGTAATGGCTGACTTCACTAAGTGGCGAAGAAAGGGCTAATCTCCGGAAACTGGCCATTTAGGAACTTTTTTTCGTTCTGTTGACTTCTTTTTGCGCGACAATAATATTCTCCGTGTGACACTTTAATAACCTGTACAAAAAATAATTTTATTAACACCGAAGGCGCCGATGGGCTATTTACGATGCGTAGCGGAGAAACACACTCGAGCCTTCATGTCTTCGTTCCTGAATCGCTGACGCGATTCAGAACCGACAATTTCGACAGGAGTACTGGCTTCCTGTCTGTATGTTTAGTGTTCTGTGTAATGAATCATGTCTAATAAAGATTTGATTGATTTGATTTGTCTGATTGAAGCGTAACTCTTTGAAATCGCTGTGTGTATTTTGCTGACAGCAGCATGCAACAGTTGAAACGTGTCTATACGCTTTAGCCTCCCAAGATATAAATGGATATGAAGTGTGAAAAATGGAATCATCTGGTTTTTTTTTCTTTGCTCATTCGATGACTTGAGCTCCCAGGTCTTCACGCTTGTGTTTGTTTGTTTGTTTGTGCGTGTGTGTGTGTGTGTGTGTGTGTGCGTGTGTGTGTGTGTGTGTGTGTGTGTGTGTGTGTGTGTGTGTGTGTGTGTGTGTGTGTGTGTGTGTGTGTGTGTGTGTGTGTGTGTGTGTGTGTGTGTGTGTGTGTGTGTGTGTGTGTGTGTGTGTGTGCTAGCGGGCCGTCAGGGGCTAAAGAATAAATGCTATAATCATAGCAATTAGCTGGGGCTCACCATATACCCAAGAAAGAGCAGTTGCCTGAGAGAACACTACGAACAATAGTGTGATACCGCTGATAGCGTAGTTGTCCATTAATTGAAACAGATACATTCCACCCTGCAATGAGAGATAAGAAAAATCAACATTCACTTAAGAGGCACATACATGCTAGAAATAGGTGCTGTTTCGTAAAGCAGAAACACATCGGTTACATTTTAGCAGCTGTTTATATTATTATTATTATTATTATTATTATTATTATTATTATTATTATTATTATTATTATTATTATTATTATTATTATTATTATTATTATTATTATTAATTACAGGTTAAAGAAAAAAGTGCATGTGGCAGGTGGAGCTACAAATGTAAGTGTACATCGTGTGGTAAAATTTGGGTGCACGATCAAGAATCTTCCGATGGTCAAAATTAATTCGGAGTCCCCCGCTCCATGAAAACCCATTGCGAATTTCCGGAACGTTAAAACGCATAATATTATGTATGATGTTATGTCAGGATGCTTACCTCGATGAAGTACAGTTTCTGCCATTTTACTGCATTGCTGCTTCTGAAGAGTTCCTCAATTTCATCAGGAATTCAGGATTAAAATGACACTATTGTTTCGCAAGTGCGGAGGACAATAACAAGAGCAAGAAAGAAAGAATGAAAGAAAAAAAAAGCATTTTCAATAAGTGATGATTGTTAAGACTATTCATCATGTAAACACATCTAAATGCAACACAGAGAGAAAGATAATCGGGATATCAATTGTCGCCTGAAAGAGACACCGCCCTCACTCGCTTGAGGAGGAGAGAGAAAAAGAAGATGAAGGCACACCACGTCACATTACGCCCAGAGTAGGAGCACTACAGACGAGGGTCGAATCCTGTAGTTGGGAATAATTTGAGGTCATATTTGTGGTGTTTGTATCGAGTTGAAGCTGGACTTTTAGGGAGAAAAATAATCATTGAGCGTAGTTTGAGAAAGATCAAGCTGCCCTGAACCTGGTCAGCACTATCGACTGAGAACTACTGAGAATAAAAGTACTGTAGCACCAACGGCCACTTGCCTGAGTCGTCATGGGGAGACCTAAGAGAAACTGGGTCACGACCAAACAGAAAGTAACGAGCTTGCGCCGGGTCATCAGGGATGGCCATTGGTCGATCAGGCCGGCGACTACCCCTTCGGATGTGCAGAACTGCAAGAGCAGACAGACATAAATGAATGCATATGGCTTTTTGGTTCCGTTTACAAATTTACAATGTTAGCCAGAGCGGAAACCTGCCCGGGAAGCAGTCTTAGAGCAGTTCCAGGCAAGTCGTGGGTGATCTATCTATCTATCTATCTATCTATCTATCTATCTATCTATCTATCTATCTATCTATCTATCTATCTATCTATCTATCTATCTATCTGTCTATCTGTCTATCTGTCTATCTATCTATCTATCTATCTATCTATCTATCTATCTATCTATCTATCTATCTATCTATCTATCTATCTATCTATCTGTCTGTCTGTCTGTCTGTCTGTCTGTCTGTCTGTCTGTCTGTCTGTCTGTCTGTCTGTCTGTCTGTCTGTCTGTCTGTCTGTCTGTGTCTGTCTGTCTGTCTGTCTTATCCTCAAGGTACATACAGTATATTATAGAGGGAAGGCGCAAAACATAATAGAACAGAACTCAAAAAAGCAGCATTGAAAACAAAAATGCAAAGTTTGAAGGCCATGATAAAAAGACACAAGCAGCTTAAACATCGGTGGGAATACAAAAGCAATTTGTAATACAAAAAGTGGTTCGTTAGATTGCACTTGTACAAAATATCAGCAAAAATCGAAGTTACAGCACTATAGTTCACGTTAACTAAAGCACTTTTGAAGAGAATGGCATCGCTTATGTTCAACATTGACGCAGGTGGGCTATACCATTCGACATAGGTTTTTGGAAGAAGTGACTTCGTACACGTGACAGTGTTACATAATGATTGACTTCATGGCGATGATCTCTACCAGCAAATGTAAATGGTGAGAAATATGTAACATGAGAAAGCGACGAGCTGCATTATGACAGTAAATTCTATGAAAGAAGTGACTCGCCATCCCGGCCCTGCGAAAGTGGATGTCCAGAGAAGCTGTAACAAATTCATCGCAACAGCTGCTGAGTGGAGTATGCATTGCTTTATTGATGGTTCGGGTGCTTGTTTTGAGCTTGTTCATTACTGAAACGTGTGCTGTACCGTGTGTTGCACTTGTGTTTTCAATGAATGTATGCACTGTTTGCTTCACTTTGTTGAGCGCTTGTAATGATCCATTGTGTTTTCCGCTTGCTAACGGGGGTATGAACCATTCCTTACGGGGGTATGAGCCATTGCATTTTTGCTTGCATAAGCCGTTGCTAATGATGACAGGTGCTTGTTTTGAGCTTGTTTTTTATTGAAATGTACGCTGTTCTGTACGTATTGTGCGTGATTCCAGTGAATGTATGCACTCTTCGCTTCACATTGCGGAATGCTTTTAGCCTCTGCATTACAAGGGGGATGAGCCATTGTATTCTTGGTTGCTTAGGGGCGTATGAGACATTCCTGATGATGATAATTTTTGTTCACGGACCTACACGAAAAATGTCGACCTCTTAGAGGCTACAAGCTTCGCTGTAAAAGTGAAATGCGAGCTTGCTTCCGGCGAACAGTTAGTAATGAGATGTGGCGCAGCTAGAATTTTCTTTTTTCGCCGGGAGCACCCGCTTGACCGGAGATGGGAAGGGGGATGAAGAGGGGCAGCTGGGAAGGGCCGCCTGCTAAGAAAAAATTCTGGAAGGGGAGAGGGCACGGCCCAGTTTGCCACCCCCTCGATACTCAACTGGATGTCAAGAGCGGTTTCTATTTGCATTACTCTAGCTATACGATGCTGGTTTGCTAGTATAAAGCGGGCAGAACGAGTTCGCATTGCTTTGATTGTGTAGATCCCAAAACAACGAGGTTAAACTACTTAAAGGGACACTAAAGATAAGTTATAAATCAGTTCAGACTGATAAAGTATTCTTTAAAAAGCATAGTTACGTTAATTTCGCGTTATTAGGTGAATTATTAAAAATGAAATGAAGGTCACAGTTTCATTTTCTTTTCATTTCGCACCGATATTGCTGTGCCGGTACGTCATTGTGACGTCACGGATCTCAAATAATTTTTTATCCTATCTGTGGTTCACTAAAGGTTCTTGAAACTAGCTCGTTTCAATCTGTGGCTAACCTAACAAAATACATTTAATGACTTCAGAGCATTCCATATGGCAGAAACAAGGCTTATTTATATCATTCGATACAAATGCTGTTACGGACTGGACGTTCCTTCAATTGAGTAACTTGTAAACGAGTAAGTATTTTAGTAATCTAGTGCGCTGTGACAGCAGCAGTAAAGAAACTAGAGAAGAGCATGTCCCCAGATAGAAACGTAGGTTGTTGCGTTCGTTAGAGGAGAGAAATGTGATATTAAGAGCATGAAAACGTGGTGAGACTGATTAAATGATAAATTGCTCTGCCAGAAACAAGGGAGAAAATTTCAAATATGGGCGGCCTAAAAAGGAGGCATTCTTATTGAATTATTGGAAATGATTAAGCAGAAGTTATCTGTCGAATTCACTCGCTAAGGAAGTGTGCCCGCTCTGTTACAATTGCGGCGTTCTCGCGGCAAAATCATTCTGCTCATGTGGGTCGATCTCTCTATCTCTCTCGAGGCTCCAAAAAATTGTTGGTATCCATCATATCCGAGCAGAAACGAATATTCGACTATTTAGAGTGGTAAATTCTAGAATCGAATGCGAATCTAATAACAGGGACTGTTCCATTCATATTCAAAATTTAGAATATTCGCACACCCTATACTTATAGTAAAAACAACAGACCGTGAGGTGATTATTAAATTAATGGATGTGTTACAGAGAGTCCGTCAATCAGCGACTTCTATTACCGAACGATATAGACTGCCACGCGAATTCCCTCCACATACAATACACTCAGTAAATAACGAAGCTTTTTTAACGAAGAAGCCGTGCACGACACATTCAACAGCGAGGTGTTGCGTGCCCACCTGGCTGTTTATTCCGAGGAGGAGCAGCATGACGAAGAAAAGCAAGGACCACAGCATCGAAGCCGGCATTCGAGTGACGACCTCGGGGTATACGAGGAAGGCCAGGCCTGGTCCTGAGGAAATGGTGCGAGAGCATGGGACTTCGGCGCTTCGTCACAAGTAACTGTCGCGAGAATCTGTTCACCAGTAAGGAGCATTCTTACACAATTCGTTCGCTACCAACAATCTGTGTGCACATAGACATTTAGCACTGTCGTTCGATGGGCGAAGCATTGAGCCGGTTAGCAACGTTTAGCGTTGCTAGGGTTGCTAGCATTGCGCCTGAACTTTTCGATGAGAGAGAGAGAGATATGAAACATATTTATTGAGCAGTTTAGTATATGGGGTAGATCCTTATTTCGGGTAGCCATCTGCTATCTTGGCTCGACCGGCCCTCCCGACCAAGCAGGAGCCGGACGGTGTTCTAACTGCATGCGGGTGCGACACGTTCGCGCGATGCAGCACGCTAGATAGGTCCTCCTACCCGCAGTGATAGTTTAGCGGATATCGCGTTGCGCTGCTAAGCACGAGGTCACAGCATCGAATCCGGCGGTGGCACTTGGATGGGAGCGAAATGCCGAAACGCAGAAAAAAAAAAGGCCGTGTAGTGGTAGATTGGGTGCACGTTAAAGAACCTGAGGTGGTTAAGATTTATGCGAAGTCCCCCGCTACGGCGTGCCTCATAGTCAGATCGTGGTTTTGGCACGTAAGACTCCCGAAAAAGAAACTCCTGCTTGGCAGAAGCAATAGCGTCCTGGCAGCTACACTGCAAAATATAATGCGCCATTCAAAGCGAAGAAGTGTAAATCACACCCTTTTAGCGGTAAGGTTGTGAGCTAGACAAATTTACACCCTTTTTGAGTGAAAGGGTGTGAGCTATAAACAAATTTACACCCTTTTTGAATTAATGGTATGAGCTATGACAGACTTACACCCTTTTGGGTATAAGGACGCGAGGTATGAACAGATTTACACCATGTTATACTTTGAAGGGTGCCAATTATTTTACGGTGTACCAGGCGTTTTACAACGCTGAGGTGATGAGCGCCGCCGATGGCGTTGTTACAAAATAAAAATCAGATCTTGGCTTTTTCTGACAAAAAGAAAATTCTTTAGAGCTTGCTCCTGTCATTCGTGGAATGATAGGTGTGAAAATTCTGGCTGTAATTAGCGAGAGTTCTTTTTTTTTTAAATTATGGGGTTTTACGTGCCAAAACCACTTTCTAATTATGAGGCACGCCGTAGTGGAGGACTCCGGAAATTTCGATCACCTGGGGTTCTTTCAACGTGCACTTAAATCTAAGCACACGGGTGTCGAGAGTTTTTTTGCATTATCCAAGTGCAAAAACACCCAATATAGGAGCTGTTGTTCCGTTTAACCGGCAATTCCGTTTAAGCGATATTGTTTACCGAGAATCTATTTCGCTTTGCTATCGGTGTCAATGCTTCGCTCTTCAGGCGAAACTGCATTTTTCTCTATTAAATACCTTAATGACCAATTACTGCTCACTAAATTAGCAGTAGAAACACGTTATTAAAATTAAATTCTGGGGTTTTACGAGCCAAAACAACGATCTGATTATGAGGCACGGCGCAGTGGTGCACTCCGGTTAAATTTTGACCACCTGCGGTTTTTTGACGCGCCTCCAATGCACGGGTGTTTCTGCATTTCGCCCCCATCGAAATGCGGCCGCCATGTCCGGGATAAAAAAAATGTTCTTGAAGAGCCATGCAGATTACACAGCGGTCCAGCATGGTTGGAAATCAAATCAGACTTATACTGTAACTTGCACTTGTGCTGAATTACACGTAATTATTCAATTGCGTAATTTGGTAATATTGTAATTTACCGATTACTTTGTTTACTCGGTAACAGTAACTGAAATTCACTCGGGAAAGGACATAATACGATGTTTCAGTTTTTGACTGCCTTTATCGAGAGCGCCTTCCGCTAGCCCTAGCAACAATGAAGCGCTGCGCTTTATCGAGAACCCAGACCCCGAGCATCATGGCATTCCGTAACCACAATCTTGTGAGTAAGGTGTTCGTACCTTACTACGGAGCCTTTCTCTCCAGCACGCACATCGAACGAGCCTTCGGTGTCGCGACAAATGTGTTCACACGAAAACGAGGGAAGATTACCGAATAATATCTTGAGAAGTAATTCTTTTGCAGGCAAACAACGCGTGAAGGGCTGCAGAGAATGCATCGAAAAAGCCTGGTCAGCTCGTTCTATTTACTGTATTTGTGAAATGGTAATGAAAGTAGGGAGGAAAGTAACATTAAGGTGATCGAATATAATTTGGTAATTGCCCAATTACTTTTGCAAAGCAGGAACTGGTAACTGTAATCAATTACATTTTTGAAAGAAGTAATTGTAATACTAATTGGTACACCATTCTTTCTGTAGTGTGTACACAAGACTGAAGTCATTATAAGGCACTTACCCGATTTCACGACGTCGCCTACTGACTTTCCAGCTACAGAAGCCATGTGACCAAGCACAGTAAATATAACAGTACCCGACAGAAGGCTGGTCATAGGGTTGACGATACAGACTATCGCCGAATCTCTGCGAGCAGTGGAGAACAAAACGGAAATAAGAGTACCATCACGCTGGCACGTACGACACGCGAGCGCGCACTCATCGACTCGCGATTGACTTGGACTTCTAAAGACCGAACCGGCGATGCATTAACTCCAGTCGCCCTCAGTCGCAAGCGAGCGTATACAACGATTTTTCATCAAGAACTTTTCTTTTTCTTGCGCACAGTTCACCAGGAAGGACAGAAGGCGACGGAAAAAGCACTTCTTTCGTGCGGTAGATACTACGTCCTACTACGTCGGCTACGTCGTACTACGTCATACGTCATACTACACCGGCTAAACGGGACGATGTATAAATGGCTGTCTGCGTGAACACGTCAACGGGATGCGCAGGTCTTCCCGCAGACACGTGGAGGAGGTAAACACTGCTCTACAGGCGCAAGTGCACTCCTTTGTTTGAGACGGTTTTGAAAAGTGGGTGGCTGTGGCCACGTATAAGCACCAAAGGGCTTGTGGGATTTGTGAGACCTTCCACATACGTCTGACCGGAATTATTTGCGTTAGCTCCTCAACCATTGCATTAGCCTCCCATTCAATGCGTTAGCTTTCCATTCATTGCATTATTGTACATACAGTAAGATTGATTACTTGTCGACGTGAAGCAAGTGACACGCTAGCTTTGACATGTGCCTTTGTCCTGGTTATGCAAGTAATACATATGTACATTTATCTTTTTCCCTGCTTTCGCCTCTAACTATGTATGTATTGCTGTGCAAGCAATAAAAACTGATGGCTGTCAGTACCGCTCTGTTAAGTCGCCTTCTGTCTTTCCTTGTGAATTTTCGCAAAAAAAAAAAATATTTTCCTTGATGAAAGAATGTTCCACCAGCCAGCCCAAGCAGCTAGCTACCTTGTGGTATTCTGCGAAAAGCGCAGTGTCTTCTAATCGGACACGCCTGGCACCTCCACCCGACTATGTCTAGCCACCATAGCCCGACCTTGCAAAACGGACGTCTATCGAAGCGCTTATCACCTACTAGGGTGTGCAGCGCATTCTTTGTCTAGCGTTCCAAGCACCGGGACTTGGCGGCCGCCCTTGGAGACTAGACTCGATGCAAATGAGTGCGCGCAGCGCAGTCGTGGCAATCGATGCCTTTGCCCATGAAGCAGGTGTCATCTTCATTCCTTAGACGAGCAATTGGATGAACTCCAATTGAACTCCTCGGGAACGGCCGCTAATTCCGACGATGCACCTACTCTCTCCTTTGCCCCTTACCCATCTCTTCCCACTTAGGCAGATACACCTTCGGATAACGAACGCGAATTCATTAATTCACCCATCTTTCACTCCTCCATTATCCTCCCCGCTTACAGGGTTGCCAAAGTCCGCAATGTACAAGGTGCGGCAATATGAAAGGGAACACCGGATTTTCGATAAAAGGCGGCAATATTCCTTGCGTGAACTCACAATGAGAAAAAGTTAAATGAGGGTGATTCTTCAACATGTGGCCAATATAACAAATAACAATGAATAACGTTCTGGCTTGCATGTTTTCAGTAATCGCTATTTCAGCGCACATGAAATATTTCCTTTATTATTAGCGTAGTTTGCACAGGTGCGGACAAATGTAATTGGAACGCGGGAACTGTGGCCTAACTGCATCCCAGTGCCGTCAAGCAGCCTCGAGGGCATGCGAGAAATTGGATGACGCATCCATGTAGTCCGGCGCTCATGGCTCGATGCACCACTGGATCTGTTTCTGTGCACGTACATCGAAGTGTTGCTCGCAGCGTGTTCCAGGCGGGAGCGTGTTCCTATTACTTTTGTCTGCACCTGTTCTCGCCCCCACCAATTCCGTGCAGTGCAGCGAAGGCTAGTGTTAGTACCAGACTATCACTAACAATATCAGGGTGTGAGTTCCTAGAAGGGGCTTGACGATAGTGTGCTAATAATTCCTTCGTGACGCTTTCATTCAGTGGGCATTAATTTTAGGGCGATCAGCGGCGAACAATGTAGGCGCCATTTTTCTCGTTCCCGTTTCTGGTTGGCTGATGTTACCCTTAGGTTTCGCTGCATTGAATATAGGTAGTAAGGCGAAGTATAGTTAACTTCCGTGGCATTTCCTTCCTCTCGTATTAACGTGTTAGGACGTCCATCCTTCATGCGAAAACGTGATTACATCCTTTCCTGTTACACCCGCGTCTATCAACGTTGTTTCTATCCGCGAGTCGCGAATATTACTAGCTTTTGTCGATGAAAAGAAAAAAAAAGCGAACGAAAGCCTGGCGCAGGCTCTCACCTTATGAAGTTCTGGTGAAATTGATTGTAGCTACCGAGTGTCACGAGAGAACCGAATCCAACTCCGTAGCTGTAGAACACCTGAGTTCCAGCAGCAATCCATACCTAAAGAAAAGGAAATTGGACCATAAAGATTAACACACGGTTAAATAAGTTATTGAAATAACATTAACTCATTGAGTTTATTCCTTTTTTTAAATATAGTACAGATTCTGACTCGTTGTCTTCGGTTACAAACGTCGTCCTACGCGCGAGGAGAGATTTTTCACGCCGCAAAACGGTTTGTCGGGAGACAATTCCACCGAGATGCTACACTCTATAAGAAAAACTTCGCACATTTCTAAGGATGTCTTGTTCTCGCGTGCACTTCCTTTCTATAACGCCGCGACAACGGAGACGGCACTACTGCCACACACCGACCTCCTGGGCCCATGTACCTTCATTTGTTGCGCAGTTACCACTCCGGAAATGACTCCGGAATCGTTCCACGTTTTCGCGACCCCGGAATGGAATGCGAATGGAATTACGTCTTCTTCCGAAACTAGAGCGCTTTTACGTCTATACACGCTGTTCTTTATCAAAATATGCCTAAGAACCAACCAACCCACGTTCAAACATTAGTAAGTCAGAGCCTCGAATTTAACAATAAAGCAGTATTTTTAATATGGCTTGGTTGATTACAAGCACGGTACATATATAAGCAACGCGCCTACTACAATTCTGTCCTTATAGACTGAGTTGCTTCGAACTTTGTCTCGATTCTTCGCGTAATCGTGGGTCTATGTCTTTGGTACCCGTCGCGCGGAACTACGGCGGCGGCATACTCCTCCCCTCCCCCTAACGCCTTGTGATTTTTTTTTTTTTCGGCGGCGCCTTCGCCCCGGCCGCCTGCTGTCTCCCCACCCTTCGCTTTTTTGTTTTTGCTTCTGTCGCCGTTGGCGACTCAGACGCATATTCGAAAAAGCGCTTCTCTAAGTTGTGATCCGTATTGACGCTGGCGCGATGCTTGTGTTCACTGCAAGCTTTCGCATACCAACTTGTGCGCCGTCTCACCTCGTACTACTCCCCCCCCCCCCCCCCTCCAACCTTTTTGCAACACTGTCCCCCCTGTCCAGACACACGAAGACCTTTGCAGGAAACCCTCCTTTCCAGCCTTCTATTGCAAATAAAAAGCGCTTCCATAACGCACTGCCACACTGGCTCCTGCGCCCAGCGGCTCACGCACAGAGTAAGTCCGTCAACATGGAACATAGAGCATACTGGAAGCATTTTTTTGAAATTACCCATGAAGAAAACAAACAAGCTGTGCGCTGTACGCTTTGCTCCGAATCTACACATGCTGTAGTCGGCGTTTCATCTAATTTGATTCGGCACCTAAAAAGGAAGCATGAACGTAAGTACATACAACAGAAAGGGCTGGCAAACCAGCCGAAGTCAACGTCGGCCTTCACCGCTGGGTGCAGCCCTGTGCCTGTTCATCGAAATGCTGCTCTTGACGACGCCATGATCAATATGATTTGCACTGACATGGAGCCCTTTCGTGTTGTCGAGAGGGATAGATTCAAACAATTCGTAGCGGTAAGTTTGATTATATTATAAGTCGCCTTTCATCAAAGTAACTTCTTTGTATTCTTTCAGATTCAGGTCGCCGTCTAGGGCTACAAGTTGTCATCGCAGGATGACCTCAGAGAGAAGTTCCTGGTCGGGAAAGTATCAGCGATGTAGACCAAAATATCATCGTCTTTGGCGGGAGCAGAGTACGTCCGTATCGCATTAGACGTGTGGACGTTGCTGTCTACGAAGGGCTTCCTGGCTGTCGAAACAACGTTCGTGGACAGCGACTTCACGGCTCACACGTACCTCCCGAGTTTCACTCGCCTGGCGGGGAGCCACACAGCTGCTCGGATCCGCACCGAGTATGACGCAGCGCTGCTGCAGTGGAACATCGCTGACAAGGTGAAATATGTATGTTCGTACAATTTTGCCTTCGTTAACTGTTCTTATTTCATTTTCCAGGTCCTTCGCGTGGTGACAGATAACGCTTCATAAATGATAAAGGCATTTGCGTTTACCGGGTGGGAGACTGAAGAGGACGATGACGATGACAATTTCGACGACTGTCTGCTGCTAGTATGTTTATTTGAATTACGAAACCCATTTCGTTAAGATAAAACCAGCCGTAGTGCCGGAGCCATGGCACTCTGTGCACGACATTTATTCCTAAAGAACAGGAAGGTGTAGCCTATGTATTAATGTGCACTCAATTTATCGTAGGGCTGGATAAAACGGCTGTGTCTGTCCCTACTTTATTTTGTCTAATGCAGTCTTGAAGACTGTGTCAGTGTGTCGTCGAGTGCAATACCGTACGATTACATATGTAATCATTCTCTTTCTGAAACTCTATTGCATTGCTTTTTTGCCGTTTGCGCTACCTGTACTTGCAGTGGCGATATTCACTAATTGTCGGCCTCGCTTCATTTTAGGATCCAAATGCCGAGGAAGTCGTACAAAAATGCGGCGTCATCGTTGCATCTATACGCAGGAGCACCGCCGACACGGAAGAAGGGTTGAATATGGCCGGTGTGCATTTGAAATATCACAACGCGACGAGTTGTAACTCGCAGCTACGAATGATGAAAAAGCTCGTTACCACTTCTTCGAGTCATCCAGGCCTGACAGAAACTCTGCACGCATGAAAGGGGGCTAAACTGTCTAAACATTAGCTGAGCCTGGCGACAGACTTGATTGAGCTTCTCTACCATGTAGAGGAACCCACAGAGTTGCTGCAGAAAATGCATGAGACAGCCGGGCTTTTGCTTCCCGCGTTGCGAAATATCGAAGTTTCCCTTGCGGAAATCTTAAGCAAAGGCACACATCTTTCCAAAGAAGCGGCTAAAGTGCCTACAGCGTAGCCTGGAGAAGTGGTTCGCAAGCACGTGGACTGACTGTGTTTTTTGATGGGTGCCCTCCTAGACCTACGGTTTAAGTCTTCTTGGTGTTCAACTGCAACAGCCGAGCTGCAGATATGCTCTGCTGTGCTGGGGAGGGGCCCTCTTCTGTTAGGGCAGGACACCGCCAGCACTGTCGCGAATGCAGACTCTGAAGCAGGGCCAAGCAGGCTGGTGTTTAGAAACATCAGGCAAAATGAAAATGCCCACCAGGACAATATGTCTGGATCCACTGCAGGGGAAATTTCTCTTTACCTTACAGTGGGAACTTGCGCAGACATTGTTAAGCCCCTGACCTATTGGAAAGCGAACGCTAGCCGCTTTCGCTTGCTTACCCACCTCGCAAAGGCATTTGTCACTGTAAATGCGACGTCAGCTTACGTGGAATGCGCGTTTTCTGTGGCATCCCTGATAATGACAGCGAAGCGAAATCGACTGTCAAGCACCTCTTTCGAGCAGCTCATGTTTGTGAAGCGCAACACATAGTTAGGCAGAAGGCAGTTGTTTTATCTCACTTTTCTTGTTTTTAGAACTAACCGTTGAAGCAGCCGTTATTTACACTTCGGGTTTTCAAAACTAAACGGCGAAGTGCCCATTTAGATATTGACATTTTGTTGCGAAATTTAGAAGAGAAAACCAAAATAAAGCTTCTTTTTGAATCTTGCACTTCTTGCGATCTTTATTGCAGCATTTAAAGATCACGAGGACACCTAAACGAAAATACGCCATGTCGTCATTTTAGCATTAACACATTTGAGCTTAAACAATATTAAAACATCACAAGCCGTTAAAACATGCTGACCATGCAGATACTGTAGGTAGCGGGAGAACTGCCCCTATGGGAATTATTAGGGTGGTTGTACTGCACGAGATATGCCACCAAGCTACTATCACTCGACCTTGGTAACGTGTGTTGCGTATTTTTTGCAGTTCTTAAACGCGTCTGATGACATCAGCTTTATGGTGCGTTCATCGGTAACTCGATAAAGCTGCCAAGATACCTTTCCCGCGTTGCGGAATTACATAAATGGAATTGAACTGCCCTGCCATTCCCGGAGTGGGAATGGGCAATGGGAAAGGTTTTTCATTCCGAGGAATTGAAAGGAATGAAATTGTGGCAAGTTCTAATTCCCCGGAATGGAAATGAAATGGAATGGGGTCGACTATTCCGCAACCCTGGTCCCTACTGCATTGAGCGACGCCCCCGTCAGACAGAAACAGCTCCTGTGTGGCTGCGAAGGGGTCTCTGTCCACTCCGAGACCAACACTGGCGGACACCGTAGGAGCAATACCCTACCCGCGAAAGTTACCCAGCAATTTCGGCATGTTCATGAGTGTTGGCTTCGACACATCTTTCACCTTATGCAAACTTCCTCCCTAAGATAATCCGATTCCTTCGCTTTGGCCATGGGCCAGTCCTTCCTTCCTTCCTTCCTTCCTTCCTTCCTTCCTTCCTTCCTTCCTTCCTTCCTTCCTTCCTTCCATCCTTCCTTCCTTCCTTGCTTACTTACTTACTTACTTAATAATAAATTAATTATTTTTTGTTAATCAATTCTTGATATACACGTTTCTTAGTAAAAGCAACGGAAACATCGGTGCTGCGGTAGTGCTGATGGTAAATGGTTTTTACAGAGACAAGACCGAATCGTTCGCTGCAGTGAATGTGCGCCCGGGCGGAGCTTAATATAAGCCCATAACAATAGGGCGTCTTGGTGGGCCAGCTAGTTGATATACTTCTGTTGACATAATTGACTGCAAGCATAAACACAAACCACAGGAAACATGGACAGGTAGAGCGCGAGGACAGACCAGGCGATGTTTCCTTCCGTTTTTTGTTTATATAAGCTTTGTAAACGACATTAACAGCCCAAAGCACTGTAATTCTATATGGTATATATGTTCAAGAATGTAAATCCGCTGTTCAGTATATGTGGCAACAATTCGAAACATCCGACTTCGATACTGTCGGGCGTCACTGTAGTTGCGTCAACGGGGCATGATTAAGTTATGTTTTCGCTGTATCTCTCTTTATTCCTGTCAAATAGATGTCGTCGAATGCTCAGAAACAATTGAGTCCGGTGTACTGGATACTGCCGCAGTAAATACACACAATTTCAAGAGAGCCCCGGCAGCGTCTGCAATAATAATGTTTGCAAAGCCAGCGTAACCCACCTTCGGCTTTAGTAACTGACTCCAATCGGGCGTCACGTAGTATAAGAGACCGTCGGACGATCCACTGAGTGTGATGCCTCTCACGAGAAGAATGAAGAGGCACACGTATGGGAACACCGCCAGCACCCAGACTATCTGAAAAGTAGAGATGGGATATGCGTGACACGCACAGGTCACCTTCGACCGTAATGCTTAGCTGCGTACAGTCAACCACAAAAGCTTACGGGCCATGGGATCTCAGAAAACGTTCAATTTCTGAGCAGCCTGTAACAGTAGTCAAGAAAACCGAACGTCACAATGTTGTTCACATATACTGGTAGAGGCTGTAAAAAGAGGCCGCGTCGTGAAACTGAACAGATATTCAGCTTTTTCTCAGAGTTCGTGTTTCGTAAAATTTTGTGGCCGAGTGTAGGTCGCGGTGGAAGAGAGCACTGCGTCAAGACAGATTCGCACATTGCATTTTTCGGAACTCTCATCGCATTTGTCAGGCGATCAGCGTTGACTGCATGCGACTGTATAGGTGTGCCAGAAATGATGTGACCGTGTCTTCAAATTTCTGACACCCGCGACATGTTAGCAACAGCCAACTTAGTCATTTTTTGTCATTCATTCTTCTCTTTTGTAGGGTGCCACGTACGAACAGTATTCGATGTGGCACTTCTGTTAAGCTAAACTGTGCTGTGCTGTTCGAACCCCTTCTCTTTATAATAAAACATTTGCATGTCTCCAATCTTATGCGTCACAATATGCGATTCTGTTCTGTATATTGTCGATGTATCACATAATTTGTGCATTATGTATGTGCGTCTACACAGTAAAGATTTTTGCACTCTTAAGGGCGCTAAAATGGTGGTTTTCGTGCTTGTATCCATAATTACACCTATTTATCGCCAATGTATACCTATAGAAGTCCATGATAAGGGCATGTGCGAAAAAATAAATTAATTAATAACGAGTGTTTTAAAGCTTACTCCATTGCCGCACACTTTAGGCAACCGTTTGCAGTGCGTTTATGCGCCAACCAGACGCATTTCTGGTTAACATCCCTGCCTTCTCTCTTTCTTTCCTCCTCCACTTCCTATAAGAAGGACTGTTGTTCTTACACTGATTAGGTTGTTCGCTTACGTTGGGCTCGGTTTTTGCAGCTACAAGGACTAGTTTAAGGACAAGTTTCAGGTGTAACGAACGTATTTTCTGCGGTGAATGATGCGATGTGATGCAAGATTTATTATGAATTGAAGCAAAAATCTTGATAATAGAATTTTTCTTGTAGGGTAGCAAACCGGACATGGCGATCTGGTTAACTGCCCTGCCTTTCCCTTTATGCTTCTCTCTGTCTCTTCTTTTAGGAATAACTAGTTCGTATTATAAATAACAGTCACATTATGGACTATTATTTCATGTATAAGTATATTTATTACTTTGCAGGGCTGTCTTTCTTCTTTCGATAGCCACGCTAATGTTTCCAAATCGCTTTACTAATCCGACATAACAACGAATTATGAATGGCAATTAAGTGCATCATGTTGCGTTTCCGATCACTCACGACCAACTCTAGTATTATCAAAAGTTTTGCTGGGCTTGGGCTGCGCAGAAGGTGCAAGAAGAGGTGACGCAAGTTTTGCGATATATATGCAGATACCAACATCACAGGAGCTGCAACCCGTCTTCTGTTCGGCGGAGTGGATGTAGAGTGTCCGGCTCGCGCGTGAGGTTCCTGACCGTCGCAAGCCTGCGTAGCGCCTGTCCGTCGTACATGTTCGTTCTTTTAGTACGCGTCTTTGTAGCGCTATTTTCTCTTCAAGGAGGTTCCTGCGTTCGAGTCCAGCTCCGTGCATATCATCCTCAGCCTACGTACGGATAAACCATTTGTCCTTTGATTAAACATACGTAGTAACGTAAAAATTTAAAAAAAAAGTGACGAGTAAGACGTGCTTAGGGGAAACGCGTTCTTTCTCCCCTTTCCACTTACGGTTCGACCAGTTACCCTTCCTTAAGGGTGTTGCTCGCAGCACCCAATTTGTTGGTGCTGGTATGTCACTATAAGAGTGTCAGATATGTTACAAACCAAAAGCACCCTTAAGGGTGTGAAAGTTTTTGCTGTGTGCTGCGGTTATAGCGTGGTAGGCATGCGCGACCATTTTCTGCACACATCTAGGCTAGGACCGTTCTGCTCGTATGCATATGGAAAGCGCACTAGCTGCCAGAGTGGGATTCGAAGGGCTCGATTTCTGTTAGTCACAACCCCATCAAGGAACAGACAATAAAGACAGAGAAAGCGAAGGGGGGGGGGAGTTAATTGTTATGTTACATTGAAATGTGGAAATAATGAAGTAAAGGGAAATGAAAGTGGACGAAAAGATAACTTGCCGTAGGTGGGAGCCGAACCCGAATCTTCCCCGTTACTTGTGTGTGTGGTGCTTTACAAGTTAAGATGACGCGGCCATGACCTCGTATACCTTCTTGGCTATTTCTATAGGTGTACGCGATTAATCCTGGTAGTGGTAGCCAGCGCCGCTCAAGCCAAAGGCGGCGCACGTGGAACATCCTTTTAACCGCAGGCGTCACGTATTACGTCAGCTTTGCAGTTCGCAACTGACCAACGAACCCTTATCGTCTAAGCCACCGTAATCCTTAAAGGGCAGCCACGGTCTTACTTTCAGTTCATCGGTGCTGCAACCTTGGCCTGTTGTTATATGAACACTTTCTCAATTTCGTGCGCAGCGCCGTCAACTTAACACGGTACTGAAGCACCGAACGGTGTTTCTGTACAACCATTTCCTGCATATAAATGGGCCTTTGCTGTTCTCGGGCTATTGAAACACGATTCTCGGAGCGCATGGCTGCCGGCGTTTGTCGCGCCATCTTTGCGTCACTGGGGAAACCAATCTGATGCGTTGTGGTATATGATGAGAGAGAGAGAGAGAGAGAGAGAGAGAGAGAGAGAGAGAGAGAGAGAGAGAGAGAGCGAGAGAGAGAGAGAGAGCGTTTGTGGTTCACGGGGACTGCATTTGGCCCCCATCACCCATCCAGCGGTGGTCCAACAAGCACGGCTGACACGCGGTCCGGGTGTCGCGTTTGAATCGCTGAGCACTGTACCTTTGCTTTGATAGTTGCAGTAAGAAAATGCCACTGTTAACAGCCCGTGATGGCGACATTTCGACGCTTCCTTAAGATACACTATAAGGGTCCGTATGATAGCCTACCTCATTGTCTATGGATTGACAATAGAATATTGGTTGACACGTATATACAGAAAAGTCTACCAAAAGTATGTAAGGGCATAAACTTGTAGATTTGGTCGCTTCGTAAAGAGGAAGCTATAGCTCGGGCCCAACTCCGATACCGCCTATTCAAATACACGTAAAACTCAGACACGTTTTTCTAAGATAACCAGTCGACCGATTATATGAAATTTGTCGCATTTGAGAGAGCAAGTTTGAGTCTAGTTAGTTTCGGGAGTGGCATTTCGATTTAAGGCCTGGATTTTTTAAAAGGAATTTGGAAAAATTCGTAAGTCCGAAAAAAAATAGAAACACGAAGTTTACAAATTCGTAGCTCTGCACCAAGAACATATACCGCATTTCTGTAAACTGCATCCATTAGATCCTCTCAAGCGGACAAATTTGATACGTCATTTTATATCTTACATGGCTTCATTACATTGTTCACAAAGGTTTTGCGAAAGCTCTATTCCCGTATTACTATTTTTATAGCCATGAGTAATGTATCAATATTGTCTGCTTTAAATGTACTATTATATGCAATGTACAGAACTGTGACATCGTCTTTTATTGCTGAACTGCAGAGTTGTAAATATCATAGTTTCGTTTTCTGAGAATTTGCGAATTTCGAAAATTTTTGTTAATAAGCTGACGACATAAATAAAAAGTTCGCGACCAACAGTCAGTGGCTTCTGACTTTTTCTTTTAAATGAAGCAAACCACATCGAATGTGGTGCCGTGGTTGCCGAGAAAGACGATTTCTCCTTTCCCGTGTATTTAGATAGAAGCATCCGAACTAAAGCTTCCTCTTAAGCACGGCGCCGAGTTTCTGAAGGGACAGTGACTCGACATAATGGGGGGGCGTGGCATCGCGACCCTACTTTCCTTTCTCCACCCTTGATACCCGCTGGCTTTTTAGAAACGGTGTGCAACGAAGTAGTTCCACTGGTCTACCTTGCCGCTCTTGTGAAGACCCTTCCAGATGACGAAGTACACCGCGACCCAAGAGATAAATAAGTAGAGGGTCAGCTCCAAACGCATGGTCCCAATATCGTGCAGTCCAGACGTGATGCCAAGCACACGGTTCCTGCAAACACCGTACGCAGTGTGAGCAACAGTGACGGTAAAAAAAAAATGAATAAAAGGAAACGGAAGAGAAGATTTCATAGCAGTTTTCGCCCAAAGCGCGAGACAATGACCCCAACTACAGCCTGCTTTTCTCTGCGTTGTCGTCTATTGCCTGCCGAACGATACGCGCGACACACGAAGTAACCTGCAGGGGGACTTCCCACCTCGGAGAGCCCGCAGCATCTGAGGCATTGAGTGGCCTCTGAGGTGAAGAAAGCTTGCAGTCAGATAGCTGGGCTACTTTGTGCAATTCTGTAGGTAGCGCCTAGACTGGCTTTTAGGTAACGCACTCGGCTTTCAAGTGCAGACCCAATTCAAGTCTTGAGGGAGAAACGTGATGTTCTTTCTTTCTCTGTTTCGCACTTGCGGTGGATATCATTAGTCAAGGTCTAGGAGTACTGTGAATCATCGCTATCATTTATCACTATAGTAAAGAAAGGCGTTTCCAGATGTCCCTGTCCCGTACACCAGCACGGTGTCTATGAGCCAGCTAGCCAACAGTTTATTATTATTATTATTATTATTATTATTATTATTATTATTATTATTATTATTATTATTATTATTATTATTATTATTATTATTATTATTATTATTATTATTATTATTATTATTATTATTATTATACGTAACAACGAAAATAACAACTGCACAGCTACACTGTGAAGGCATGATCGCTTTCGGTATCGCAGAAAAACTGCGAGCTGTGTAAAGCGGGGCGTATTCATTTGGAAGTACAGGACTCGAACGAATACTCACTCCCAGTACTCGACAATGGGCGTGACGGATCTGTTGTGCGGCGGTGTTGGGTGCGTTTCGTTGTGCTCCCAACAGCTGTCGGTGTTCCAGTAGTTACCGCAGTGCTTCCAGGGAAGCACAGTGGCGAAGGATGAGAGCAGATAGAAGAGGATCCAAGCCACGACCACCATGTAGTAGATGTTAGACAGCGCAAGCATCACAAATGACGCGATGCCTATGCCTGCGGACAACGCGAAACAGCCGCGCTCGAAGCATATCGCAAATGCACTCGTCAAGATTGTCCAGCGGACAAAGCACAGTATCTGCATGACACAAGATATGCACGCAGGCCTGTCAACACTGCAGGATGCGTGAGAATTATGGAAAGCTTATGCTGCATACTTTTCTTTTTTATCTGCATACCTCTTTCTTTTAACTTTCTGTCACACCTTACCCCTTCCCCGGTGTAGGGTAGGAAACCTGATATCTATTTTCCGGTCAGATTTGCCTATGCTATATCACAACAACGCTACGTGGATGAGGCTTACCTTTGAACATTGGGGCTACGGACCAGATGCCTATACCACCCTTACTCAGGTACTGTCCCATGGCCACTTCCAAGTAGAACAAAGGAACCGCCGTTGTGATGAGGCAGATAAAGTACGGGACAAGGAATGCACCTGCGTCGAAATATATTAGCGCCATTAGGCGCCGTGGAGGGGTTCAGCCGAAACAGGCTCCTTCCTCGCGTCGTCTCTCTCAGTGATCCACACGGAAACACAGGGTGACAGCGCAGGAGAAATGAATTAGGCGTCGCGTTTACGCACTGTAACTATGCTATACTTCCATTCCTGCTTGAGGAGAAGCCTTGGCGTTTACCGTCATAGATTTTTCTGCAGAATGCCGTCACTGACTGACGCTCATGAAAAGTACTTGAAAGGTGAACTTGAGCACTAACTACATACCGCGATACTTCAAGCATCTTTGATTGCTACTAGAGAAACGCCAGACTAGTTTCAGAAAATGGCGGGTATGTGAAGTCGTTGGAAGTCTGTATAGTTCATAGTTCAGCAGGAATCGATTCTATGTATCATGCGTACGAACACAATGTGGTAAAATGCCGGCCGTTTACGTGACTGAATGTCAGCCGCACATGCCGAATTCGTGTCGGCCACTTCCGGCGCGGAAAGAGCCTCACATTCTAGAAATTACCATCTTCAAGGAAGTAAACTTCTTGTAGCGGGGCTAAACACTATTTGAGCGTACACGGAGTGTACACCCTGTTCACAGCACTTTACGAGATCGCGGAACCGAGTCTTCTTTCCGTTGTCTGTGACGATTGTAACCCGAGCTGCCTGAGTCAGGAGACAGTGCTGTCTGGGCCACTTGGTCACGGAACCGACAGTGTTTCGCCACTGTAAACTTCAGACATCTGCAAATAGCGATGGTCTTTCTTAAACGTTTTACAGTCTTAAAGGGCCCCTCACCAGGTTTGGTCATTTTAAACAAACGAACGTACGGTATACGTGAGGCACTGCCGATCGCGTCTGCAAAGTATTACGGCGCTGCGGGCCGCCAAAAAACATCTGACATTTCAAACTAAACGCCGTGTGCCTGTCCTCTCGACGAAGCTATCTCCCAGTCAGAGAGCACGGTCGCACGCACTTCTTCGCAGTGCGTGTTTCGTCACTCGCCTGAACTAATCCTCTAATGCGAAGAATGCAACGCGACAAAAAAAAAAAAAAAGAAGAGAAAGAAGAAGATAGATAGATAGATAGATAGATAGATAGATAGATAGATAGATAGATAGATAGATAGATAGATAGATAGATAGATAGATAGATAGATAGATAGATAGATAGATAGATAGATAGATAGATAGATAGATAGATAGATGCGGGGCTCGACGCCGCGGTACGTCCCTCGTCTTCGGTATGGGGGAAGGCAGGGAAGTAGCCCTGCCTGGGAACGCTGTTAGAAGCAGAGGGAGAGAGCCTCCGCTTACAGTGACGCTCGCCTTCTGGCGGCATGGTAACAGGACCGTTAATGTCTTCTATCTCCTCCAATATTTAAACGATTTGACACATCATTTCGGTGAAACGCTCCTTAGACGGCGTTTTATAGCTCCCAGTGTATGACCAAGATTTACAATGGAACCTGGGGAGGAGCCCTTTAACAGTGCTAGTTCTTCCCGTGGCTAACAGTCTTATTATTAAGAGTATATACACTCAGAATAAGAAAGAAAAAAAAAAACGTCTACACCCATTGGTGCATATCTTGTCCCCAAACGATAATTGTCATCTCTCTTGCTTGCGTTTCTTTTATCCAAAACTATGCACTCGGTCCTATCCTATCGAGAATGCTATGCCACGCTGATAGCGCGCAATCCAGTACCTGTAACTGCGGAAGTACCGGGCGCGCAGCGCTAAAGAAAGATAAAGCAGGCAAGATAGACGACGATTATTGTTTGGGGGCAAGGCAGGCTCCAAAGGATGCAAACAATTTTTTAGCATGTATAATTTTTTTTTTGTACACGACAGCAAATTCAGTCCACACTTGCGATGAGTGACGACGAAGTTGAGAACTTTGTTGAATTCTGACCACCTAGAGTGCACCGAAAATCGGACTCGAGAGTTTGACAGCGACAACTAAATTACAGATTCGTTCACACAGTTTCTTGTGTTGTGTGTCACAGCTATCACCCACGAAAAATCTCCTAAAAGATATAGTTTCGCTTGTCCCAACGATTCGACGTTGCCTTTCAAAAATGTTGATGTTAGCCACAGGACAAACCAATCACCCTTTATACACCAATAAGTGTCCTAAAATATTTGATGTGTACCTCGTGCCATATGACGTTGAACTATGATTACTGTACTCCACGTCACCTTGAGTGATTATTTGTGAGATAAATTTGAAGCAGTTATTTTTCACTTGTATTCTCTCTGAAAGTACAAGTGTAGAAAATTAAAAAAAAACATATGAAAGTAATCGTTGCCATACGACTAATCTGCGATCACTGATTAGGGAAAAATAAAAACAAAAATAAAGGGGTCAATCCATGTCTACTACTTATTCCCGTGCTAAATGAAGCGCTCTACTGGATGCTTTCGTAGATAGAGCCAAATATTTGTCCGTTATTCTTCGTGCCTAACCTTAATCACACGAAATCTAACGGCTATGGGTTGGTGCAACGCTTACCGTATATTGCTCGTTTTTCAATATCCTCCTGAGACTCGAAGACAACTCAAGCACGTGATCACTCTTATAGTCGGTTTTTATTGCTCTATAGTATGTTAGCATCGTGCAAAACTATATATATATATATATATATATATATATATATATATATATATATATATATATATATATATATATATATATATATATATATATATGTTTCGATTAGAAGCTGAAATCGACATCTTCATGCACGTAGACAAGGCAGCCGTTTCCTCGCGTTTATGATCGTAAAAACCGCATTCATTTGCCTAAAGATGGAGATGAAGATATGAAACATCACGTGATAAATTAGCACGTTAACGCTGCATCCTGGGTTCTCGTGTCATCTCAGGGCGTTTACCCGCTGCGGTGTCTTGTGGCTATGTTGTTGCTTTGTTAAGCACGAGGTCGCGAGATCAAATCCCGGCCGCTGCGGCCGCATTTCAGTGGGGGCGAAATGCAAGAACGCCCATGTCCCCTGTATATGGGGCACGTTAACGATCCCCTGGTGGTCAAAGCTAATCCGGATCGTCTATCGTCCATCCCCCACCACTATATCCCATTACGGCGTGCCTCATAATCAAATCGGGATTTTGGCACGTAAAGCCCCGGAATTCAATCCAGTCTGGGAAGCCAATAGGATAGTTAGCCCAACTGCTGTCAGTCAATTAGGGTAGGACAATGATCTGGATGGTGCGGCTGAAAACTCAAGGAAGCGGCGCTGCTGCGATCGGTAGCGATGCACATTCTTAAAACCTTATAATAAATTAGACGCTTTGCGCGGAGCGACATCAACTTCGTGTCAATTATCTGGAAAACTGACGGCAAGAATATAATTAAAGCACTTCCGCACAGTTCCGCGTGTATCTATTGTCATATCTCGCGTGATTTTTTCACGTAATCGTCTATGAGTAAATTTTGATAAAGATGGAATACATGTGCCCGTATAGTATGCCTCGGGAAGATATTGAAAAAAAAATGTAATGAAGTTGTTTTAGCGCTGACAGACAATTACGCAAGAATGTGCACAGGACACACGAAGCGCTTCGTGTGTCCCGTGCCCCTTCATTGTGTCCGTGTCCGTCAGCGCTAAAGCAAGTTGGCTACGAATAACCAACTTGTCCAAATCACCACCTTGAATGAAAAATGTAGTATGTAAATATTCCGGTAGCATGGTGGGGCACGTAGTATTAAATAATTTGAGAGAGAGAGAGAGAGAGAGAGAGAGAGAGAGAGAGAGAGAAGCTGTCATCATGGTAAAAACACACATTGAATAGAGCAAGGACTCTCACCGCCTCCGTTCTCAAAGCAGAGGTACGGGAATCGCCAAACGTTGCCCAATCCCACGGCGTAGCTGATGCAGCTGAAAACGAAGTCCGCCTTGCCGGCCCACTTTCCGCGCTTCGGTGCGTTGGCGTTGGCCGAGTTCTGGTGACTGCCGAGTCTACCAGTAGCGGCGGATGAGGACTCTTCGCTGTCTTCAGCCTAAAGGCATGCAGAGGTAGTGGCATGGACATTAGGTATGCACGTCTTCTTGTCTTTCTCTAGATAAAATTACACAAGTCGGGCGAGCAAGCCTGCCTAGGGCATATATTGTTTCGAAGGGGTCATATGATGATAGTTTATATATCCACCCGGACATATTGCCACGAGCCGTTGTTTTACTTCCCGAAGCGTTCATTGTGACCGAGCTATCGCTGTTATCAAGTCAGTTGTCGTTTGGCGCGAGACCCGTCTACACCCGTCTATCCAAAATTTATTGAACATCGTAGCCAATTCTATAGAAAAGAAGACGTGTATGGCCAGATCGCACGCGTGTCACAAATAGTGCTGGGCAATCTCGGATGTACGCGAGCACGATCGATTACTCCATTGAGACATGTATTAACAGACGACTACGATCGTCGCCGCTGTTGTGCCTTAAGTGTTGCCTGCCTTTCGAGGCGCAAGTTCACCCAATAATGAGGGAACTCGTACTTTTGGCCGCGGTTGATTCTTCACCGCCACTACAACGGGACATCTAGTGGGGCAGCTCTTTAGTTCATGTACCAGACACTCACGGCAAACAGAGAGCGTAACTGTGAAGACAACACCATTGTTGCCTCGTACAGGCGAATTGTCTCATGCAAAAATTATTGTCGCCAAGGTGTACGGACCGCTATCCCACAAGGCCAGCAGGGCTAGGGTAAATTCAGTATCCATGACAGCTCCACGTTGTCGCTGCATCGATCGTACCGTAACAAGCAACAACCTAGAGAGCCCCACATCTTCGTCCTACGACCCCGAAACATGGCTAGACACATTCAAAAGAGTATGTACATTCAACAACTGGGACTACGAAGAAAAGCTGCTCCATATTGGGTGCATTTCGTGCATTGGGTGCGCGGTAAAGAACCCCCCGGTGATCAAAATTAATTCGGAGCCCCCCACTACGGTGTGCCTCAGAATCATACCGTGGTTTTGGCACTTGAAACACCATAATTTAATTTTTAAAAAGTATATTTCTCCTTAGAAGACGCCAACATAACTTGGTTCAAGAATCGAGAGCCCACAGTCAATAACAAAGCGGCATCCGTTTTGCAGCAGCTTCCTAAAGGCTTTCACCAGCGTCGTCCTAAGGGAAAGAGCCGATGCTCTACCGAATTCCCTAGCGCAGCTGTCTAACGGGAACATTATAGTTTTCGCGGAAGGAATCATGCGTATTTTCCGACACGCCGTCCCGAATATTTGAGGAGCAGAAAATTCGTGCTCCCATGCACGGTGTGAAGCAAGAACTCTACGCCAGTATGATGCGCCAGCCACCCATGACCGGGGCGGAATTTCCGTCAAAAGCCACGGCGACTGAGAAGACGCTGGAAATTAGCACTAGGCAATATAACCGCCGCTCGATGTAAGACTGCACCAGAGTCTAAGCACTCCGCTCTGGCGATGTGCGGTAGACCATTAGATCAGTTATGCGCGAGCAGCTATACGAAAGACGTTCCCAGCGTTGCAACCTCAGGTGGCATCCATTCCTGACACCGTTCACCAAGAGATCTAGCACTCCCAGCGAGTTCCCAAACTGAAGCCCTAAGCCACTGCAGCCTGCTTCTGTTGGCAACGGTGACCTACGCCGCCGTCAACCACCGTGATGCTCGCCTTCTCCTCCAGAGCCGCGAAAGGAGGCGTGGAAACCCCGGCAAAGAAAACACAGAAAGCTTCGCTTTAATAAAGTGGCAAGCGAAGTAATAAGTGAAGGCATACGTCTGTTGCATTGAAGATATTTACGTACTGTTTGTTGTTTCATCGCGCAAATCCGTAAAGAACAGAGCTGGACACACGCACATCTGTAGGGGTAGTTATAAGCCGAAGCTTATAAGCCGATTCGTTGTAAAATTGCTATCCCGTGTCCATCTTATAAAAAAAAAAAGGCGCTTAAAACGAGCGCTTACGTGTACACACCCCGCCGATATGAAAAGGCACAGGTCATTTGTTTCGAAGCAGTGATTCTGGAAACCGTGCAAGTCAGAGCTTCAGTACCTGCTATTTGTTATGTCGTTCACCTGTTGACGAGTACGGCTCATACAATTCTTTTTTTCTCATCACAAGCACACGCAAGGAAAGTTACCGGTTTCGAACGTACACTCTGCGTTTCCTTTCATTTCACCGCACGGTGAACCTTCAGATTTTCCAGTAAAAGCTCAGCTTTAGTATATGCCCGTGTATCCTGTCTCCCTTCTTTCGCCTTTCCTCGTTTTAATCGCCTTTTTTTAAAGACAGACCACTTGCAGCTCGACCAGCTTGCTAGTATAATCAACTGTCTGGTGGGTGAGCTATTCCTGCATGCGGCAGCGACGGTTACAAAATTTCGGGAAGGCTCGCCTAGAAAGCTTCGCTTTAAAAGAAAAGTTTGGTCATCAGTTTCATCAGTCTTAACCAATCTTGTGTTGCTTTTTCATTCCATCTCTAAGCAAATACGCCGCTCCCTTTCATTTTGTCTTGGCTAATACGCGGATAGTCTACAAATCACTTTCGAAAGTCCCGCGCGTTGCGCGCCTGTAGTGGACTAAAGGCCGCCCCACATTCAGCGTTTTCCCGGCGTTTTCTGGCGTTTTGTCACCCGGCGTCGCTCGGCGTCGACGCTGAGGCTGGCGCCAAGCCAAAACGTCGTGCTCAAGGGACACCAGATCTCGCCGCCGCCGTCGGAAGCGGCTCGACAGCGCCGACCAATCAGCGCGTGGCAGGGCGTGGCCGCGCTGCTGGCAACTCTTGCAAGAAACTTCCGCAGATTCGCAGTTCGCGCCGCCATTGCTGTTTGTTTGGTTGCTTCAATCATGCTACCGGCGGACATCGATAACGAGCTTCTTATAGCCATTGTAGAAGCAAGGCCGATATTGTGGCAGACCAAACACAAGGAACACAAGAATCGTGTTAAAAAAAACGTTTTGTGGATTGAAGTCGCCGCCATCGTCCTGCCGGGTGTACCAAATGAGAAGCAGGAGCTTCTTTTTTAGCAGCAAAAGCTGCTGCCTTCTTTCCATGATGTGGCGTATGGCGTCTAGCAATAAAAAGCACCTACTTCCCCCTCTATCATAGAATAAAGAACCCTCGATGCTCAGCTTCGCACGCCGACGCGCCGACCGCTCGTGATGTTCACGCCGATATTGCTGCCAGTTTTCTGAAGCTTAGCCTTGTGTAATTTTTCTACACAGCCCTGAATATTTTATTTAGCGTAAAACTATGCAAAAGGCATAAGTATTGCATTGAAGAATACTTATGACAGCTCTTTTCATTGATATTACACAATTAGCTTAGGAGGTATCTGGTAAAATAAATCTGGTCACATTGTGCGACGCTGCGCTGGCGCTGGTCCGCGTGCCGCTCGTGTGGCTGGACGCCCTCTCTGGCGCCGTTCATGCGACCACGCCGGGAGACGCAACGCCAAAAAACGCCGGTAGAAACGCTGAATGTGGGGCGGCCTTAAAGGGAAAGTTGGCGCCCTCCGAAGTGTAGCACGAGTCTTTCGTTTGTAATCGTAGCACTGGTCAGCCGATCTCGTACTACACCGACGCTTCTAGCGCTAAACGTGACATTGAGCTGTCTTGGACGGCCTTCACCTCTCCTTCGCAGGTGGGTAACACACGCTGAGTTTCCAGGGACGAGTCACTGCCCCTGCAGGAATCGCGGCGCAAGGGCGTCACCGAGAACACGTTAGGTAGCGATGCTCTCTTAATAACCATGTTGCGTGGTCAACCCGCCTGCGCTTTGGCTTCCTGCAAAAGAAAGGTAATCTAAAATGAAGCAGGACGAGGAGGACGGAAGGAGGAAGAAGAAGAAGAAGAAGAAGAAGAAGAAGAAGAAGAAGACGAGGAGGAGAAGGAAATCGTATGAGATAGAGTTCGTGTAGACAAAAGTACTTTGTTTGGCGCAAAACAACGTACACAAGAGAGACGACAGGACAAGACATCGCACGACTGTGGATTCGCCCATATGTACCCGCCGTGGTTGCTCAGTGGCTATGGTGTTGGGCTGCTGAGCACGAGGTCGCGGGTTCGAATCCCGGCCACGGCGGCCGCATTTCGATGGGGGCGAAATGCGAAAACACCCGTGGTACTTAGATTTAGGTGCACATTAAAGAACGCCAGGTGGTCGAAATTTCCGGAGTCCTCCACTACGGCGTGCGTCATAATCAGAAAGTGGTTTTGGCACGTAAAAACCCCATAATAAAAATTAATGAATAGATATATTCGCCCATATAAGCTCATACGCCGATCATGACGATGATTTAATAGCATCCCCTTTGAAATGGGGCAGTGAAAAATAGTCACCTATAGTCTGCTTGATATGATCGGGCACCCGCTGTGGTGGCTTTGGTGTTGCGCTACTAAGCCCGAGGTCACGGGATCAAATCCCGGCCTCGGCGGCTGCATTTTGGTAGGTGCGAAATGCAAAAACACCCGTGTACTTAGATTTAGGTGCACGATAAGGAACCCCAGGTGGTCAAAATTATTCTGAAATCCCCCATTACTGCGTGCCTTATGATCAGATCGTGGTTTTGGCATGCAAAACCAATATTTTTAAAAAATCAGGTATGTTATACATGCTTTTCATTCTAGCATTTTTTATACATTTCCTTAATCTTTCTTCTGCTCCTCAAAACTTCTCTATCTACCTTGTACCGCTGCTTATGCCTGTAACAAATTCGGTCATATCAATGTCGTACCTGCTTTTTTTTTTCCTTCCAGTATACTCTAAACGTCTCTTGCTTATCTCGACTGCTGACTGGTTGATGCCTCCGTATACTTTAAACCCAAGCGCTTCTGAAAGGTGCGCGTTATCTACGAGTGGTATCCGGATGTTTGCTGCAGAATACGCATGCCTCATCTTGTTACGAGTATTTGGACCGGTGTGTTTTTGTCCTTAGGCAACGAGCTAGAGCACCAAAGAGCAAGGCACTGCCCTTTATGTTATCATACAGATTCTCCCTTCTAATTTATTTCTTTCCATTATTGTAGATCAACAAGTTCTTCTTTGTTTCCATTCTTTGCATCCAATTCACTGTCTCTCTCACTTTCTTTTGGTGACTCCTGGTTGCTTATTTATACTCTTAATTACCCTGTACTTTGGTTGCTAACTTTCTTGACCTCTTCCTCCATTCTGCGTCCGTCTCATCATTTGCGGGTAGCGAAGTGAACGCTCGGTCAATGAGTAACAAGATCCGACATCATATGTTCTAGAGGAGAGTGAAGGGCTCTCCCATTGTAAGCTACTAATACTTCCGTGAAGCTTCAATTCAGTCGGCGACGTGAGGAGTGCGATCAGAGGCGGACAATGGAGGAGTCCTTCTGGTTCTCTTTTCTGCTTAGTTGACGTGACCCATAACTCTCGACTTCCTGCACGGAGTTGGTTGAGACGGAGCATAGACACTTGACTACCGATGCAGCCTCAATAAACTTTGCGAATAAGAAATTAGACCGGTGGCTCAGCCTCGGCTGGGTTCTTAGCTTCGGCTGTTATGCACAGAGATTGACAAAATTAGCCTCCCTTTGTAGCAGTGATCAGCGATGCACGAATTTGTCGCCAAGCCAAAAATTTCTTCACACCCCTATAGTTTATATTTTTTTCTTTTTTTGTCAGTCTATGAGGAAGTTTCACATCTACTGTTCTCCCTTTCGGGTTCATTGACAAGCCATCGGGAACATAGTCATGATCAGAGTAGCAAGCTTCTGGGCCTCGGAAGAAGCTTCTACCAAGCATTTACTTATTTATTCGCTGAACTTCAGCGCTAGTGCTGCCCCTATGTGTCCTTCCTTGTCCAATCATTTCGTGCAACGCTGTTCGTGCGAATCCACATCACCATTACCCTTCACCGATTTCGAAACAAATCTCGGATGAATACTGGAGAGAACTGGTCATTAAGCACTGAATAACACCCATATTTCAATACAAAACCACAGCCTTCTTTATTTTCACAGCGCTTGCCCAGTCGCTTCGAAATTCAGAAGCCAGCGATGCAATGTGGCGGCGCCACGTTCCTAAACCTTGTAAAATGGTCTTTGTTATAGAATGGTGAACTTATGTTTGTTCGCTTTGATGCTGCTCGCTTTACTATTTACTCTTAATTCTTTCTTTTTTCTTTTAATATCCACAAGTGAAACGGAATAATCATACATCGCTGTAAGGCGACTTTCCTTTTTTTTTAAATTTACGTGAAACGTTTTTCAGTTCGGTCAGCATATTAGGTCGCTTGCTAATACCACACGTTGCAAACACAAGTAATACTATTATCGCTTTCATCTTTAAAACCGTACTACTCAAGAGTCTTATTTTAATATCGTTGTATAGAGGAAGGAAGGCATTGCTAGTTCATGCGTGGGTCGCGTGCACAGATGCATGGTACCGTCGTCGCGCCAAGCATGACGCAATCGGAGTTAAATTTAGCGTTTTGCTCGGCGTTGAGACGCCATAGCTCGGCAGTACATTCGTTGATCCGAGCAGGAGTGATCGCGTTTGGGATTGTTCACTCTGCCACAGTGAGTATAATCCATCAAACTAAAACCTGTGCTCGTCGGGAGTCATAAGGCTTACAAGTGTGCAATTTGTTGCAGAAATTTGACGATTTGCTCGTCTATGGCGATGCCTCGTTCGACATGTAGGGTCGACAAATGGCGTGAAGAGAGCCAGGCATCAAGGCAGAAGCCTGGTAAGCCGATTCGCGCTCGCCATTTTCGGCCGCGGCGGGCCCACTAGGAAGAGTGAGCGGGCACGACAGCAAGATAGCTGTATCATAAGTTGAGCATGTAAGCTTTGAAATGAGTCAATGCATGTCACTTGTTCATTTAGTTACGTTATTTGATTCTGTACCCCGGTACCTATACACCATCAGCGCCACCCACAAGTCGTATCACATACCCCATTATGGCTGCGTACCCGATACAGCCTGCTCGGCAATTTTCTTTTGTTGTTGTTGCTGTTGTCGCTTGTTTGCGATTCTATCCAAAGAAAAAAAATACATTTCCAACTCGTTACCCGCAAAACATACTCTAAACACGGAGTAATTTGAGGATATATGTCTAAAACAGACATCAATCCCGAAAGTTATTGTATCACCTTGAAAAGTTGCAGTTTACAGACTTGTGGGCACGTCAGGAGAGATAAAGAAGTAAAATTAAGACAAAGCTTACCTTCGTGAGAAGACTTCAGCTTCGCTCGGTGAATAGCGTGTTTACTACAGCTACAGCATTCACGGTACTGGTCGAGCTTTGATCAAACATACATAACGCATTATACTTACTTAACACTTGTTTTCAATACCGTGAAGCGTAATTTGCTCTAAGGCCTCGCTAGACATTTTAGAGCCAAACTCTCGTGGAGCTCGAAAGCTCTCGCCCAAGATCGTCGGTGAACTCTGACGACTTCGGATCGCACTTCAGTTCCCGGAGTCACCTCTAGTCGCTAAGCCCACCAATCAAGGTTAGCCATTAAATTAGAGGATATCGTATTTCTGTAACGAGCATCTCGGGGTTAGACATATGATACTTCGGATACGAGACAGACGGTGGCATTTCTTTTATCTTCTCATTTATTAGGAATAAATAATTGCGTTACCTGTAGCCTCCTTTGCTGAGTCTCGGCTGTCCCCGATGAAGGTGCGTGGGCAGGTGAAAGTAAATCCAGCCGCGACTGCACAAATGGCAAAAATCGTTTGAAAACCGAGTCGTTCCGGCTGAAGAACGGATGGTGCTTGTGAAATCACCCCACAGAACAGCGCTGTCTCATTGAGAAACCTGCCTGCGGGGGGTTTTCTGTGCGCACTTCAAGAAAGGACAGCAAATTCGCATTTCTCAAGGCACTGCAAGGCTGTGCCTTTTATCTTCTCGTTCATTAGCAGTATGTCGTTTACGTCAATGCGTTGCGCCATTCGTACTCAGCGTGATGGATCTGTCAGGGGAGCGACTGGGCGCCTGTTTCGCCGAAATTTGAGCCCCAGCTTCGGCCGTCTGAACAATCTCTCGACTGCTCGGTCGTAGAACTTCACTCTGCAATCGAAATCGAATAGCGTCTGGAATATATACCTCAAGTTGAAGGTCTGCAATATTCGCCAGCATGAAAGCATTGCAAAATGAGCATACGTTTGTTGACAAAACAGTGTGTTTGGCCTCGTTTGACATCGTTCATATGTCGATAGTGTAAAGAAAAAAGAAAAAAGTGGGGAGTGTCACGGGAGGTTGTTCTAGGAAGGAGAATAGGACTCATTCTTGCTTTTATTTTTATTTCTTGGCACACCTCTTCGTCTTTCGCTTTCTTTATCAAGTCGACGCGTTTTTCTTAGCATCGTTAAAAAGCAAGACAATGCATTCATTTGCTTGTCCCGCTCCACGTGGAGCGCTCCCATTGCGGAAAAGAATAAAAAAAGATGAGAAAAAGGAAGAGAGAAAGAGGCGACGGCTTTCACCTTTCACCGAAGCATCATGTTAAGTCAGCTGTTTATTGCAAAAAATGCGCCTTGAAGCGCGACACTTTGACACGGAGGGTGTGACGCGTGCACGTTGATGACTGATTCGCGGTTCATCTTGCGTAAGCCCAGAGCTCCAGCATGCGTGCCAAATTAGAGAAAGCGAGAACGCGGCTTGCATATATTTGAAAGGCCCAGGACGACACCGTTAGACGCGTAAGCTTGCGGGTCGATCCACAGGCTGTGCTTTCGCAGTCTTTCTGCAAGAAACGCGTGGTTTCGCGGAGGGAACCACGACGTAGCGATTCCAGAGACTGCATGGCGCCGCGGCTGTACGCTGAATTGCTGTGGTGTGTCACCAGTCGATGTAAGCCGTGTCCCGCTGCCAGCATTGACCTTTCACGAAGCGTGGAGCACTTGGACGGAGCACGAAGTCTTGCTGGAGCGTGAGTGAACTTTGCATATTTTCTAATCTTGTCACGCTCTGCATATTGAGATATCGGAACATTAGGCGCAACCTTTGTAGACTCTCCCAGGTCAGTGTGAGTGGGACATTGGTAGGACACTCGTTCGTCGAAAGCCCCGAAGACTGAAGGGGAGGATGCTGGATACTCTCCCTAGCATAATGAGATATCCGAAGGGTTTCATTTTTGTTAGTCACAACTATGTGAACCACTGATCTCCACTAGGGTTCTGGATGGCGCTTTGAGCGTGCCTTCGCACGGCTACCGGAAGTTCTAGGTCATATCCCGGAAGTCTGGCAAATGGCCGCCGTGTTTACATGGTAGTAGCTGCCGTTTCGCCGTTTCGCCGGTATTTGTTCTTTTTTTTTCGAGAAAATGCCTGCTTGCTGCGCTATAAACTGCACAAGCAGGCCGGAGAAGACATCTGGGAAGACATTTCACGCGTAAGTATTACGCATTCATGTTGACTTTATGCGACACACGGCGAAAACGCGACCGCTTGTCATGTATAGAGGTTGTGTTTCTCGTCTTATGCAGGTTTCCACGTTCAAACCCTCAGCTGTATCAGCGGTGGGTCGTGAACCTAAAGAGGGACAAATGAACACCATCTCCTGGCAGCAGACTCTGTAGTGACCACTTCGAGGAGGGTTGCTTTGATCGAACGGGCGCAAGGATACGTCTTCTACGTGACGCAGTTCCCACGCTGTTTTCTTTCCCAAAACATCTGCAGAAGGTAGGACGATTCTGAGTTGATGTTCCCTAAAACATATCAAACTAGAATAAAGCTGTGCCGTTGTATTCGCTCGCCCGGGGTATAGTCAGAACACTTGCCTAGAACGCTGGAACTCCTCGATGCCGCACAGAAATTACATCCTTGTTCAGGTACTTGGTTTCCCAAGACAATGCTTGCGCTATAGTGAGTGCACAAACGCACAAAGTGCTTGGTCAGTTTCATTTTCCCAGACTAAGAGCAGCTGGGCACACCTCTCCAAAGCTCTGCACAAGCATGGGGATGAGTACACCTGAGGTTTTCCCTAAGAATAGATTTTCTTTCTTATAGCAGAGGCTTGTGCGCGACCGCCTTGGCAGTCTTATCTCGAATGGCCCGAACTAAATTGAGAGCACTGGGTGGCCACATTAAACTAAACCGGCATTACACTGTGAAGAAAGAAATTTAGTGAGATGTTTACAGTGCTGATGATCCAGATTGCTAGTGTATCCTATTCATTTCGCCAAGTTTTTTTTTTTTTACATACTCTGAGCTGTACCGTAGGTAGGCAAATAATGGTGTTACCATGCTCACACTATGTCCCACATTTGTGTTGTTGTGGCCAGCATTACTTTTTTTTTTTACTGTTATGCAGTCTTGGTAAGAACTGAGCACCATTCACATGGCTGTTTCAGAAAACGGCTGGGAGGAAACCACCAAAAGAAAGAACCCCGGCTGAGGACACGACACCAGAGAATGAGCCGACAACTAGCACTCGTACATCAACTGAGGACAACTTAGCTAATGTAAGTCTTTGTCACCTCACCATAATCAAATTCATATGCTTTAGCCTCCCTAAGGCATTACTATTGTGGCATTTTTATTAAACGAGAACTATCTTAGTGTATTTTCACATTTTCAAAGAAAAGGAATTCTACGCAAAAGCCACAGTGCTATTCTAGTTGAAGTATTTTGAAAATTTGTTTGATGGGTTGAAATATACTAGCTCTACTTGGCTGTGATGTCTGTGTGTCGCTAGATGTCTGCTTTCAGCTCTCATAATTTTCTGCACATTGTACCTGTAAAAGCTTTAACTCCCTGTGGTTTATTTACAGCTCTCTGATCACAACTACGCCGTATTCGAGTCTCCTAAGACATTAAAGAGGAAAATGGATCTCTGTGTGGACTCAGTAGTTGGTGTCAAGAAAAAGCTGAAGCTGAGCCTTGAACGAGAGCGCCGACTGAGAAAAAAGGTGTGCACATTCACTGAGATAATTAGTGATCTCAAAGAGAAGAACCTTGTTTCAGAAGATGCCTCTGCAATGCTTGAAAGATGTTTTTCAGGCGCGCCTCTAGAGATCATGCAACGCCTTTTGAAACATGCACCAGCAGAAGGAGATAAGTCTGTCAAGTACAGCCGAGAAAAATACCCCCTATGTTGCGCATGTTTGCACTTACACTGCAATTTTACTCAACAAAAGCCTACAACTATGTGAGAGAAACTTTTGATTGTGCGCTGCCGCATCCATCAACAATTACCAAGTGGTATAGTTCTGTAAATGGTGAAGCTGGTTTCACTGGTGAAGCTCTAAATGCTATCAAATCAAAAGCCAATGAGGCCAAGAACAAGAACAAAGAACTTCTATGCAATCTTGTGGTCGACGAAATGGCCATCAGGAAGCATCTTGAATGGGACGGAAAGAAGTTCAGAGGCTACGTTGATATTGGAAATGAGGTAGATGATGACAGCAATGCAGTTGCATCTGAAGCACTAGTTTTCGTGCTTGTATCTCTGGATTCTCACTGGAAGATACCCTGCGGTTATTTCCTGATCAATGGTCTCTCGGGAAAGGAACGTGCAAATATAGTGAAGTTATGTCTTACCAAGTTGCACGACACAGGAGTGCATGTCACATCCATCACTTGTGATGGCCTCCGATGCAATTTCACTATGTTTAAAGATTTGGGTGCCAAACTTGAGGACGAATCGGCAATGTGAACATCATTCCCCCACCCTGTGACCAGTGGAAAGGTGTACTGTCTTCTGGATGCATGCCACATGGCTAAGCTGGTCAGAAACGCTCTGGCTTCACTTGAGTGCCTGAAAGACGCCTCGGGAGGATCGGTGCAATGGCACTATATCCGCCAGCTGCACGACGTGCAAGAGAAAGAAGGCCTCCACGCTGCTACAAAACTTCGTGCAGCTCACATTGAGTGGCATAGGCAGAAAATGAAGGTGAACCTCGCTGTTCAAACTTTGAGCTCCAGTGTTGCTGACGCCCTAGATTTCTGTCGGGAAGATTTAAAACTCCCGCAATTCAAACACTCCGAAGCAACAGTGAAGTTTATTCGCTTGTTTGACAGGCTTTTTGACTACCTAAATTCACGCAACCCTATTGCCAAGAATTTCAAGGCCCCACTCCGACCTGCCAACAAGGGAACATGGATGAGTTTTTTTGAAGAAGCAAACAGCTACATAAAGGGCCTCACTGATGTAATTGGCACGCCTGTCTTCAAGACACCAAGAAAAACTCCATTTCTTGTCTTCCTTATTACGATTGAGAGTGTAAAATGCCTGGCATCCACTCTCCTCTTGAGTGAAGCTCCTCTGTTGCGCTACCTGCTGACTTACAAGCTTTCCCAGGATCACATTGAACTCTTCTTTGCTGCTGTGCGAGCAAGAGGGGGATGGAACAATAATCCCACAGTGGCACAATTTGTATCTGCATACAAGCGACTCGTCACCCGCAACCAAATCAAAGGCGGTGCAGGCAATTGCACATCTCTTGATGAGACACGCATCCTGTACGTGTCCAGCCACATTTGTGCTGATGAGCTAGACATGGCGACAGCAAAATTGAATGGCACCGAAGACCTCATGCAACACGCTGACTTTCCAAGTGAAAGTGAACTTGATGCGGAAGTTGGAAAGCTCCCTGTATTGTTTCCCTACTTAGAAAATGTTGTACGATACATTGCTGGATTTGTGTGCCGTATGGTAGAGCGCAAGATCCCATGCACCCTATGCCACTCAGCTACTATTGCAGAGGCATGTTCTTCAGCGCTTTTGAACAGGAAGAACCGCGGAGGCCTTGCCAAGCCATCATCATCCACCTCGTATATCTGCGAGATGACCGAGAAGGTCATTCGTCTCCAGGAAAAAGTTAATGGCGGTAGCCTTTCAAAGAGACAAAATGTGGATAGCGCCTTGACAGCCAAGGTCATGGGTGAGCTCTCGGCAACTCGGCTCGGCCAGCTGTATCCAGAACTGCACGAGCACATGTTTGAGTCAGCTGCTGACTCAAATCATTTTGTGCGTCTGGTTAAATGTGTCATTGGATGCTACATCAAGATTAGAATGCACCACGCTGCAAAGCAAGCAACAGCAAAGATCAACGGCCCAAACATCCGCAAGAGCTTGACGAATTTGGTACTTTTCAACCACCAATAAGGTAATGTAATATGTGATGTGAGAAAACTGCCAATTTTCGAGTGAAATAAACCATGTTTTATTTGTGTACTTATTTAGTTCCTAGTCAAGGCTTCAAACACATGTAAGTTAAGTGCGCTGATGTTTTCTTCTAGTTGTTTTTCAAGACCTGAATGATGACTGGTAAAGAGATGACCATTTGTAGATAGTTGTTGGTCCCTAGAAAACCATAACATACGTTCATAGGCTGCAGCCATTACCCATCAGGTTTTGGAGCTCGTTACAGGTTACCATTTCCAAGGTAGATCCAACAGCACAGCATATTGTAGCTAAGGGCTGCAGAAAGTGTTTGACCACCTGCTCTGCAACGCATATTAAAATCTTGATACGGCACTGTGGCAGGTTGGTTTAAGTTATGAAACCTCCAAAAGAGCTAACAGTGCACATAGAGGTTGTAAAGTTGAACAACACACAAATGATTTGAGGGAGGAGCCTCAGTCTGCTATCCAACATTTCAACCAGACTTCTCTGGAAGACCCCTCCACCCTTCAAAGAAAGGTAACTACTGCATGTGTGCTGTGTACTCTGAAAACAGCAATAATGCCCGGCTGTGCTAGCTCAAGCGTAGGTCTCTTGTCCCTTTTTGAAATGCCATTTAGTACTAAGTTACCGCCTAGAAACAAGCATCAGAGCGAGTTTGAGGTTATTTTTATCTTAAACGCGCTGCAAAAGCGATGAATTTTCGTTTACAATCGGCCAACTAGTTCCGACTGAAAGTAAATTCTGCTGAACTGGCTGCCTTGATCAGCCGCTTAGCGACAGGACCGCCCATATTTCGTTCCATACTGTTTCAGCAGCGCGAACACGGTTAGGAAAAAAGACAGAAGGCGGACAGGACAGAGCGCTGAACTATCAACACGATTTCAGCAGCGCGAGCCCGGTTAGGAAAAAGGACAGAAGGCGGACAGGACGGTCCAACCACTGGGTCCAACAAGCCCGCCAGATCGTGTTATTCATATTTCGTTCGAGCTGCTGCTACTATTTCTAGGGAGCACTGCTACGATATACAAGCAGAAAACGTTATATTTTACGCCTTTAAACGTTCACTACGTGTTCTTCCAATAGCCAATTTGAACTGTGCAGTTCTAATTGCAACAAATCGCAAGCAAAAACGCCAACTCCGCCGTTGAAAACCACAGCAGACGCCGACTTCCGGGACAAGCACGCACACTTTCGGTCACTTCCGGTTGCCGTGTGAGCGCGCGGCCCCGAAAGCGGCGATGCGCCATCCAGAACCCCCTAGTGGAGATCAGTGATGTGAACAGTCACTGAAGCTATAGGGAGACCATAGGGGAAGTTATTTGTTTTGTTTAACTTAAACGTAGAAATAATAAGGTAACGGGACGTGAAGGCGAGCGAAAATATATCTCGTCGCAGGTGGGGACTGAACCCACGTCTTTCGCTTTAACACGTGCGACCCTTTACCCACTAAACTAACGTGGCGATCATCCTCCCCACCACTTTCTTGGGTATTTGTGCACGTGTGTGCAATATCTAGCCCTGAGATTGTTAGCGAGCGCTGCTCGTGGCCATCGTGGCGGACGTGGAACATCCTTTTAACCGCAGGCGTCACGCATAGCACGCGAGCTGAAGAGCCAGACAACTAGCCAATAAACCCTCGTACGCTACCTCATGGCGTCAAGAATGCCAAATTCAAGCCCCTCTCTATGTATAGAGCACGAAGAATTAGGATTCGCGAAAGGCTCTTTTTTTTTCTTCTTAGTCAGAAGTATACGGCAAAAAAAAGAAAAACAGAAAGGAAAACAAACATTGATGCCGGAGAAAGTACGACACCCTCCAGCGCTTGTCGAATGGGTGCCGCAGGGCTACAGTTCACCTGCTGAGGAGGTACCGAGCCCCTCCTTAAAAGATAAGGGGTAGTGGTGCCCCCGTTCATCCCTCCCTCCTGCCCCCTTCAATTAGCGCAATGCTCGCAAGAGAGAGAAAAACATATTTATTAATAATATTTGAATGGCGAGAGCAGTGTGGGAGGAACCCTCAGTCCAGGGTCCCTAAGATGATTTCGGCGATGTTTCGAGCCCGTTGTATCACAGCTCGGAGGAGCTCGGGAGGTCCGTCGCGGAGGGCATCGTCCCACAGCTCTTTGTTGCGTAGGGCGTAAAGGAGAGTTGGCAAGGGAGGAAAGAGGTTTGCAGTGCACTCAATCGTGACGTGGAAGATTGTGGGCGAGCTGCCACAGCCGGGGCAACGATCTGCGTAACACTAAGGAATGCGAGAAACCACGTCCCCTTGTTTCGTCCGTCCGTATCTTGTATTTTAACCGAACGAGGTACATGCGCGCAAGTCCTCAAGGTAGAGAAAGATTAACGAAAGAAAAAAAGTATATGGGGGTACGTCTATCGAAAGAAGCGTGTAGCCATACAAACGTACTCACTCGGGTTCTTGAGAAAAATTTCGCAGCTGAAAAGTTTTTACTGTTTCGGCGATCCAGCTGCTTTTAAGTTGGCATCTACATTCTTTCAGCTGCATGCCAATGTTACCTCTCGTACTTTCAATTGAGAGAAAAAAGAAAGAGAATTTCAAGATGAATGGGTACACTTTTGTTACCGTCACATTTATTTATTTATTTTTATTTATTTACAATACTGCCAGTCTCATGTCGAGACCATAGCAGGTGGGCATATGATTATACATACAATGCATGTTTTATATACCGAACGGTAAGAACATCAAAACATGTAAAGGGAAATACATCAAACAGGTTCAATGCACAATTTTGAAGAATAATATTATGAATAACAAGAGCAACTCACATAAATAGTACACTTCAGGTTACATGTACGTAAAGATTATTACGATGTTATAAAAAACAGAGAAAGAAACAAAGTAGGTAAACGTTTAGCTATAGTTCAGAAAATGGGAGTTCCGACGACTATATGTACATAAGAACAATTTTTTTTTCCTAACTACTTATTTCATCTTCCAATAAGCTAACACAATCAGACTGCGATACTGTGTTATATATAGATGCATCCAGGTTATTCCACTCGCGAACAACACGGGGGAAAAGGAAGACTGAAAAGTACCGTTATTATACTACGTGTGATACCGGCGCTGCAAGCTCCCACCGGACGCCACCTCAACCCAGTGCGGACCGGCTGTTGACGGCGGTACATAAATGCACGTGACATTGACTGCACGTGACTACAGCGAATACGGAAGACTTGGCTCGTTTATTAATATATATTGTAGGGCTTTATCGGCACCCAGCAGGATCGGGTAGAACTTAGCAATCGCCGTGGACATGTGAAAGGTATACGAAACAACTGTACAAGAACAAAAAGCGCTTTCAACAAATTCACCCACGCGTCCGTGTTCAACGCAATATATTCAACCAAAATAGATACGTTCGTCACACCTGTTCATTTGTTACAGCATGCCAATGCGTTTAAAAAAAAAGAGAGGGAGATAGTTCACTATATGACTATAGTTCTTTACAAATGTTCGAGGGCAATTGCCCATGGCAAACAATTGCTAGCCTTAATTGCATTAATAATCCATTCTTCAATCGCTTACTGTTTTGACATTTATATTTTCGTATACTTCAATATAACGAGCAAACAGAACAAGGACGGCAGTCATCGCTCTCAAAGGCACGAAAACATGAGCAGGTGTGAATGCCTTGCGTCCTCGTTTGCGACTAAGATATATGCATTACGTACCGGTAGTCTTCGAGTCCGTACACGTTAATGTCACCCACGTATACACCCGCGAATGCTCAGAAAGATGTGGCTGACGTAGTTTGCAGAGGTGACGAACGGATGAAGCGCTGTGGGTGGTGACGTCGAAACAGGTGCGTGATGATTTCGATGATTTGGACGAAATTGGTCGCGATCGATCACGTTCGAATGGCAGCGTTACTGAATGAAAACTTCTCTTTCTCCGACAGGTTACGTTCCACCAGCTGGGGAGATAAGCCCGCTCGGATTCTCTGGGGAAAGGTTAAAAAAAAAAGAAAGAAAGAAAAGAAGGAAAAGGAAAATGAGCGAGAAAGAATGATCGCGGTGACCCCACAGTTTCAAACAGCGAAAGACCAGAATAGCATATTACAGACTGCTTTTCGCCATGCGTATCAAAAACATCTTACAATTTGAAGATGTTCAAAGAAAAAAAAATGAAAAAGAAAGACGACTCAACAGCGGTTGACATTGAAGAAAGACAAAGTCGGCTGGAGCGCATTAGCGCAGCATGTGGATTGTTTGTGCTGCAATACAGCCGGGATCGGCCCACATTTTTAAATTGCACTATCTCCGGGATTGGTCCATTTGGGCCATCAGGGTTTAATTTCGGCCTTCTTGCGCTAATTATGTATGTTTACAGCTCCATGTATAGCTAGAGCTGACGTGGTGCAGCTCTTTCGTTCCAAGCTTCATTCTGGTGCCTTTTTCGCGGTCATATATGTACACTAGAATGCCTCAAATTGTCTGATTTACGGAACAAAGGTGGCCAGAAGCCCAGACCCCACGAACCCCAAATCAATCTTAAGTTGCCAAAGAAAACGCTCTCATCGAAAAACAAAAACACAAAATAAGAAAGACAGAGAGAAAGATAGAAAGAAAGAAGAAAAGAAAGAAAGAAACGAATCTGCAGATATTGCAAGTCATTCCATATAACTTTTGTTAAACACCAATGCAACCAGCAAGTCACCACAAAATGTATCCCAGCATGGGAAGCACAAAATTGCGGAAGGTGCATCTATTTTGTAACTGGGTAACTGTAGTCTGTATCTGGGGGAGGTACCTCCGTGTGCAACAACTACACAACTTGTTCCCATTTTACTGACAAATTGTAAGCAGTAATCGTCTGAGGCAGAGAGTGCAATTCCACGTCTCCTCGAGGCGGACAATGCTTGCGCGGCAAACTACAATGTACTGTGTATACCGGCTCACTTCGATTCCACAATTACTGCATGTCATCTGAGGTTATCAATTAAAAATCTAATTAATGAGACAGGAGGAAGCAACCAGCGTGCAGCGGCTCCGTGCTCCTCGCTCTCGCAGTGCGCTGACTCCTAGCTGCTGGGTGACGTAAGCAGAACGTCGCCTCGAGGGGCGTGGCTTTGCGCTCACTGCAGCCTCCCAGATTCGGTTTAGCGCGCTCTGATAGCAGAAGTTCAGATAGCAGATAGCAGAAAACAGTGCCGCGGGTAATCGCATTTTTCCGTATCCAGAATGTTGACACGTCTTGTACGGAGAGCTCGCCTGGAATTCCCATTTACGATAAGCCCACTCAAACTGAAAGATTTAAAGTTAATTAATTGGTTTTTGTTAACTAGCAATTAATTACCCCGTGTCACCCGTCACCCTGTGGTCGGCACCGCTGACGGTACGTCTCCGAAGGAGCCATCCTTTTATTTCAATACGGCTATTTTTAAATATTACTTCTAAAGTGTTCGTAGAAACACCCGGTATGTACGCCACTGTGAAGCAAAGTTCATCGATAAATATTTACTGACGCTGCAGTGCTGGCCTTACCTGTCGTAGCGAGCCGGGTGTGGTTACGAGGAAGTAGACAATGTATGCAGGAATCATAATGATAGAGGCCAGGGACATGAACCAGCCCAGCATCTCGGCCCACCACGGGTACGCATATGTCTTAGCGTACACCAGCGGTTGGTACTTGATCACAGAGAACAGGAATATGGCCTGCAAGCAGGGTGAAGGTGCAGCTACATCACTTAGTTAATCAGAGCTTGTAAGGCTCGTTCTCGTGCGTGGCTATACGTGAATGCAGTTTGAGCGACATGCAAAAAGAAAAAGTCAGTCTCTTCGTATAGTTTTCCACCAACAAAAATTAAATGTAAAGTCATTGATTTCTAAAGGATGCGTTAGTCCCCGTAGGAATCGTCCGGCCTGCATACCTGCGTTCGCCCTGACAGCGTTTTGTGCATGTGTACGCCAAATGTGAAAAAGCGAGGTCTAGTTGGTCTAGTTTCAGTTTGAGTTCAATAAAGCTTCGACTGGGACTAGTTGGTATGGCATCGTTCTGCTTGCTGCGCTATACTGTTATATAAAGGACAAAAAACACAGGCACACATGTGCCCAGGACACATATGTGCACAATTACGCACACGTGTGTCTGTGTTTTTTGTCCTATGTGTAACAGTATAGCGCAGCAAGCAGAACGATTCAGTTTCAGATAATAGCGCACTTGTGTCGGTTGCCGGGGTGATCAAAAGAGTACCGTAAATGATGAAGAAATTGCGGTCACTGACCAAGTCAAGGTGAAAATAACAAAGAGAAGTTTCGGGGCCCGTACATGTTACCTGACCAGACAAACTTTGGTCGAACTCTTGACTACAGTACTGTAAATGTAGTATTCACGTCAATTGTTTATAATATTTGATGTTTGAAAATTATTAAAACAAAACTGAATTCATACCAAAAGAAACAATCATGTTCCCTTTCCCGTGCATTCTTTTTTTTATTTTATTTTTTGAGGTGGCGGGGGTGCGTTTGAATTCGCGGCGCGTAACGTCGCGGACATGTCGGGCAGTGGTTGTTGTATTTCCTGGCCCTTATCGCTTATCGCCGCTCGTCGGCTCGCTATGGGCTCGATCGCCAGTAACGTCGGTGTCGTGGATTGGCGTGAGGCCTACTAGTCGGTGCAAAGCACGAATATGGGCATAAACGTTGAAAGCGGGCAGGTCGGCGTCTGTGAATGGAAGACGTAGGGAACGTTGCTGCATCAGAGGAGATGACGAGATGCCGAATGCGGACCATCGCACTGCCTGCGTGATGTCTTAAGCATCTTAACTCCAGAGCAAAGCAGTGCCGCCAGGTTTTTTTTAATTTTAATATTTGGGGTTTTACGTGCCAAAACCACTTTCTGATTATGAGGCACGCCGTAGTGGAGGACTCCGGAAATTTTGACCACCTGGGGTTCTTTAACGTGCACCTAAATCTAAGCACACGGGTGTTTTCGCATTTCGCCCCCATCGAAATGCGGCCGCCATGGCCGGGATTCGATCCCGCGACCTCGTGCTCAGCAGCCCAACACCATAGCCACTGAGCAACCACGGCGGGTCGCCGCCAGGTTCTTTCGGTTCCCCAAAGACAACAGGTAAGCGCATGTTACTCAGCAGTTGAACGTCATAGCCATTGAGCCACGCTTGCAAGTGCAAAGCATTTATCACTTCACGTGTTCTAGAAGATATTTTTATGTTTCTGGTTCCTGGGTTTGACCTTCTTACTGTCATCTCTACTACATAGCAGCTGCTGGTTTATTTTCCGCTAAGGTGGAATAACCCGTTAACTACCTTACTGACTGACTGATGATGCCTGACGTCGCAAAAGACCTCTATAGAAATATGAGAGACGTCGCTCTATAGAGCGCTCTGTAATGGTGTCGTTTACCTGGGATTAATTAACGTGCGCTTAGGTCACGAACCTTTCTTGCTTTGGCGACTGCTCTGGGTTTCGGACATCTGGATATGACCAGTTGAAACGTTTTGCCGACAATATGTATAATTTAACATCAAAACGGTAAGCACAAAGGTTATTGAGTGCCACGCGGTAGTTCCGCTTCCGTATATGCCTATTGTTAATCACAATGCACGATTGGTTCATTGTGATAGTCTGTTTAATCAGAACAATATCTTGTAATTTACGTTGCTTTTTGTTTGGACTGCCTAAGCCCAGACAATTGTACCACACATGAGCGGAGTTGCAAAGTTATTGCTGTCTGCATCCATGTGTCTAGACATGCAGTTCACAATGCTTCCGCTTTTTTTTTTAGCGTTACTTAAGAGTTTTATGCATTGCACTTGACATAGTCACTGTTGTGTGCCGTGCGTGCCATATTCAACGCGAAGTAACAGCACAATGTGTTTGCGGGCTGGGCCATTTCTGCGCTCACATTATATCTGTATGTACTAATTGTGCGCTGTGATAGACAAATTAATATGTGTTCTGCTGGTGAGTTTGGTCACACTTCAGTGTGATCAGTGCACGTAAAAAGTTGCAAGTTCAGCTACGATTCGTGCCTAAATTTTATTGATTGAATAATCAGTCATCCTTTACCTCCGTAATTAATAAGGCGTTGCAGTTAATGACTTAGCGCCCCTGTGGTTAGTTCATTTACTAACCGTTAGCGTTTATGAGAAGGCCAAACTACAAAATTAAATATAATAAATCAGCAACGCACCACGAAGCGACAAAGCAGACTATTGGGGTATGTTGTTTCAGCACGAAAAAAAATTGGTTCGCACCAGTTCGTTATGTCAAAGCACGTAATCAGTGTCAAATGTTCACTTGTAAAGGGATCCCGACGTGATTTCAGGGTCTCGCTGTGGTACCAATAAACCGCGAGCGCGCTCAGAAACGCGTCGAGAATAAACACCGCGAAGGACGGCGTCGCGTAGTCTGCGACGAGGCGTGGTCGCCCGGCGGCGGAGTCAGCCGTGTGTCGGACATGCATGCAAGCTAAACAAGGCCTCCGGTATCTGGCGGCGCGCGCTGCACCGCGCGTCACCCGATCACAGAGGCCACGAGCTAAAACGCTAAAACACTCTTTACGACAGGCGCCGCAACCAAACCGCGAGCGCGTGGCAACGGCCACGTCATTGAGTCATTGGAAGAAGGCCGACCGGCGCGGCACACCTCCGCCAGCCCATCCCCAACCTCATAAAGAGACAGTGACAGAGACGAGACAGAGACAGACAGAGACGCATCGGCGCTGTCTTTCTTAATTATTACCTTTGACCTCGGCAACCATGCAGGAAGGAAAAAAGATAGGAGAGAGCATTACGTCACGCAGCCAGCCTTGGCAAGCGAACGCTCCTTGACGTCAGTCCCCTTGCTCAGTGCACTGCTCGGTGTCGGCCCAACACGTGACATCAAGCGTCGAGATCACGGAGCAAGCATCGAGATTTGCCGGGACGTTTGGTTCCCGGTACTTGGTTGTTTGTTCTGTGGGTAGATTTCTATCGATGTGCACTCGGGCCGGCAGCTGCTCGGGTGCTCTGCCTGTATCTCTGGTCACGTGTTGGGACGACACCCTTGGCTTCAGTCGCGTTGCACGTTGCTCCCTCATATCTTTTTCCTTCCTCCATGTCGGTAACCACCGATGGAGGAAGCGGCGCTGTAGCGCTGCCTCGAGGCAATTCCGACGTCCAGTGAATGTTATGGGAAATTTCGGCGCCGTTGTAGCGCGCGGCGTATTGTCTTATATGTCCTCGCCTCTTATCGTCCTTATTGTTTTGCTTTCTTTCTACTTCTTTTTGCATCGTTCATCCTAATAGTATGGTGTAGAATGCTTGGCTTGTGGTTCGCCCAACCTCCAAATATCACTATAAAATATAAAGACGCCAAATAAACGGGCACACACAAGAGAAGAGAACAGGACAGGACACCCCGTCCTGTTCTCTTCTCTTGTGTGTGTCCGTTTATTCGGCGTCTTACTATTTTATAATGAACAGCTACCAACTAGCCCAACAAGAAGTGCTTTTAATCCAAATATCAGTAAAGACTATCTATCTATCTATCTATCTATCTATCTATCTATCTATCTATCTATCTATCTATCTATCTATCTATCTATCTATCTATCTATCTATCTTTCTTTCTTTCTTTCTTTCTATCTATCTATCTATCTATCTATCTATCTATCTATCTATCTATCTATCTATCTATCTATCTATCTATCTATCTATCTATCTATCTATCTATCTATCTATCTCAGTTCAAAACTTTCGCAGATAGTTCGCGCATGTTTGGGTGCGCAGTGGTTATTGAACTGATCCGCGAAAGCGGAATCACTGGTCACGTACCACACACATGGCCGGTATGAACAGCGTCCATCCCAAGCGGAGCAGCAGGATTGGTCGGCGACCGATCATTTCCTTGATGTTATCGGATATGTTTCTTGTCCCTGCATGAACAGACTCGGTCACTGTCAGAGCATTATTGCTTTCGCGAGGCCTGTATAACACGAGAGTGAGTGAGTAAAGACTTTATTTGAAAACAAGGTATTGACGGATGACCTTGTTGTTAGGCAGCCACGAGCCCCTGGGCCCGGGCGGCTTCTTCAGCTCTCTCGATGACCTTGGCCTGCAGGTCAGGGTCGGAGCTGAGCAACACGGCCTCCCACTGCTCAGTACTACTTATTTCGTGATTTGCGTGATTTTCGGCTGGGCACGACCACATAATATGGAATAGATCCGCTTTTTGCTTACAATGCTTACATGTATTAGGGTATTGGTCCGGGTAGTAGTAGTGATAGGCTACGGGGTTGGGGTAGGTGTTCGTCTGAAGTCGTCTCCAAGCTACTTCTTGTCGCTTGTTAAGCGATTTGTGTGCTGGCGGGTACTCTGCCCTGGCTAACCTGTAGTGCTGAGTTATTTCCTGGTAACTGACCATGCGATCCCTCCCTGACCCTAGCGTGAGCCGTCCGGGTGCTCGGTTGGCGAGTCCTCGAGCGGCGGTGTGGGCGGCATCGTTGCCGGGTAGGGAGGAGTGTGCTGGTGCCCAAATGATCTGGATTGGTCGTGGGTGTTGGTTTGTGTCTATTATGTGTTTTACGGGAGCCGAGACCCGACCTTTCGCAAAATTGCGTACTGCTGCTCTGGAATCGCTAATAATGTAATGACAATGTGTGGAGGCTATTGCCAGAGCGATAGCCGCCTCTTCCGCTGTTTCGGAGCTTCTGGTGCGAATTGAACCACCAGCGCGTATTTGACCTGAGGAGTCCACCACTGCAAGGGACATGCAGTTGCGTTCTATGTATTCTGCTGCGTCGACATAGACTACGTCTTTGAAGGAGTGGAATTTCTGATGTAGGGCTTTGGACCGCTCGGCCCTCCTTTCCTTGTGGAATTCGGGGTGCATGTTTTTAGAGAGTGGATTAATTTTGAGATGGCGCCTCTGATCGTGAGAAATGTCTACTTTAATGCTTTGCATCGACTCGTAGTTGATGCCGAGATTCTGGAGGATGTTTCGCCCGGCGGCACTCTGAGCTAGCCTTTCGTATTGAGATATAAGGTGCGCTTCTACTAGTTCATCGAGGGTGTTGTGCACACCTAGGGCTAGCAATTTAGCGTTGGCCGTTCTTATAGGTAGCCCAAGAGCCTGTTTATAGGCCCTCCGGATAATCCCCTCTATTTTCTCTCTCTCAGCCGCTTTGAGGCAGAGGTACGGGGTGATGTAGGTGATGCGGCTGAGAACGAAGGCTTGTACCAACCTTATGAGGTTGGCTTCTTTCATGCCAGAGTGTCGGTTGGCAATTCTTGAAATGAGTCGCATCGTCTGCTGAACGCATGCTTCCAGTTTATGAATTGTGTTGCCGTTGCGCCCGTGAGCTTGCATGAAGAGGCCTAGTACACGGATGGTGGTCACCACCGGGATCGTGCCTCCTCCGGCTCGCACAGTGATTTCTGGGGATGGCGCAGTGTCGGATTTGCGGTTTGTAGGGGCTCTGAGTAGGAAGAGTTCTGATTTTTGCGGGGAGCAGGCGAGGCCTTTGTCGGTAACGTACTTTTCAACCGTGTCTACAGCTTGTTGCAGCGTGGTTTCTATATCTCCATCGCTACCTTTAACCACCCACAGGGTAATGTCGTCGGCATACAGACTGTGGTGTAGACCTGGAATCTGATTAAGTTGTTCCGGTAATCTGATCATCGCTAAATTAAAGAGGAACGGGGATAAGACTGATCCCTGCGGTGTGCCACGACTTCCAAGAGGGATCTTGTCCGATTGTAGTTCTCCTATTCTTAGTTCCGCTGTGCGGTGGTTGAGGAAATCTTTGATGTAGTTGTAGGTCCTCTGGCCCACACCTAGGTACTGCAGATTCTCTAGTATAGCCTGATGCGCTACGTTGTCAAAGGCCTTTATAAGATCAAGGCCCAGGACAGCCCGGGTACCATTCTTGGGTATGTGGTCCAGAACTTGGTGTTTAAGCTGAAGCATGATGTCTTGCGTGGAAAGTTTTGGACGAAAGCCAATTATGGAGTTCGGCAATAAGTTGTTGTCCTCCGCAAAATTGTGGAGGCGGTTAAGTATAACACGAGAAAAAAAAACATAGTTGAACAGCGCTTATGTGATCAGCGTGTGTTTCTAAATCAGTGGTGTGTGACGATGGTGGTGAAATCAAGGCCGAATGAAGTGTTTGCCTTACTTTATTTTCTTGTCACCACTGACACGCTGTCTTATCGTTTGGCGCTCGAAATTAGGCGCGAGTTGTCCCGTTGCCTGCGCGCATAGATACGTCTAGTGTGTTCTCGAACTTGTGTTGTTATCACTCAGTCTGAATATGTCTTCAATGGGACGCTTCCAGTGCCTTCGCGATCCTTCTCCAAGCTTCACGAGGCTTATCGGAAACTTTTTTTGCGTCGTGTAAATTGTGGCTGGTCGATATCAGCTTCAATACAACGTCGTCGACCGAATGACCGTGTACGCTGATATAGCAGTCATTTGAATGTTTGCTTTCCTTTTTGAACACGAGTTTGCCCAATTGTTAGGTAATTTATTCACAATTTCCGGTATTAGTTATTATTCTCAACCTTTACTACACCGCGTCAATAAAATTGGAGCCTCTGCGTGCGCCTATTCAACTGTGATTTCAAGCACTCATTTATAGACGAGGGAACTTGAGCGTTTGCTCATTTGCATAACGGCAAATTTCTTCGAGCACCTTCGCTATAGCTACATGTTGAAGCGGATTCATTTGACAGCTGTGTAAAGCTTTGATGGAGTAATGGGTGGATGTCGCCTGTTTACATTTGTAGTAAGCACAGCACAGCGTAAAACTTATAAACAAGTTTATGCTTGTGAAGTGACAGGACACTGCGACCTTGGGCCGCATACGTACTCGCACATAACTTTCTGGGCCAATGAAGGTAACGCTACAGTGGCCCAGCTTCTGCACATGCGTTACGGCGCCATGTATTTCAGCAGAGTTTGACGGCGCTTTTGGTTTCCTGGAATAGATCATGACTCAGCGTACCTTCCACGTGCGTCAGTCTTTTTGCCCAGACGTCAAATTAAGAATGATACGTCAAATTAAATGCTTAATGCAGTATTTTGTCTTATTTTGCTGTTATAAATGAAGTGTGTACGTTTTCTGTTCCCCCAGCTTAAGCTAACATATATGTGGAACTTTTTTTTTTTTCGAGAAGCGCTCTTACTTGCGTGCACTTTGCCTTGGTACATTTTTCTTCGTTGCCACATAAGACTGTTAGCAAGAAAAGCTCCTGTACGTTCTTGGGTCTAATAGGTTGGCCTCGACCTCCTCTACGTGTGTGTGTCCTGGCCCGACAAGTGCGAACCAGCAAGCAGGTACAGTCAATGCTTGTGAAGGTAAAATGCTGCGTATTGCGCTGAACAGTGGCTTACCGTAGACCCAAGCAAGCGCTACTGCTTGAAAGAACACTATGAACAGCAGTGTGATGCCGCTGACAGCGTAGTTGTCCATTAACTGGAAGATGTACATTCCACCCTGCAAAGATAAATGGTGAACAGATTATGGCAGAAACCATCCTCAGTGATTGTCTAAGTCAATGCAAAACATTTCTTCAGGTGCACGTGGCGCGAATCCCGAACGGACTCATGTCCTCCGGGAGAAACATTCGCTCGAAGACCACCACATGCGTGGGTCCCGTTATAATGTCATAAGATCTCTAAGTTTAAATTGAGGAGTTTTCGGTTCCTTTTATAAATTATGATCTTTGCCTTAGATCGTTTACTTTTTCACATGCGTTTCTATGACCTGTTTGTCATGCACTTTCCGCCATGTATATTTTTTTCCATTGTGTTAATTAATGCCCTTCGGTCCGAAGGCATTATGTAGGGAACTTAGGTTTAATTCGTTCTTACTCTACAATAATAACTATCGCAATTCTGTAACAATATTATGTACAGAAATAATTTCATCGGTATAGAACGGAACGAAGCAACTGGTGGTTGGTTATTGTTAACTGTTTACGCAGGAAGATGGTTCCAGTCGAATGATGTTCTGGAGATAAAAGATCCACTGCGAGATTTGATTAAACAGAGCATAACCTAGATCTTTTCTGTGTGGTCAGTTTTAGTTGAGACACATGAAGGTGGATTGACAAAAAGGTGGAGATTACGACTGTGGTAGTTGATTTAATCAGTTCATCAATGCATGAACCAAATTTCAAAGCGAATAGGTTTCTTTGCCTCTTTCACTCGTTTTAGTGTTTGCAATGGCGGCGGTCTTTGGTCGGACTTGCGATACAAAGGGGCCAAGGGAAAGGGGGAAGCTCTTGAGCAACCGAATTGCGGGAGGGAGGGGAAGAAGGGATAGTGCTGCCCGTTAGCTTTGTGAAGCACTTGGCACGGAAAAATGTTCCTTCATTCACTGGATTTATTGTTCTTTCGTTCGCTCGCTCGTTCGTTCGTTCATCATTACATTACACTGACAATCATGTCATCGACGATTTGTGCACAACATTTAGTATTACCAGTGAAAGAAACGCTACATTTACAGCTTCGGAAGACAAGACGGAAAGATAAGAGCTCTTCATCAGAGTAACAATCCGCCAACGGGCACTTGCCTGCGTCGTCATCGGAAGACCAAGGAGGAACTGGAGAACGACGAAACAGAAAGTGATGAGCCTCCGCCGTGTTACGAGCCGCGGCCATTGATCGATCAGTCCGGCGACTATCGCTTCGGATGGACAAAACTGCAAAAGCAAGGGTCAATACATATGCTCGGTCTCACAGTAAAAGCAGAGGAAAGCGGAGGTTTGGCTAACAAGGCTTCTTAGGTCGCATCAAAGTCAAACACACAGAGGATGGCGCGTGTTTTGAGTATTTTACTTAGGCAACATGAACTCACATTGATTTACTTTTGCGTAGTGTTGCAGAGATTGCTGCTACACACAGAGAGAGAACGAGGAAACGCAAGAATGGGAAAGGGAGGAAGGTCAATCATCATCCTCATTATCATCATAATCATCATAGTTAGCCTATTTATGTCCACCACAGGAGGAAGGCCTGTCCCAGCGATCTCTAATTGCCTTTCATTGCCTTTCATTGCCTTTCATTGCCTTTCATTGCCTTTCAACCTGCCTTTCATTTATCATTTGCTCTCTCTCTCTCTCTCTCTCTCTCTCTCTCTCTCTCTCTCTCTCTTAGACCCCCGGCAGTCCGCCCTTCATGGCCTTCCCAACTCCTTCATGCTTTCTCCTAATGCCAACTAGCATATCGGCTATCCCCGTTTGTTCCCTCATCCTTGAACAAAAAACAGCGCTACATAGACGCGGAATAAAAGAAGAACATGTATGACGGACAAGGCGCTGTAGCGCCTGTCTGTCGTACATGTTCTTCTTTTAGCGCCTGTAAGTCGTACACGTTCTTCTTTTAGTCCGCATCTTTGTAGCGCTGTTTTTTCTTCCGTTATGTAACACCAACTCGCCCTCATCAAGCTCCTGCTGCTTCAGGTTCTCTCAACCACACCGCTGCCTTCCTATCTCTTAACGTTACGCCTAACCTTTATATGCGCAAGCGTGCATGCCCTGTCTGTGAAATCAGCGAGATTAAGTTGGAGGTCGCCGAGCTGGGAGTGGAAAGCAAAGCCAGAGGAGGAGGGTGCCTGGAGGTGGAGAGGAGGATCACGTCGAGGAAGGTATGCATGGAGAAGCGTAGGTGGAGGTACTCTGGATTCACTTCGGGGGCTCTGTGGTCGCTATGGATGTACCAGGATGTACTGGCGATCGAGAGGCTGAGCGCCGAGCGCGAAGGACGGAGCAGCAACGCGAGCGGCGGCAAGCCGAGCGCGAAGCGACCGACCCCGACTAGGGAAACGCGGGTTTGCGCGCAGCTTATGGGAATAACACCCATACGCTTGTGCAATCTGAGTTCACAAAGTGAAATGTCACTAATATTTTCGTTGAATGAACACACTGTGCGCACGCAGAAGGATGCACAGGAGGACCATAAACGGCCACTCCTGCTGGTGCACTTGAAAAACTACACTGGTACGCTAATAGATTTTGTGATAACGACGTGTGACGTGGCCCCGGGATTTTAGACTTGAAATCCAAATTATATTTCGCTCAAGGGCACACCAATGAAAAAAAATAGGACATTTCAAATGTGCGAACGATCCAGTCTGTTCCAGTACATGTTTGCTTAACAAAAAAAGTGACCGGGGACACAGTGGCGTAAGACAAGCAGATACAAAAGAATAATGTGCGTAAGCTTTCAACTGGCTTCCTTGTCACGTAGAGCTGCATCCCCTGTCTGCTGCTTATATTGAGGAGCTTGTGATTACAGAGTGGGCCTTGCGTGTGTTCCTCAGCAGTCTAGAACCCCGCTGACAACATGGCTGATATCGCCAGACGGCGCAGCGACGCAGTTCGGTTTCCGCTCTCGCGACCTGCGTATTTTTGTACCCGATAGTACACATTTTTCAGTGAATCGTATTGTGTAACGGTGTCTATGCTATAGGTCCGCAGAGCCAATGGCTTTGTACCTACATTCGCTTACCGCCAGTCACTGTGCATTTCCTCATGAAAGAAAGCCAGCAATGTGCTCCAAGCGCATTGTATAACAACGCTATGAAGAAAGAGGTGCACGCATTCATATTTATCAGAAATGCGCTGGACGCAGTACCTGGCTGTTTATTCCGAGGAAGAGCAGCATGACGAAGAAGAGTATTGACCAAATCGTCGAGGCCGGCATTCGAGTGACGACTTCGGGATACACGAGGAAGGCAAGGCCTGGTCCTGAGGATTTGCAGTGAGAAAGAAGACTATATATGGGCGATTTCAGGCCACACACATCAAGAAATAACATTGCGTTGCCAGCACATTTGTCGTTTCGTACGAAACAGGTTGCTGCAATGAAAATCTTTGTCTACAGCACAGTCTAATATTGATACTAACGAATGAGCAATTTGGCGCAAATATACAGTGAAAAACTAGTGCAATGAAGAACATACATGTTCAATGTACACAGTGGGAACATACTGACTATATACGATTGCACAGTATCAGTAGGGAAATATAGTTTTCCTACAGATAGGAATGACATCAAGACAAAAAGTACACATCGGTAGCTGCTCGAGGACTAACGCACAGCAACCGATTCAACACAGTGATCGCAGAAATCTGCTTAAGCAAGACAGCGCAGTTGTCTGCTCTTACACTTTGTGTTGCCTTTCGAGCGGAAACCAGCGCAGAAAACGCAATGTCGCAATAACTAGTCGAAGTTAAAACATTACCTTCTTTATGAAATGCTATAAAAGGGGGCGAGGGGGGAGACGCGGGGGGTGCGCGTTTGGCTCCCACCCGCGGCAAGTAGTGTTTTCGTCCACGTCCATTTCCTTTTAAGGAAGTACATTTCAATTAAATGTAACAGTTAACTTACCCTAAGCTCTCCCTAACTTCATTGTCTGTGTGATTCGTATAGTTGTTTCGGGTAAATGTTTAACGTTTTTTTTTATTAAGCATTTCGTTGTCATCTCATCATCGCCTTCACTTTCTCTTATTTTGCACCACTTCCTTGCTACTCAACGCCGAGTAGCAGGCTACAGCATAATATTTCAGGCCGACCTGTCAGCTTTTCGCTCGTAATAAATCTCTCTCTCTCTCTCTCTCTCTCTCTCTCTCTCTATCTATCTATCTATCTATCTATCTATCTATCTATCTATCTATCTATCTATCTATCTATCTATCTATCTATCTATCTTTCCTCATATGGCTGTTACCGACAGAAGGTCGAGCCCCTTTGTTCCCTTTGTTCTTGTCGGTCAATAGTAAGCTTAGCGTTTTAAAGTTCGCTCTGTGCAGCCTTGAGAAGATGGAGGCTTGAAATAACGTTGGCCGAACAAAGAATGCCTCTGGAGTAAACGCTTCGATAAGAGAATTTGTCCTCAAAACAGCAACTCAACGCTGCTAACCGCTGCTAAGGCAGTTGCTACATTGAAGATACCATGTACCCGGGTCAGAATATTGGCTACAGTGACATTCCTTGTTCGACCGCTTTGATCACAAATCAATCAAGACATGACAGATGCATTTCATTAACAATGTCGTTCTGTTTCGTCGTCGTCCTCGGCGCTTTCATTAAATGTCACTTCGGGTATTTAGCCATATCACCCCTCCTAGATTACAATATGTGCACTGAATTTAATCTGATTTGGTCTTATGTTTTTCGCATATGATGGTGTCCTTTTTTTCTGGCCTTTGAATCAGTGTCGTTTTTTTTAATGCGTTAGCATTTGCATTAGGAGTGTCATTTTTTTTTAAATGTGCAGGTGGGTGAACTGTGAAAAGCTGGTCACGTGGTAGAGGTAGAGAGAGGTGGGAGGGCTTAGAAATGGGTGTATATATATATATATATATATATATATATATATATATATATATATATATATATATATATATATATATATATATATATATATATATATATATATATATGTATAGTGTGTGTGTGTGTGTGTGTGTGTGTGTGTGTGTGTGTGTACAGGGTGTCCCAACTATCATGCACCAAGATTTAAAATATGCAAATACCACGCATGTAGCTGGACAGAAGCAAGGTAATGTTGTTTGCCATCGCTTGGAGATGCTCAGATTATCTTTTTTGTTGTATTCCACCTACCTACATAATTAGCATAAATTTATCAATCAACTTCTCAAATATTATAATTAAATTAAAAGTGTCAACGACAAAATTGTAGAGCAACATGAAAAGCTCCTGACACAGCTTTTTTTTTTTTTTGCTCTATACATGCTAGAAAGAAGCCAGTGAATACAGGCAATGTGCCACACACACACACACACACACACACACACACACACACACACATATATATATATATATATATATATATATATATATATATATATATATATATATATATATATATATATATATATATATATATATATATATATATATATATTCCACTGTCAGTTGCCCTTCGCTTCTCGATGAGGCGGGACGTTTGTCGAGTGAGCTCCTGAACAACACATTGCGATGTGGTGAACGCGGTTTAAATCATGGATATGCAGGACCTCAGGGATGTGCGACGTAATGCTAACGCATTCCTCTCGCATTTGCCGCTAAATCGACACTGTTTTTTTTTTCCCTACGAAGTACCTTTATAATTTGATCCGATGGCCTGTCATCAGGAAACGAAAAATAAGATTGGAATATTTAAGACTGTTCATAATATTTTAATAACTTTTTTATGCTCTAATCCTCTTTTATTAGACGACCAGAGGAACGGCTCGCTGAGTTCCAGTTCACATACAAGCCAGCTCGAAGTGGTTAATAAATATGAGGCTCTTACCAGACTTCACGACTTCCCCTACAGTTTTGCCAGCTAGAAAAGCCATGTGGCCAAGCACGGAGAATATAACCGTTCCGGAGAGAATGCTCGTCATAGGGTTGACGATACAAACAACCGCTGAATCTCTGTGCACATGGGTGAAAAAAAAAAAAAGGAGAGTGTTATCAGTCGGGGGTCCCGCCTCTAAACTCTAGCTGTTTGCACTAAGTATAGACATTAGAATTCAGAGATTGCAGCAGCAAGTCGTGACATTGTTTACGGTACAGCTACACATCTAGTGCGATTTTTATCCCTAAAAGCTAATGAAAAGTATCTAGTTTAATAATTTCTATTTTTTGGAGACACGTAGACACGCAGGCACAGACGGAGGCAGAATTTTTTGTCCAGTTAACCAACAAGAGAGGCGGCCTTGTCGAACTGAAAAACTGTAAAATAGTTTGCACATAAGTTTTGAATATACAGGGGAAAATGTTTATAGAATGGTTCGGTTCCAATTTGCTTGTAATGAAGAGCATCCGATGTAGCACCCGTCGGTAATTTAATAGTAAATATTGCCAGAGGATAGATTATTTATTGAATAGGCGGGGAGGTCAGCTCTATCTGAGGTGTATTACTCCGTGAGCGTTAACGGCCGTTGTACACATTGTATGTTATGCGGCTTGGAGGGCGTAATTTTATGACTACACCCATAAGTGTCCGACGTTGCCAAGCTGTTAATGTTAGTAATTCCACTATCGATAAGCATTTTTCTCCATACGAAACCCCAATTTCCATGGGCCTAAAGGCATGAAATATGGACGCATACGGACACACTTATAGGTGTAATTTGATTTACAGCGTATACGTGGGCGAAAACAAAATGTTCCTGGGGAAAACAGAAGACGGCACCTCGGACGTTATGAGGTTGGATGACTTAGAAGGTAAAGAAAGCTTCTGCGGACGCTAACCTGAAGAAATTTTGGTGAAACTCATTGTAGCTTCCTAAAGTCATCAGGGAGCCGAAACCTACTCCGTAGCTGTAGAACACCTGAGTGCCGGCAGCAATCCATACCTGAAAACAAAGCACGAGAAAAGTTGGCAGGCGACGTGTGCTGTCAGTGTAACCAGCATTAATCGGTATATCGAAGTGCCGATATATAGGTTGGTCTGCAGGTGAGGGCAGGTCGTGCCGCGCCCGGCTGCCGTTCACGTGACTGGCATCATCCTTCTAGCAATCTGTTAGCATTAGCATTCTGGCATTCCAGATGAAATATGGCCGCACCCAGCGCTTTCACAACAAGAGGGCGCTGCCGGTTCCCCTAACTTTTTCGCAGCCCTCGCGCACCCTCCTCACGGAACTAATAATGAAACTGCGACGATCTTCCCCGGGTTTAACACTGCATACGGAATTGCAGCAGCCCGACAAGAGTCTTTGAATGTAACGAGTAAAGAGCCATTGAAATTATTTATATCGGACCAATGCCCCGCTGCGATGTCAACTACTCTTGTGACGTTCGCGTTGGTCGAATTATTAGCGCGCAGAGAACGCAGTGAGCTCCGTCTCCGGGAAGCTTGCCTCGTCCCTACGGATAGTGACGTTCTAACGACCCTCGTGAAAAAAAGTAAATTAAAAAAAAAACACTTCGAGATGTGGAGTCTTTTGAACTATTTCAGGAAGCGCACGTTTTTCGAACGAAGCTGCTGCTATTCGCTCGCTTCCTTGGCTGACATTCTGATCTTTCTTAGACAGCACTATTGCTGCAAAAAAAGAAAAAAAAAGGTACAATAAAAAGGCAGCGTTCTTGGCGAGGTCGCTCGCAAAGCGAGTCAACGTACGCGTTCACAACCCTCGCCAGCACGCCTGCAGCGCTCTCCTAAGCTGTCAGGTTGGCTTCAGATCAGTTAAAGAGGCGTGCTCACCTTCGGTTTCAGCAGTTGACTCCAATCTGGCTTTACGTAAAACAAGAGACCGTCGGTCGCTCCGCTCAGTGTGACGCCTCTCACGAGTAGAATAAACAGGCAAACGTAGGGAAACAATGCCGACACCCAGACAATCTGTAAGATAAATAGAGAAATTATGTCCGGAGAAAGGCAGATACAGGTCAGCAAAGACAAAAATCTCACTGGCCACTTGCTTTAAGAGGAAATAGATGGGGAGTAGATACATGAGCTAGCGAGAAAGAAAGAGGAAGCTATAGCAGATTAAAAATTGAGCAGACTCAACTCCCATGGTTGCTGTGGGTCAGATAAGTGTTCTGCAAGCGAATGGTAACTGGCGCTTGTGACGCTTGTATCCATGGGTGTATGTATGTATTAAAATTAAATTATGGGGTTTTACGTGTCAAAACTACTCTGATTATGAGGCACGCCGTAGTGGAGGACTCCGGAAATTTTGACCACCTGGGGTTTTTTAACGTGCACCTAAATCTAAGTACACGGGCGTTTTCGCCCCCATCGAAATGCGGCCGCCGTGGCCGGGATTCGATCCCGCGACCTCAGCAGCCCAACACCATAGCCACTGAGCAACCACGGCGGGTATGTATGTATGTATGTGTGTGTGTATGTATGTATGTATGTATGTATGTATGTATGTATGTATGTATGTATGTATGTATGTATGTATGTATGTATGTATGTATGTATGTATGTATGTATGTATGTATGTATGTATGTATGTATGTATGTATGTATGTATGTGTACGCGCCTGTGTGTGTGTCTGTGAAACATACCCAGAGGCACAAGGTACGTGCGCCGCTAGAAATCCGCAGGCGCGTGCAGTTTTCTGGGAGCAACCCTAACAGAGCGGGACTGCACGTCCGCGAGCGTACTCTTGCATTGTTGCAAGTGCGTGACATCAAATCTAAAGCAAGGGTGCCCGGCCCTTGACGTAAAGCAAATTCTAAAGAGGCGCATTGGTATCATGGTTGATTATTTAATTCTACGCACTTTATTCGAGGCACAAAGCTTTTATTTTAATTTTATTCGGGCAGAGTAGAAAAGCGGAAAGCGACAGATGCCGTTGCACCCGCTACCTTGCGGGTTGAAAGCAGGTAGGTAACCAGGGTCTGTGTTCTGCAACAGTCCATTATATATTCAGTTCTTCTTTCCTCATCACCCATCGCGCCAACTGCTCATCCTCGACGAAGAGCAAAAGGGTGGAAGATGGAATGGGACGATACAAAATAAGGCCGGAGAATGAATGTCCGGTTGGCTACTCTGTACTAATGGAAAGTATCACCGAAGGACATTATGGGAGAAAGTACACTTAACACTCACTTAAGCTGTTTCGTACGAAAACGCTGGCTTTTTCGAAAAGCGGGAGCTTGGAATTTTTGAAAAAGATCTTAAATGTAAGGAGAATTGGTAACACCGCCTTAATACCCCCGTGTCAGATCTCAGCGACATCCTATACTGTGGCACCATTTCATCGAAGCTATACCGTTTATTAGTTAAAAGAAAGACCGCTCAAGTTCTGTTCCAGGACGGAAGAAAAGCCAACTTCGCATCTGAGAGTGTTTTTCAAGAATCCCTGCAATGATATGAAGATTTACATTTTTACGACTCACCATTATCCTCCCCAAAAATTTCGCCGAAAGACAATTCTCAGCAATTGACAATACTGACCACGAAATGTGCGATGAGGCTCGTAAGACTTATTGTTTACACGATAGTCCAACTTCTCTGCACTTTAGACACCTTTGCCTTCACGGAGGCGGCCGTCGGATCCCTTAGACGCAGGCTAAATACAAAATTAAAGGAGTCCAAAGGTTAAGTGTCCTGCATGGCAGGGACACTTGCCGTCCCTGCGATCATCTGACGCATCTTGGCTGCTGGGGCCACAATGTTCAAGTGCTCGAGGTAAAAAGTTGTTTCACCGTTTCGCGCTGGGCAGACCTTACTGTCAATGCTGTCGAAAAGCCGCAGTGCAGAGAAGCTGGCTTATGTGGGAGACTGTTGACGTTGTGCTGTGATGCTGGCTCAAGTGGGAAGAGAACGTTTTCCCTAACTGAGAAGTGACATCCTCTGCGAAACAGGTTTTCTTCCTCAGTGACGATGAGGCCCGTCAATTACGCCGGTGTTCGAGTGCGCTCTCAAAAGTGAGAACATAATTGGTGCGTGTGGGACTTGTATTACAATTTCTATTGGTTCACCTTGCCGCTTTGATGAAGGCCCCTCCAGATGACGAGGTACACCGCGGCCCAAGCGAGGAACAAATAGAGGGCTAATTCCAGACGCATGTTCCCGATCTCGTGCAGTCCGGGTGTGATCCCAAGCACGTGGTTTCTGAGAGCACCACATGCGGCATAAATGGCGGGAGAAAAAAGAAGAGAGAAAAGAAATTCGAGCAGAGCTCGTTCAGTATGACTATCCAAATATGAATATATCATTCTTTAGAGGTAAACATTAATTTCTTGTACAATAAATGCCAGTTTATTGTTCAATGTACACTTTGTACACCTTGTGTGTTTTGTTAACACTCTATTATATCATGGGTGTGTGATTAGTGATGATATGTCTTATATGCTTTGATGAGCATTATGAAGAGTGTAATATACCCGGTGGCACATACGAGTGACTCAAGTTGATTTTCAGTTAGATAGCTAGATAGCCGGAAAGAAAACTGGTCTGACCATGCCAAGAAGGCTATTCGCATTGATATGGAGAGATGTTTCATCGTAAACCGATGCAGTTTATGGACTATCGTTACTCAGTCGAGATTGCGAGGTGTTTGCGTACAGTCGCGATCGTTGTTGTGCAGAGTGCATAAGCATTCAGCTGACGGACGTACGAATGGATAGTCTCTCTCTCTCTCTCTCTCTCTCTCTCTCTCACGCTCACGCACGCACGCATTAGAAACTTAAACAACTGGAAGATTGGTTTGGCACGCCTTTGTCGCTATAGGGCTTCGGATGTGAAGGCATGCAGCTGGTGCGAACGTCTGGATAAGACAACGCAGAGTAATTTTCTAGCTGATCAGTGTTGACGCGGTAAACCTACTCACTCCCAGAACTCTACGATGGGTGTAACGGATCCGTTGTGCGGCGGTGTCGGGTGGGTATCATTGTGCTCCCAGCACTTGTCGGTGTTCCAATGGTTGCCGCAGTGCTTCCAGGGGAGCACGGTGGCGAATGAAGAGATCAAATAGAAGAGAATCCACGCCACGATCACCATGTAGTAGACGTTGCTCAGCGTCAAGACCACAAATGATGCGATGCCGATACCTGCGATGAATACGACATGGCTTGTTGGTATATCTTTATGTTGGGACGTCTGCCACATAAAATAATTCGTAGTGAGCACCCGTCTATACATCGCTACTCGTTCATCCATTGCGCACATGTAGGCGCCTGCGCAATCATCTGAGCTTCTAGCGTGTCTCCGGCCGGAGCAATGTGTTTAGCTAGTCTACTTTTCCACGTGCCATTAAACATTAGAACGGTCTTACCGATAATATCGCTCACGTTGAAGATGCTGCAGCCTTCAGACAAAAAAGCAGTGCAGTATTTGGCGAGTGTCTTAATTGACAAATGCAAGCGTTTGACAACTTCTATTTGTGGTATATATAAGTATATAACTATTTGTTTTTAATTATATATCCAACTCAACTGCATTACCTTGATTTCTGCTGAATGGTTTTACCTTAATAGAAGTGTATAATTTCTGTTCCTCTTTAGAAAATATTCTACGGAACTATTTTACTTTAATGTTTGTATGTACAGCATTGTATAAGTCGTTTCTGTTCTTTCCATATTGATATCTGGACTCTCTTCATGCAGTATTCATTCTGGAGCACAGTAAACATTCGCTTACTAAATGAACAAGCAAATGAACAAGCATGGTGTCACACGCGCACAGAAAGACATGAACTGACTGCACTCAATGACTGTGAGCACTCACTCTCACAACACTGGTGTGATGAAGAGCGCCGGCAGCGGGGAGCGAACCGCATCACGCTGCCTCTCGCCTCACCGCTTCAACGCGTCTTCGATACTTGAGAGTACGCCTATTACGCGACCTCCAAACACTAGGCGGGCGGGAATACAGAGCGCACGAAGACATCAGCCATCTATGTTCGCCTGCATGTTTGCACCTGCCACACATTGCCTCCACGATACGGCACGCATGCTGCAATATGCTCAGCCGCGCGGGCAGCCACGCGTAGCCACTGCCGGGCTAGAGGAGGAGACACGCGTTTTCCGTAGCGCGCGCTTTAGCACTTAACCTCCAACGTCGGGCATCGACGAAGAACGATGAAGTCGAGAGAGGCACCGTTTACGCTACGCTCAATCGCATCGGGAGCGGAGAGAGGCAAGCGTTCTGCCATCCACTGCTACCTTAAGGGTGGTGCGCACGCACTATGAGAACACTAGCGTTCCTGCCGAGCTGCCGTGTGCAACGTTACTGTTCCAGTAACGTTGACTATGTGTGTTCTCAAACATGAGCAATGAACGTCAAGATAACGTTGTCCACTATCTCACCGGACGGTTTTCTAACGCCGACGGTTTTCCGTTGGTCTCATCTCGTGCACCATCGAGGTGCAATGCCTGCAACGACAATGGCGGCACTTATCAGGCTAGCATTGTGAGACGCCTGGTAGCTGCCAGGGCGCTGTTCCTTCTGCTGAGCAGGAGTTGCCTTGCATGCTGTGTCGCGCCAACATGTCACACGCGCGTATAGTGCGAACATGCGAATCCGGAGATTTCAAGCGGAAAGCTAAACCTCGCTATAGCTGTTATGCTGCGCCCTTTGTTCGTAAGATTGTCGGCAACATGAAGGTGCAAAAGATTGCGATAATGCAAATCATAGGTTGCATGTGCCTTTTGTTCTAATTTATTGGCTCCAAGAAAGGAAATGACAAAAAGCGGTATCTTAAGATTTTACTACCGCCCTAATGTTCCGACTGAGCAGGCAAAATAACAGAGAAGGCGGGCGTTGCGGCCCGTAGCGAAAGAAAATTCAACTTGCACGCAATGGACATCGAAAAAAGAAAGGCTGAGCCCAAAGTGGTTTTACGGTGAAGCTGTGTTGGTCGGGATTTTTCGTGTCTGCGTGGGCGGTGCTCACACAAGAACGAACGGCAGCTGAAAGGCTTTGTGTTTGAGTTTACGCGCGTGTTTTCTCGTATATTCGAATTAGAATCCGACGCTATCATGTCCGCAGGTTGTGTGTAAGTCTTAGTTTACAAATTGTCTGGTGCGTCTTGCTTTGAGAAATTCAATTAGTTCAATAAAGCACTTGCGCTAGGTGGAGGGCCTACAAGAATGAGTATGTCATCATCATCATCATCATCAGCCTGGTTACGCCCACTGCAGGGCAAAGGCCTCTCCCATACTTCTCCAACAACCCCGGTCATGTACTAATTGTGGCCATGCCGTCCCTGCAAACTTCTTAATCTCATCCGCCCACCTGACTTTCTGCCGCCCCCTGCTACGCTTCCCTTCCCTTGGGATCCAGTCCGTAACCCTTAATGACCATCGGTTATCTTCCCTCCTCATTACATGCCCTGCCCATGCCCATTTCTTTTTCTTGATTTCAACTAAGATGTCATTAACTCGCGTTTGTTCCCTCACCCAATCTGCTCTTTTCTTATCCCTTAACGTTACACCTATCATTCTTCTTTCCATAGCTCGTTGTGTCGTCCTCAATTTGAGTAGAACCCTTTTCGTAAGCCTCCAGGTTTCTGCCCCGTAGGTGAGTACTGGTAAGACACAGCTATTATATACTTTTCTCTTGAGGGATAACGGCAACCTGCTGTTCATGATTTGGGAATGCCTGCCAAACGCACTCCAGCCCATTCTTATTCTTCTGATTATTTCCGTCTCATGATCCGGATCCGCCGTCACTACCTGCCCTAAGTAGATGTATTCCCTTACGACTTCCAGTGCCTCGCTGCCTATTGTAAATTGCTGTTCTCTCCCGAGACTGTTAAGCATTACTTTAGTTTTCTGCATATTAATTTTTAGACCCACTCTTCTGCTTTGCCTCTCCAGGTCAGTGAGCATGCATTGCAATTGGTCCCCTGAGTTACTAAGCAAGGCAATATCATCAGCGAATCGCAAGTTACTAAGGTATTCTCCATTAACTTTTATCCCCAATTTTTCCCAATCCAGGTCTCTGAATACCTCCTGTAAACACGATGTGAATAGCATTGGAGATATCGTATCTCCCTGCCTGACGCCTTTCTTTATTGGGATTCTGTTGCTTGCTTTATGGAGGACTACGGTGGCTGTGGAGCCGCTATAGATATCTTCCAGTATTTTTACATATGGCTGATCTACACCCTGATTCCGTAATGCCTCCATGACTGCTGAGGTTTCGACTGAATCAAACGCTTTCTCGTAATCAATGAAAGCTATATACAACGGTTGCTTATATTCTGCACATTTCTCTATCACTTGATTGATAGTGTGAATATGGTCTATTGTTGAGTAGCCTTTACGGAATCCTGCCTGGTTGACAGAAGTCTAAGGTGTTCCTGATTCTGAGTATGTATGCTGTGCTAACGGTACCGCCACCTAGCGGCCGCGGCCACTCAGACAGACCTCTAACGGCATATGTCTTTGAGTTTCCGCGTAACAGATTTGTTTTCTCGTATATTCGAATAACAATGCGAAGCTATCGTGTCTGCAGCTTGTGTGCAAGTCGGACTTTACGGATTTTTTTCTGACGCAATTTACTTTTAAGCATTCATTTAGTTCAGTAAAGCACTTGCGTTCGGCGGAGGGCCTAGAAGAATGAGGATGTGTGCTGCAATTCTGCACACATGCGCGCGCGCGTGCCATACGTCGCTTGTGGTGGTGGTGCTTGCCTAACGTCGGCAACAACTTCGCTGTACATCCGCTATCACAGGGCAAATCGCAGGCGGACTTTTTTTTTTTTTTTTTTTGTAAGAACCTTCTTTGATCGACGAAGTGTCGACGTTAAAGAAGGCAAAGTTGACGTGCAGGGTGGTTCATATAATTCGGCGATTAAATGTTAATTATATCTCTGTTCTGTCTCTTTTTCGTTCTCATTACTCATTAATTTCGTATCCTATTTCCCGTCGACGTTGTCTTCTTTAGCATCGACATTTGGTTGGCCCTCTATTTTATTCTTCTGATAATCGTTACAAGGTAGCCAGATCCCAGACACGGTAAACCCGTAGGAAGTCAACAAAGAAGACCTTTTCTACAAAAGCACGCAAACTCAACGCGCGCGGCAGAACCACTCGGTTGTGGAGCATGCGGGAATATCCGAGGATAGCCCGCGCGCGTGAGAGCGCCTACTCGACAGGTGGCACTAGCAGTAAAATAACGCGCACTCTGAGTGCTGACGGCTAGCTGACTAAATCTAGCTGTCTGCGTTTCAAATTGGAGTTAAAACTGCAAAAAAAATGGTTGGAAAATTTCCCGACCATAACGATAATCCCTAATGCGAAATTTGAGCGCAGCTCTATACGTGTTTTCATTTCGCGATATATTGGTTGGTGCGGACAGTCTGTCTCTTGCGGCACGTTGCAGACGGAGCGAAGTGTGGCGCGACTGCCTCGCTAATCCGGTGATCGCGAGAGGCAGCGCGTGGGTGACGCGTATGCGCGATTCGCAGCAACCGCCGCACACAGACCTCCACTAATGCAACGCTTTGTTTCCATATATGGTATCGGTGGCGTCATCGGTGAACAGACGACGCGCGCTACTCTGGTGCGACCTTGTAGCCATCGTCGCCGCAAAGCCCGTCTTGCGCGATACTACGCTTTTCTTCTCACGCTTTCGCCATACCCTCCTTCTCCGCTGTCGCCTCTTGGTTCCGCTTCATCCTTCTCCTTCACTTTCCTCCTTGCGCCCTTATCACCGTCTTTCATCAGCGCTCCGCGTTCGCTCTTTCATTCTTCACCGTGCTCATTCGTTTGGTTACGAGCACGCTGAGGGACGACGCCGACGCTAGCCGCAGAAACGGGCGCCTAAGAGCTGCGCTCTAAAAAAAGAAATTGCATGTATCCAAGCGTATAGTGCAACTCTACTTCGCCGGGTGGGTTACTTGATGATGCCGGAGTTAGCTGTATGGGAAATCACATTGTCAAACAGTGAATTTTGGGGTTGAACGTCCAGAAACAGCACAGTGAGTTATGATGGAGGCCGTAGAGGAAGGGCTCCGGGTTAATTTTCGCCACTTGGGTTTCATTATATAACATGCACCAAGAACACGGTGTACGAGGGTATTTTACATTCAACGCCCGCCGAAATACCACCGCTGTGGCGACTGGGAATTGAACCCGACACCTCGAGCTCAGCAACGCAACGTCACATCCACTGAGCCAATGTTCAGCTACCAATTAAATAACAATGTTGCACTGATTCCTTTTTAATAAGTGATTGTAAGGCACATTTGAAGATTGCCAAATCCAAGTCGTATTGATTTAGCAACAACCTTGCAATCAGAGCCTGTTTCAACATGTTTGTCCACAATATCTGCTGCCAAATTCCTTGGTGTTCGAGCTATAGTTTTATCTCATTTTGTACCAGGGAGGCTTCTGGGAAACATTTTTCCTTAAGTAAGATAACCTTGTAGTAAGACAGAAATGAAAAAGAGCAATGTTCGCAACATAGAAAAATTAGGGGTACTATACAAACCAAAAGATCGCGCAGAAGTCTACAAAAGGATAAAAAACATTGAAGTCCGCAAAGAAAATAGCAAAACAACAATAACCAAGAGTACTCACTCCAATGCCAGTCAAACAGGGATAATGAATACAAAATGCACAGAAGTGGGGCGCCTATGTATTTCTATAAGTTTCGAGGACCGATATCTCCAAGCTGGTACACTATATAGCATCTGAACATTTATGTTATAAATGAGACATACTACATTATTGCCCTGCCTAGTTTCTACAATCGCGAAACGTGCTGTAATTTACTGCGCAGGTGATTCACAAAAGCACTGTTAGGCTGACGCAGCGTATACCTTTGAACATCGGCGCTAAGGCCCAAACACCGATGCCGCCCTTGCTCAGGTACTGGCCCACGGCCACCTCCAAGTAGAACATGGGAACCGCCGTCGTGAGGAGGCAGATGAAGTACGGGACAAGGAATGCGCCTGCGCAAGAACAGGCAACAACCGAGTAAGTACCGCTCGCTGTTCTCTTAAACTGACGCTAAAAAATAAACGCTCATTTCCTTCAGACTTTTCAAAACAACCCGCCATGGTTGCTTAGCGGCTTTGGTGTTGAGTTGCTAAGCGCGAGGTCGTGGGATCAAATCCTAGCCACAGCGGCGACATTTCTGTGGGGGCGAAATGCAAGAACACCTGCCGTGTACTCAGATTTAAGTGCACGTTAAAGAACCCTTGGTGGTAAAAATTAATCTGATTATGAGGCACGCCGTATATAAGGGGAGTCTCATAATCAGATCATGGTTTTGGCACTTAAAAACCCCCATAATTTATTTGATTGAACTTTTCAAAAGTCTGTTCTCGTTAGTTCCACAATAAGAGCCGCAATTTCGTGAAATCGAGGTACTGGACAGAAGTAGTGACATGCTGGCATGGGAGTCGCTGGACGCTCTTCGTGTTAAGAAAACAGTCGCCAACTGTATCATTTACATATCTGTTTATCTTCTTAGTAACTATAGTCATAACTGTTTGTCACGTTGCTGTGATTCTTTTTGACGCGACCGCTGGCTCATGCAGTCGGTTGTATTCTTTCGACTTAGCTGTCCGAATAAAACAGTTCGAAGTTTAGCGCCCTCTCTTTTCCTTCCTATTCCCTTATTCTGCGTCCCAGTGACATATTTTTTTATTTGTACACACATACTGCAAGCCCACACGGTCTTTGCAGGAGTGGTTAAAGAGGTCAAAAACAAAAGGCAATCATGAACAGAAATGAATGGTTTGAACTAGGGTAACAAAATATTTGACCGTATTACAACAAACACACAAACTGTTAAGTAAGCGGTTTCAATAAAAGATCGCCAAGCGAAATAGTGAGTATTTGTGTGTGTTAACGCGGTTTGAAGGTTGCCGAATTGTATTACCGTGGTTAGTTTTAGATGAGTGCCGGAAAGGGTCAAATAAATAACGAGTCTGTGGAATTTTGAATTGACCATGGTACAGACGGTAAATGAATTCTAGCTTTGAAATTTCTCTGCGCTATGAAAGTAGTTCTAAATTTGCCTTCGTAATTATATTTGAGACACTGTACTGTCTTGCATAATCAAAGTATATGAATGTACCCACTAATTTGTATGCGCTAGCTCTACTTTATTGATTACATGTTTTTGATAAGGAGTCCAGATTAAGTCAGCATGCTCTATTGATGTCCTAGTGGGTATTTTGTAGGCATTTAATTTGACATGTGGCAAACCTTTACGCAAGTTACGTCTTAAGAAAGGTAGTTTGCCCTCGGCGCTCAGAAATATGGAGGAAATATTAGGTTCTTAGGGTTGGACGTGAGGTTAAGGCCCGAGTATTTTACCTGATTTCATTTGTCGATTGCGGTGTTTCCAAGCGTGTATGTAACATTGAGGTGGCTTTTTTCTTATTAGCAAATGTGATCCGTTTGGTTATTGACGCATTTCGTCTCATATCTGATGTATCACATTACGAGCAGATTGATTGTAGGGAATTGTTAAGTTGGATTTGATTTCCTAATTTACATTCCAGTGTATATACTACACACTGGTCGGCAAAGAGCCACATTTTGACGTGTCCTTCAACATGAAACTGGAGATAATTGATGCACATGACAAATAAGACCAAGAACCGACCCTTGCGGAACTCCGGAGTAAGCTTGAAGTGGTTGCGAAACACGTTTATCTATGCCCACACTTTGTATTCTGTTTGTTAGAAGACTGGAGGTCCATGAGATTATTTTACTGTCAATACTGTACGCTGAGAGCTTTGTAATTAAATTTTTATAGGAGAAAACGTAAAACGCTTGGAGAAATCTAAGAACATTGCTTCTATTTGACCTACATCGTTTATTGTACTGACTATTTCGTCAGTTCAGCGAGGTGAGTTATAGTTGAAAGGCCTGATTTAAATCTGTGTTGCCGATTATAAAACATTTCGTTAATTTCTAAGTGCGGTATTACGGCTTTAAAGATGATGCGCTCCATTATAACTTACAACAGGCACTTGTTTGTGACCACGCGGCGATAGTCATTTAATTCTAGTTTTAAACATGATTTGTGGATAGGAATTATCTTTGCACTGCGCAATAGTCTGTTAACATCGCTGTTTCACGAGAAGTGATGAATATTCTGTGCAAGCATTTAGATACCCAAACGACATATCGGTTTAGAAATGATTAAACGAGAAGAAAGGGGGTTAACCGAGGGGCCCGATTTTTATTAGTCATTTCATGAGAAGCCAACAAACACTGACACCAAGTGTCAGTGTCCCTTCGCGAAATGCGAAGGTTGTGGGTTCGGCTCCCACCTGCGGCAAGTTGTTTTTTCATCCATTTTAATTTCCACTAATTTATCGTTTCTTTATTCCATTTATTCAGCACAAGTAATTTCCCCTATGTTGTCCTTGGTGTCAGTGTTTGGTGGCTTCTCATGATAGAAATGATTAAGTAATATTGTCGGGGCCAAGATATTTTCTTTAGATCTAGTTTTTCCAGAAGAGAAAAGATACCCTCATCGTTTATCGTCGATTCTGGCATGGGCACTCTCAACATATATGATTCTATCGAGGCGTACTATAGGCAGGTTTTGTGAAAACAGATTGGCGCAAGGAGTTAAGCTCCCTAGCAATAGTTCGCGGTTCCTTGATAACGCGATTTGAAAATTTTATTTGTGAAATGGCTTTCCGTTCATCAGAAAAGTATCGCCAGAATTTTTTAGGCTTGTGCGCCATGAACGAAACGGTGTCGTGGAAACGCAATTTGGCTTCTGCGATCTTCTGCCGCGAAGTAACAATATAGTTATCAGCGGCGATGTTCTTTACTTTTTTTCCGCCGTTGTTTTATTTTTATTTCCCCCATCCCCGTACTATCATTCCCCTTCCCTCTTCCCCAGTGCGGAGTAGAAGACTAGAGTGCACTAACTCAGGTCGACCTCTCTGTCTTTCCTGTCAATAAGTTCTATCTTATCTTCTTCATCTGGATTATTTCTCGAGTTAACCACGGGTATTATCGGTTAATACGCTTTCTTCTTTGTGGAATGAAATTGCCTTCGCAAGAAGAAACGATGTTTTTATATTGTGACCACAGTTCGCACTCGACTTTCATTTCATTGAACGCTGGAAAGTTCCGATTCCAAGAAGCTGAACACGGCGGAATCGTCTACGCGCGCACAATATCGTACGTAGGTGGGCACTGTTTCTTTTCTTTTTTGAATTGTCGAGTCATAGATACGGGACAGGATAAGACGAGTTAATTGTGATCTGAAATGCCGTTTTCGATGCACACAGTTCATGCGTGAAGTGTACTGCTTACAAATTAATGAAAAACTGAACTACAGTAGTCATTCCGAACTTCTTACTTCCCGGCCGTCGTGTGAAAGGTTAGTCCAATTTATTCCTGGCAAACTGAAGTCCCGCGCGACGATAATTTTTGGCCTTGAGTTTGTGCTTCGAAATGTAGTAGTGTTCGAAATGTAACCGCACTGCAAGGGAGTCCTTGTTACTCCCGTTGTTTACCCACACCTTGTTGCATTTCTTCACGTTGACATTTAGAGCACTGAGCAGAAATCACATTCCGTCAGCATGGTCCAAGATATCCAAGTGGAGCGTTTGGGGGTTCTGTATGCGCCCCCCCCCCTTTTCACAAGGTTATGCACTTATCAAAGTATGTGACCTTGCACCACACGCGTTCGTGGTAGGGGATACCATCTAACACTGAGCATTTATTTATTCATTTATTTATTCAAGTACGTACATATCGCCCTGGTGGGTATTACAGTAGGGGGACTAGGTAAAATAAAGGAACACTTGACAGCACCGTTAGTTTAATTGTTAGTTTTAATTGCTGTTGCTACCACTCCTCTTGATCCTCTATCTGCACGAAACAGCCCGTATGATGAAGGGACAACTTCAGAATCCAGCACTCAAGTATTCAGCCATGTTTCTATTAATACTAATACATGAGGCTGGTACGCCAAGATAAAATTTCCAAGTTGACCAAATTTGTGTGCTATGCTCCGTGCATTTATAGCAAGTATTATGATTGTTTTCATCGTGCGCTGTCAACTCGTGTTACTTTATTTTAGTTTTGGAGCCTTTGCGCGGACATTCCTTATCAACAATACGAGTTTGATTAAAATAACAGTAAATAAAAGGCAGCATTCCATTTATTTAATTCCACGCCTAAACTTTAGTGTCGGAACGTCAGCGTAACGTCATAGATTTCAAAGTTCATTTTCTCGTATTGAGGCAGTTGTAGTGAAAGTCAAGTCAAGTTTATTTACAACATGTACAAAGTACAGTGTTGAAGGCCACCCTGGCAAGAAAGCTGTAAACATACAGCTTGACGAGGCCAGGAGGCCACCACCAGGCAACATCAGCATCGCACACATCCGCAATACAAACAATAAGCTTTCGTAAGTAGCTTCATTAATACAACACGTGGTATATATCCTCTTCCCTGGGCATGAATAGATCTACATACATGCATAATCATTACGAGCGCAAAGAGGTTAGGCAGGCACGGACAGACATATCGAAAACTGAGTTGAAGTTTCCAAAGAATGCTAATTACATAAAAAAATTCAAGCAGACCCTTTTCAACCTTCACACTGCCGCACCCAAGCTGGATATCACTATTCGTGAAGTCGCCATGTATATTATAGTGTCTAAAGTGAACAAATACGATGCTTTGGTTTAGAAGTTCGATTACGTGACTTCTCAGACGCCGTTTCTCTTCATGAAAAAGTGTTTGTTTCCAATAAATGTAAATTATTTTATGCCATATCAATTTTGCCTGGATCAGACGTCCTAATTTATACATCTGACAGTGTTGTGACAGTTGTTCCCACTGGGAAACTTGGAGACCTAGGTAACATATTTGCGACACACAATCGGTAAATTTTATTTTCTCTTGTATATGCAAAGACCGGCATCAATATTTTTAATATTGGTTCCATTGAAGCCGTGAAATATAATTTCCCCGTTGTCACAAATTTAGGTTTAAACTCATAAGATAACGCTTGCTTTTAAGCAGACGGTATCGAATATTCTGATAAATTTATCTGGCTGACAAAGAATATCCAGATCGAACGCACACCTTGTACTCCATTGGAAGCTCTAGGGAAGCAGTTAATTAAATGCTATACAAGTAAATGTAATTAGTATATTTGGGTTTATTTTCATTATTTGTTCATCTGTACCGTGACGTGGACGCATACAACTTTCAACCGACCAGCCATCTGTCCCGCGAGAAGCCCCCTCTCCCCATTTTTTTTTTTTTTTAGTGCGTGTGTTACTGTCTTTGAACAGTAGACTTAAAACGCGCTGTTCACGCGTGCGAGGCGGCGTGATCGCAATTGAGAAGTTGCAATCAGGCAGAGACACAAACTGAGCGGCGCAAACATTCTCACCGCCTCCGTTCTCGTAGCAGAGGTATGGGAAACGCCAGACATTGCCCAGACCTACGGCGTAGCTGATGCAGCTGAAAATGAAGTCCGCCTTGCTCGCCCACTTGCCCCTCCTCGGTTCGACGGCCAAGTCCAGCTGGCTTCCCAGGCCGCTTGTCGTGTGCGAGTAGCTTTCGCTGTCTTCGTCCTGGAGGCACGCAGAGTACGAGTTAACATTCCGTATGTTGCGTCCGCTATCCGCCGAACAGACTGATTCTAAACGCTCTCCTGTGTGCGCCCCCACTCGCACCTTCAGTTACGGGGCTTTCTTGACTCGAGACGGACGCGTGCATGTGTGTGTGCGTATGTGTGCGTATGTGTGCGTGTGTGTGCGTTAGCGTGCGTTAGTGTGCGTTAGTGTGCGTGTGTGTGTGAGAGAGAGAGAGTTCAGCTCGGTCCAATTATCCCAAGGCGCATACACGTTAAGATGGCACACACATCCTCAAATCTTTATGTTCATGAGAGGCGTTTACTATTGTCCGGTCGGCCTTCGCGAATAATATGTCCGACACCACGATTGGCTGGGATGTTCCCTTACAAACAGTTCTAGTGTAAGGTTACGGCCCAGACGGACGACTGCAATTTAGGTGTTGAAATCTCATACTCCCCATACCCGGAGGCCTGGCGGAGAACCTCGTGAATTAGTAGCTTTAGTTTGCTTTCCTCACTCTACTCTGCTAACAAATATGTGCTTTCCGTGCCCATTCGGAAAGTTTGCTCTAAAACCGCCAACTCTTATATGTTTAAAGGAAGAGCAGGAAAAGACTTGCCATGAGATCTAATTTTTCAGAAAGCGCAGTAAAAGAAATTTTGTTCCGAGCTCACTTCCATCAGTGACCGTCGCCCCCTGCCCTTCCCTTTCCTTCCCCCTGCCGCTGTCAAAGCTCTGCTACCGAGGCTGGAAAACCTACGTGGAAATGCGAAATATGGCCTACCCTGTAATCGACAGTAATCGCCACTCGAGAGCCCCTTACCCCTTTGAAGATTGGCTCCGCCTGCTGAGCTTCCAGCGGTGATCCAATGTCCCTGCACGAACTGCGTCGCCGCAGGGACGTCAGTGCGAAGGCATTGGGCAGCGCTTCTTTCTTAATAATCATGCTGTACCGTGTGACCGTATGCCTCGTGCGCTTCCTAAAACAAAAGCAGAAAAATACAGAAACAAAGAGCGGATCATGAGACTAAGCGTCAGGCATTGCATGGCTGGAGTTTCGCGGCTCTTTCTATATACGCTCACAAAATAATTTATTTGTTCAGCATAATGCGTATTTTTTTTTTATTTGGCAGTCGCGTGAAGCGTATAGCGCGCGTCCTGTTCGTGTTTACTGCCTGAAGAGGTGGACGCTACCTGCACGACAAATCGAAATGCCCAGGCCTCTATTTAAACCAAGTCACTATATATTGAAGTTTCAGTTATTCAGCTTCCAATTGCGAAAAAAGTGTTCCGTAAGTCGGAACAAAGCGTTAGAGAGGTGCGGCGCAGATAATATGAAACCGGTTAGCGGTCCACACGGCCAGAAGCAATTGGTATAGAACGACGCTCATAGAACGCGAAAGCGGGGAAAACAAAGGAGTGCACAGAACTATATTCCACGTCGACTGCGCGGAGTGTAAATAACAACTAATAGACAATACACACGAGTGAGCGATATCAACAAATCAATTAAAGAAAAACAATCTCCTTATATTTAGAGTGCTTTGTTTTAGGGGTTTACATATAATTTTTTTTTAACTGCGGGGGATAAAAATTGGGTGTCATGTTTAAAAACGAAAACCGGGGAGAAATTGGGGGTTTTGTTACCTGGCAGCCCAAAATTCAAAATTGTTTTTACAACATTTATAAGCGATCTGCGCCCGCAGTGGTTATCGTTTGGACGCAAACGTGGCGGACACAAAAGTCGTGCGGCTTTTTTTCGTATTTCGCGCGCGCTTCCTTTCGCGCTGGGAAAAGCTTGTGTGTATCCCGTATTGAGCAACGGGAAGCTGGATCGAGAAATCTTCAGATGGTCTACAGTTTTCTCGTAGACAATTTTGCTCTGAATATAATGATTGAGGAGTTTATTATTTATAATAAGTATAATTACGTAATTAGGCGAAATACAATAAACAACCTGACTTGCTTCACGCCACGGCGAACAACATTACCTTGGTTCTTTCCAGCAACATGGCACTTGCGTATTTTAACATTTTTGCACAAGTGACATGGGTCACGTGGCACACACACACACACACACACACACACACACACATATATATATATATATATATATATGTATATATATATATATATATATATATATATATATCCGTAGCAAGGGGAGAACTCCCCTTGGCATCTTCGCTGAAGACCTCCTTGGTCGACATGGCGGAATGGGCTGCTATAGCTCTCGTATTACTTGACACAAAACGTACTACAGTGCACATGTACACGGACTCCCGAGCAGCGGTTAGAGCGTTCGCTTCGGGATTGATAGCCCACGACCGTGCGCGGGGTTTCATATGCCGCGAGGGTACAGTGTCTCGGGTGAGTTCGGGAGAGCTCGGCCACAGTGATCCTCTAGTTACTTTTCACGAAATCACATCTCATTATATAGGGAATAGCAGAGTTTTCTCTTCCCCCATCATAAGGTCAACAGATCACAAGCTAGCACGCTCCGCATGCTCCAGATGGAGTCCTACCCCTCTAGGGGCTTTCTGAACATGCTTCACCCCGACATTGATCCACTCTGCCAAGATTGTTGCACTGAACTTTGCTCATTAAGCCACATGCTTTGGCAGTGCCCTGTGTTACAGAATTTTAACCGAGGAGAAGACTAGACGAAGGCCATCACAGACCCCAGACAAGTCTTCTAGCTCCTGGCTGTCCAGATGTCCCGTGAACGAGCAGAGAGACATGGTCCCTCTGTTCCGACATGGGACTAGCCAACGCCTGGGTAGGGACCTATCTAGCAGGCGCCCTGCCTACCTCCTTAGGAACCTAATAAAGTTGTTTACAACTAGTACTACTACATCTCTCTCTCTCTCTTTCTATATATATATATATATATATATATATATATATATATATACAAAGAGAGAGAGAGAGAGAGAGAGAGAGAGAGAGAGAGCGAGCGAGAGATGTAGTAGTACTATTTGTAAACAACTTTATTGGGTTCCTAAGGAGGTAGGCAGGGAGCCTGCTAGATAGGTCCCTACCCAGGCGTTGGCTAGTCCCATGTCGGAACAGAGGGACCATGTCTCTCTGCTCGTTCACGGGACATCTGGACAGCCAGGAGCTAGAAGAATTGTCTGGGGTCTGTGATGGCCTTCGTCTAGTCTTCTCCTCGGTTAAAATTCTGTAACACAGGGCACTGCCAAAGCATGTGGCTTAATGAGCAAAGTTCAGTGCAACAATCTTGGCAGAGTGGATCAATGTCGGGGTGAAGCATGTTCAGAAAGCCCCTAGAGGGGTAGGACTCCATCTGGAGCATGCGGAGCGTGCTAGCTTGTGATCTGTTGACCTTATGATGGGGGAAGAGAAAACTCTGCTATTCCCTATATAATGAGATGTGATTTCGTGAAAAGTAACTAGAGGATCACTGTGGCCGAGCTCTCCCGAACTCACCCGAGACACTGTACCCTCGCGGCATATGAAACCCCGCGCACGGTCGTGGGCTATCAATCCCGAAGCGAACGCTCTAACCGCTGCTCGGGAGTCCGTGTACATGTGCACTGTAGTACGTTTTGTGTCAAGTAATACGAGAGCTATAGCAGCCCATTCCGCCATGTCGACCAAGGAGGTCTTCAGCGAAGATGCCAAGAGGAGTTCTCCCCTTGCTACGGATATGTATATATATATATATATATATATATATATATATATATATATATACGTAGAGTTCTCGTCACGACCTACGCACTTAAGCAATTGGAGTGAACATGGCTGCTAAGACCGTTCATAAAGGATAGCTGCAAAGCAAACGTAGGAAAACCATATAATAATGAGCGTCTTGTGCTTATGCCTGCAGGACACGTAGACATATGGAAGTACTTTATATTTTTTGATTGATAGGAATAAAGGCTTGCTTTACCTTGCACTTCGGTTGCCGCTCCTTCGATCCCTCTGGCGAATGTGTGGACAGGCGAAAGCAAATACTCTTGCGGCAGGGCAAGCCGTAAAACTGGGTGGATGCCGAGTCACGTAGACCGAAGACAAGGCGAGCGGAGAGCGGGAGGTGCTTATGAAGCCAGTAGCAAAAGAAAAAAAAAACGAAACGTCTACTACACGTGTCACTCAGAAGCCCACCTCTCACCGCGGGAGGTTTTTGTTCGAATTCCAAGATGGGAGCACGGTCACTTCGCGGGGTGTTTTTTTTTTTTTACATTTTTTTGTTTGTGACACTTTAACCAGCTGCCTTTCGTTATGTGATCTGTTTACGGTGTTCATTAGCAGCGCGCCGTACACGTCTTCACCAAGGTGATGGATCTGCCGCCGCAACATCGGAGTGTTGGTACTGCCACTATAGAGCTGGCGCCTGTAAGGTGGCCAGCGATTTTGATAGACTGGAAACCTCTCGAGTGCTCAACCGTGGAGGTATATGCGTTTTGCAATCGAACAGCATTCGGGCGAGCTTAATTTGTGACGTTAAATCATCTAAATCTATACTTTCGTCAACGCAACAGCACACGTGCTTGTGTCGTCGATGCTACTCCCGTTCTCGCCGGAAGCACACACACAAAAAAAAGAACCCCCACCAAGTAGTACTAGAGTGTAGTAGTAAAACGTGGAGTGTCACGAGATTTTGTTCTGGCAGTAGAAAACACAGTTGCGTCTTCTTCTTCTTGGCAGCCTGGTATATTTCCTTTTTTTTTTTCTTTGTAAGGCCGGCGAGAACCGCTTCTCTTCTCCTTGTTAAAAGGTATGCTCCACGGGACGCGTTCGTTGCAGCAAAAAATAAAAAAATAAAAAAGTACGACACGGCCTTACCGTCTGGCTGTTGAAACTTCTTACAAAAGTTCCGTCTCGCAAAGGGACCACCTCGACGGCGTGTCTTTTACGTGAAGTGTCTGAAACGGAGGTCGGCTGGCACGTAGTATCACGCAGGAAGCACGTTTCTGTGTTCTTGCTGCAGTGAAGACAGTACTGGCGTGGCAGGCATGATTGAATGGTAGCACCTTGCTGTTACAGAAGCGATACGGAAGCCCCACTGGCTGTGCTTCTGCAATACCGCGGCAGGAAACCAAAGGGCTGAGATGAAGGGAAGCACGAGGTGAGTCGGGAGGCTGCGGGGCGTCGGTTACACATGAAATGTCGCGTCTCCAAACGAGTTGTGCGCCGTGTCCCGTTGCACGCACACGAGAGCCAAGTGGTGGCTGCAGTTGATTGAGCCTTCAGAACGTCCTTGCAGATATTGACGTCTCAGGAATCATGGAGGGCTGCATGATACTCCCGACGGCTTGCTGGGTGACGTCAGTAAATTTCGATTTCTCTCTAGTATCGAGCTTATACAGAGCCGGGCTTTTCCAGTCCAGTCGGAAATCAAGCTTGTGGAGCAAATAAACGTTCTGCTGTGTGAGCGCAGTACTACTTCCTCTATAACAGGTACTGTATCCGTGACATGCATGTGTGTGAAAATTCATTTTCTTCTCCTTGAACTAAAACTGTTGCGTCGTCTCGGTCAGATGATGATGGCTTGACGTCTTCAGCATCCGGATGCAAAAAGTGACGGATGGGATGAGATGCTCAATGCCCAAGTATAGTTCAGAGGAGGGTTCAGAATGTGCTCCTGTAGTACGAACTCGGGGTTCTCCCTCTCTGAACAGAGCGCGGCTAGAACATCCTTGGTCGGATCTCTCCAGGCAGCATTTGCACTAACCCGACACAAGTCAGCCAATATATCGAATTGGCGTTTGGCGGCCGCGATAATCTAAATGCTTAGCAAGTCAGGCCAAGAGGCGCCAGAGAAAGCTGTGCCAATTCCGGGGCAGAACGCACGTTAAATTTTTCAACATGCATCCCTGGGAAAGAACGTGTGTGACGTAGTAAGGTTACAAGACTCTTTACAAGTACGCCGACAAGACTTATGACTCGGTCTGATAACGCCTCATTTGTTAAAACTAAGTTACGTGTTGGCGTGGTATATAACTTGAAAGCGCACATATGTTCCGTGTCACCTTGTATATCTGACTGATAGATGGTGCACTTTCCTCGTGACGGAGACAGCTTGACATGTGTGTACATCGCTGCAGCGACGTTTCCAGCCACAGCTGGTATTGAAACGTGGTGGGTAATCTTCCTTTCACGACCACCGACAACAAATGTGGAAATTTCTGAAGCCTCCTTAACGACGCTCGCCTCCTGGTTCCACTTCGTGCCAACGGAAGCTAATTCGTTACAACGCTTTCTTTAAAGGAGTACTAAAGAGAAACATCAAATAAGTTTGGACTCACAATGTACTTCTTTAAAAAACCGCAATATTCGTTAACCGTTGATTGCTAGAAAGTAAAATGAAGGCCAAATTTCCATTGCTTTAATTTCAAGCCAGAACTGTGTAGCGTCGGTACGACGTCAGTGTGACGTCAGTGCAGCGTCAAGGATTTCAAAGTATTTTCTCCTATTTCTGCCTTTATGGCGCAGAAAATGTTATCAAAACCTTTGAAGTTCAGTCTTTGGCTCGCTTAGAATACCATGTAACTTATCTTTACCGATAACAAGTTAACTCAGCCCTAGCAGACGCCATCAAAATCTATGACGCCACGAAGAGATGGCGAGGGATCTTCAAGGTGGCGTAGCCACCCGCTTTCTATGTTGTTTATTGCGTCTTTTCTGACCTTACCAAGCTTCCCCGATGTTTTTCCCGAAAGGCGAAGTATCGATTGCATTTGCAAATTAGCAGACAGTTGTACCAAGTAAGGATAGTAGATTTTTCGGCCGTGTAAACTTACAAATATTAAATAACTAATTAAATTAACACGACATGATGTCACGCGCGCACAATTAAGCAAACATGAACACCTCTCACTCGATGACCATAAAAATTTCCTGTCAAAACGCTGGATGGAAGAAGCACGGAAGCAGCAGCAAGCAAATTGACCTTCGTGTTGCCTCATGCTTCAACGTGAACTAAGCGATAAAACACAGCGTACATGAAGCTATCAGTACTCGGTGCACCCTTGCAGATCGCTTTTAAGACAGCGCGCGCGCGGCTGCGCACGGCAGCGCCGTACGCAGTAGCCGTCGAAGTAGAACGTCCCCCTCTCTCTCTACCCTTCCCCCGGTGCCTTACACGCGACGGAAGACGGCGCGCTTCCTCCCCCTTTTCTTATTTTGCAGGCGCGAGATTTCAGCCACCATCGTTGGCTCACCCTCGCATATACAGCATACAGCGCGTGGTGACGATGTTATCACCCTTGGACTTTATACAGAACATCGCAGCGACGCCGACGGCGAAGGCAGAAATACATCTGGAGTGTCCATATTGTTACGGGGAAATGTCAAAATGTATTATTTAGAGAGTTACAGCGAGTGACACCACAACAACAAACATGGCAGGCCAGGGCACAGCTCGTCCTCTTTCTCGTCTACATGCAACGTCTTCTTCGTCTACACGACAGGTGGTTAACAACATTACCCTCCGGCGGCAAAAGCACCGAATCGGTGCAGTCTAAGTACGATGGCACGGAAAAGGATCGCTGCACACACAGGGTTAATCAGTGTCTATGACACGATATGGCTTCAGTCTGACGACGTGTACGATGTCAGTGTGGGGTTGAGCCGATGAGGACGACGACAACGGAGTGATTTCGTACGTTACGTCGGTCACGTTGCGACACACCCGATATGGGCCAGTGTACGGGAACAGCAGCTTTTTAGAAGGCCCGACATGGCGCGCTGGGGACCAGAGGAGGACAAGGGGCCAAGTACCAAAGTGGGTAGTCCTGTATTGGCTATTGTATCGAGATTGCTGGTGGTTCTGCGACTCTCTGAATCGAGCACGGGAAACGTCAAGTACTTGACGTGCATGATCAGCACGGGCAATATCCTCTCGAGCATACTCGGTAGGGGGGGGGGGGGTGGAGGGCACGCGGAAGGCACTAACGCGTCCATAGGCAACGTTAGATTTCCTCTCGAGCATACTCGGTAGGGGGGGGGGGAGGGCACGCGGAAGGCACTAACGCGTCCATAGGCAACGTTAGATTTCGGCCGAATAAGGAAAAGAAAGGCAAATAACGAGAGGTTTCATATCTTGACGTGTTATACGCGAATGTCAGAAAAGGCACTGCAGTGTCCCATTCCTGGTGGTCGGCGGACACATACATTGCCAGCATGTCGGTAATTGTTCGGTTCTGTCGCTCCGTCAAGCCATTCGTTCGTGGATGGTATAGACCGTAGTCAGCTTGTGTTGCGTCGAGTAAAACCATAGAATGTCCTCGATCACCTTCGTAAGAAACTCTGCCCCGGTCGGTTAGGAATTGCCGAGGTGCCCCATGCTGGAGAATGACGTCATGTAGTAAGAAGACCGCAACGTTGTTCCTGCAACTGATGGGAAGAGCACGGGTGATCGCGAATCGCGTCGCATATAGTCTGTAGCGACGGCAACCCATCTGTTTCCTGAGACAGACAGAGGAAACGGGCCAAGTAAGTCGAGGCCGACGAGATGATACGGCTCATGTGGAACGTCGAGAGGCTGAAGATGGCCAGCAGAAGAGAGTGGTGGCTTTTTCTGGCGCTAACAAAGGTCACAAGAGGCCATGTAACGGCGCACCGTGCAACACATGTCTGGCCAGTAGAACCAACTGCGTGCGTGAAACGCCAAGGTGCCCCGCTGTCGGCGCATCAAGATGCTGGGCCAGGTATGCCGGAATCACAAGTAAGAGGTCAGGGCCATCAAGAAGGAAACTGGGACGATGTTCTTGTTCTTCAGGTAAATGGCGCAACCCACTCTGGGGGATCAGCCATGAATCGAGCGGTGATAAAACTGTTATTCTTAATTTTTGGGGGAGAATAAAGGGAAATTAAACAAGTGTTTTGTAAATGGGAATTAAAATGTCTACTGTATCTGGTATGAATGATTAGGTTGATAAGTATTACAGTAAAATTGTGATCATATATATGTTCCACGATCCTGGTGGCGGAGCAGCTAGTCATAGCCCTGTCCGTGCTCGACCGCGAACGGGAAGTGATCTACAGCGACTTCGGACCAGCCACCAAAGCCTTCGAACTTGGCGTCGTCTCCGACTAGGCGTTACGCATCCTCCGTAGCACGGACCCCAGCACCCTCAAGCACCACACTGTCATCTGGTGCCCCGCCCATCTCGGCCGGGTGCAGGGCGCCCCGCACAACCTCAACGAGATCGCCCACGACGCAGCGTGCGCGTTTACCGACCGTGCCGTCCTCGGTCAACCTCATCTCGTCGAACTAGAGGACAACCGGGACGCGCTCATTACGTACAGCGAAATAACAAAACACTTCTACCTGGGGCGCCGCATCTTTCTGCCACCACACCCCAAACTGAACCGCTGTGAAGGTGAAGGCATCACTGCAAAATAGTGCTGAGAATGTTGTTGCCAGAGGCGAAGCCCTGAAAGCCTTCGCTGTTCTCTGGTATATGTGAGACGGCGGTGAATTGTTGCTGTCTTGGCATTACAGTGTATTCGCGAGTCCGAAGAGGAGGCCGCCTGGTCGAGATACCGAAGTACTACTGCGACTACTGTGACACCTACCTCATGCACGACTCGCCGTCGGTGCGCAAGACCCACTGCAATGGCCGCAAGCACAAGGAGAATGTCAAGTTCTACTACCAGAAATGGATGGAGGAACAGGCACAGAACCTCACTGATGTCACAACGGCGGCATTCAAGGCGGGAAAGTTCCAGTCCTCCCAGTATCAGGCCAAGCCTCTAACCGGTGTTGCGTTTCGCCTGCGACACGTGGTTTTGCCGGCGCGACTGCGGCGGGGCGGCAGACATTTTGGCCCGATCGTCGTCGCCGCAACACTCATCGCCAGGTGTTTCCAGGCGCGACTGCGGCGATGCGACCGCATAGGGATCATCCTCGCATTCCAGTCATTGTGCCCGAAACAGGCGATGCCAAAGCAGGGACCATCCTCTCATTCCAGTCATTGTGCCCGAAACAGGCGATGCCAAAGCAGGGACCATCCTCTCATTCCAGTCATTGTGCCCGAAACAGGCGATGCCAAAGCAGGGACCATCCTCTCATTACAGTCATTGTGCCCGACCGGCAGCGCTACAACAGGGTGCTACGAGATCGTGCTCGACAGGGTGCTACGAGATCGTGCTCGTCATGGTGCTACGGCATCGCTACGACAGTGTGCGTCACCATTAGCCCATTGTACATTCACGTGCTCGTCTTTTGAGGGGTTCCTTCTTGCCCTCAACTGCGAGAGTATAAAAACAGCTGCCCCCGGACGCAAAAGGGAGGGCTCCGATTTCTTCTGTTGAGTGAAGTGCTCTCCCGTCTCTCTACTTCGGTCAAACCTGACCACCAACTCTTTGCGATGTTAAAATAAACAAGTTGTTTCGTTGTTACCAGTCGACTCATGCTTTGCCGGGACCTTCGGATGCTTCCAGTTGTACCCCAGGCCGCCAGGCCAACGCTACCCTTGGGGCTTGCGACCCAGGTACAACCACGGGCGTCAGCGCCGAGTTCCCAACAGATCGTACCAGCGATCCCGATCCAAACATCTGGTTGGCAGCGGTGAGATCGCCTCCGACTTCAAACAACTGTCTGCCAGCGGTGAGATCGCGACAACGGAGGCCAGCAGCGAAGAGATGCAGTTGACGGTATGCTGAGCAGCTCAACGACGATCCGGGAGCAGTGCAACGAGCCCTGTGTGACGACTGGTTGCCTGCAGCGGAACGACTGCGCTGGACTCTTGGCTGCGAGGTTTGGTGAGTGCGGGACTTTCTTCTTCTGAGCTTTGCCAGGCTTTTTGTTAGTGTCAGAAACAGAGCTGGTAATTGTGGTTGTCGTTGCTGCCGGGTTAGTTTGCGGCAAGACAATAGTAAGCAGTAGAGAAAGCAGCATTCAGAGCAGCCATGGATTTGAAGTCGTTGCGCAAACCGAAATTGTTGGAGCTTGCAAGAGAGTTGGGTCTGGATGTCTCAGACAAACTAAGAAAACCTGAACTGCTAAAGGCTATTCTTGAGTTAGAGGCTGAGGATGACGAGCTGTCGGAATGCCTTGAGACTATTGAGGAGAGGTCAAAAAGACAGGAGCGCGAACTTAAAGAACAGAAAGAAAAAGAAGAGCGTGAACTTAAAGAACAGAAAGAAAAAGAAGAGCGCGAACACGCTTTGGAAATGAAGCGTCTCGAGGTAGAGATGGAACGCGCTCGTAATGGAAGTCAGGCACACGGTGCAGGAGAACGAGTATTGTTCAAAATGACTGACCTGATGCGGCCGTTTAAGCTTGGAGAGGACATTGGTTTGTTCCTGGTTAACTTTGAGCGAACGTGCGAGAAGCAGGGGTTCTCTCGGGAAACGTGGCCACAGCGCTTGCTCACTTTGTTACCCGGCGAGGCGGCCGACGTTGTCGCTCGCTTGGATAGAGAGGAGGCAGAGGATTTCGACAAAGTAAAATCGAGTCTGCTAAAAAAGTACCGGCTGTCTGCGGAGGCGTTCCGTCGGAAGTTTCGGGAAAATGAGAAAGGCAAAAGTGAGTCATATACAGAGTTTGCGTATAGGCTTATGTCGAACATGCAGGAGTGGCTCAAAGAAGAGAAATCGTTTGGTGACCACGATAAAGTTCTGCAGTGCTTCGGGCTAGAACAGTTTTATAGTCGGTTACCGGAGAACGTGCGATACTGGGTCTTGGATAGGCCAGACGTTTGTACGGTGGCTAAAGCCGCTGAGCTAGCCGAGGAGTTTGTGACGCGTCGGGCTCGCGGAGCTAAGGATGGTCAAAAGGGTGAATTTGGCTCGAAGTTCGAGAGGCCGAAGTTCACACCCATGAGAGCAAAGGGGAACACGCGTAGTGCGGATGCGAGTGGAAGCAGTGCGACCGAACCTAAGGAGACGGCGGCAGCCGAAGCCGAACGCAGAAAGCGGTTCGAGATGCGGCGAGCGGGCGTTTGTTATACGTGCCAGAAGCCGGGTCACTTTTCGGCGCAGTGTCCGGAAACAACACCAAAAGTTGTGTTTTTTTCAATAGGCAGCACTGACGAGAACATGAAGCTTCTCGAGCCTTACATGCGAGACCTCCTCGTGAACGGGAAAGAGTGCCGAGTGCTTCGCGATTCCGCAGCTACGATGGATGTAGTTCACCCATCTTACGTAGAACCCCATATGTTCACGGGCGAGTGCGCGTGGATCAAGCAAGCCGTGGAAGCTCATAGCGTGTGTCTGCCAGTAGCAAAGGTGCTTATTGAAGGACCTTTCGGAGCGCTTGAGACAGAGGCGGCAGTGTCATCTATGCTGCCACCCCAGTACCCGTACCTATTTTCAAACAGGTCCGATCACCTCCTGCGCGAGAAGGGGCTTTTGTTTGGTGAAGCTAGTGTTCAGGCCTTAACCAGATCGAAGGTTCGGGAGCTCGCTGCAAAGGCGGTAGTTGCGGGGCCGACGTTATCAAACAACGAAAAAGGGTCAGAGGCGCAGCAAGCTGATATTCCGAGCACGCCCGAACTGAATAAACTTGAGTCTGTAACGTTAAAGGCGCCAGATACTGGAGAGGAAATGCCCGACACGGGAAAGTTAGAAGAGCTATCTACTGATTTGCTCATCGCGCCTACGTCAGACGGACTTGATAGGTTGCTAAAAGTCAGCCGGTCGGCTTTGATAGCCGAGCAAAAAAAGGATGGCAGCCTGGAAAACGTGCGCTGCAATGTCAAAGAAGGTATCGCCAGGAAAACTGCGCGTTTTGTGGAAAGGGGTGGAGTCCTGTACCGGAAGTATCTAGACCGAAGAGGAGTGGAGTTCGATCAGCTGATCGTGCCTCAATGCTATCGTCAGGATCTGTTGCGCTTGTCACACGGGGGTTCGTGGTCCGGACACCTTGGAGTTAAGAAAACTAAGGACCGTCTCTTGCAAGAGTACACTGGGCCAGGGTGTTTTCGGGACGCAGACCATTTCGTGAGGACATGTGACACTTGTCAGCGGGTGGGCAAACCAGGGGACAAATCAAGGGCGCCGTTGAAATTGGTACCTATCATAACGGAGCCTTTTAGACGGCTCGTTATTGATACTGTGGGACCTCTGCCGGTAACAGCCACGGGGTACAGACACATTTTGACTGTGATCTGCCCAGCGACAAAGTTCCCTGAAGCAGTGCCGCTTAAAGAACTCAGCTCAGTTGAGATAGTTAATGCACTACTGTCCATATTTGCGCGAGTTGGTTTCCCTGCGGAAATCCAATCAGATCAGGGCACAGTGTTTACAAGCGCTTTGACGACAACTTTTCTCGAAAGGTGTGGGGTAAAGCTGTTACACAGCTCAGTGTACCACCCACAGTCGAATTCCGTTGAGAAGCTCCACTCCGTCATGAAGCGCGTGTTGAGAGCGTTGTGTTTTGAACATCGAACTGACTGGGAGCTGTGTTTGCCTGGGGTGATGTTTGCGTTAAGAACCGCGCCGCATGCGGCTACGGGGTTTTCGCCAGCTGAACTGGTGTACGGTCGCTCGCTTCGATCTCCGCTTCGCATGCTTCGAGAATCGTGGGAAGGTAGGGGCGACGACCCAGTCGTGGTGGAGTACGTGCTTAAGCTCCTCGAACGCTTAAGAAGGGCACAGGAGTTGTCAGGTGAAGCAATGACAAAGGCCCAGCAGAGGGCCAAGGTTTATTATGATCGGACAGCCAGGGCCCGTCGTTTTGAGGTTGGCGATGAGGTCATGATATTGCGCACATCGCTAAACAACAAACTAGACGTGCAGTGGGAGGGCCCAGCACGAATTGTTCAGAAACTGTCGGACGTTAACTACGTGGTAAGTCTGCCAGGAAAGCGGAAAGCACAGCAAGTTTACCACTGTAATCTGCTCAAACCTTATAGACAAAGGGAAGCAGTGGTGTGCATGATGGTAAACGTTCCTGAAGAGCTTCCGATCGAGCTTCCGGGACTAGGCTCAGTGACGAACAGGGAAGACACCGGTCAAGTCATTAGTGACCTTATCAGTAAAGCACCGCTGTCGCCTGAGCAGAAAACCGAACTACACCAGCTATTACACGAGTTTCAAGGTCTGTTCTCTGAGAGGCCTGGTAGGACTTCGGTACTTACTCATGATATAGAACTTACCTCCCCAGAGCCAGTACGATCCAAGGCGTATCGGGTGTCACCCCGCCAGAGCGATATTATGGAGGCTGAGGTAAAGAAAATGCTACAGCTCGGTGTTATTGAGGCAGGTGAGAGTGATTATACCTCCCCTTTGATTTTAGTTGAGGTACCGGGCAAGGAACCTCGTCCTTGCGTCGACTACCGCAGGCTTAATTCCATCACTAAGGATCAAATTTATCCGATCCCTAACATCGAGGAGCGCCTTGAGAAAGTTAGTAGCGCTCAGTTTATTTCCACCCTAGATCTTGTCAGGGGTTATTGGCAGGTTCCACTTACAGAAGAGGCTAGTAGGTATGCGGCGTTCATTTCACCAATGGGAACATTCCGTCCTAAAGTGTTGAGTTTTGGTTTGAAGAACGCGCCATACTGTTTTTCAAGTCTCATGGATAAAGTGTTGCGGGGACAGCAAGAATTCGCTTTACCGTATCTAGACGACGTAGCGATATTCTCCGCATCCTGGTCTGAGCATATGGCACACTTGCGGGCAGTGCTAACCCGCCTGCGCGAAGCGGGCTTGACAGTCAAGGCTCCTAAGTGCCAGTTAGCACAGGCCGAGGTTGTCTACCTCGGTCACGTGATTGGTCAGGGTCGTCGCCGCCCCTCTGAAATAAAAGTGGCCGCTGTGCGAGACTTTCCGCAACCGCGCACCAAGACCGATATTCGGTCGTTCTTGGGTGTCGCCGGCTACTATCAGAGGTACATCCCTAGGTACTCTGATATCGCGGCTCCCCTGACGGATGCTCTAAGAAAAACAGAGCCTCAAACAGTCGTCTGGGACGAGACAAAGGAAAGAGCTTTTAGCGCCCTAAAGAGTGCCCTAACAAGCCAGCCTGTGCTACGATCGCCAGACTATACAAAAGGGTTCATTGTTCAGTGCGATGCTAGTGAGCGAGGCATGGGCGTTGTACTGTGCCAACGGGAAAATGGAGAAGTAGAACACCCCGTCCTGTATGCTAGTCGTAAGCTGACCAGTCGTGAGCAGGCGTATAGCGCCACCGAGAAAGAGTGTGCGTGTCTCGTGTGGGCCGTTCAGAAATTGTCATGCTATCTAGCCGGCTCGAGGTTTATCATTGAGACGGATCACTGCCCTCTCCAATGGCTGCAGACCACCTCTTCCAAAAATGGCCGCCTCCTGCGCTGGAGCCTCGCTTTACAACAATATTCCTTTGAGGTGCGTTACAAAAAGGGGAGTCTCAACGGTAACGCCGATGGCTTAAGTCGAAGCCCCTAACGTAGGAATCAGCCTCAAAATTGTTGGTTACTGATGTTTTTCTTCCTGAGGCAGGAATTTTTTTAACATATTGCTTTTGTTTAGTGTTTCAAAGTGATGATATGCTTTCTAGTGCAATTTTTCAATTTGTGGACGCGTTCTGAGTGATGCTAGACTACTGTAAGGAACTAGGCAGTGGTATAAAAAGGGGAAAGAGCCTGGCAGGGCTTAGTGAGGGTTGTGCCGTGCTTGCTGACTGAGCGGTTGAGTTTCAGCGTAGTTCTAACGCTTGCCGGGAACGAGAACAAAAATGTGAACTCTCCCGAAGTCACTTTGCAGTGTCCCGTGCGAACCTGAACTAGAGAACGAGGCCTTCTCTGTGCGCTGCGCTCGAGAAACGTCGAGGGACGCCCGACTTCGGTTATGAGCATCATCGAGCGACTTCCCTCCGGACAGCGGATGCAGTCCCCTGTCCATCGGGATCTCCTTCCCCCGGCGGGGCGGTCTGTTGCGTTTCGCCTGCGACACGTGGTTTTGCCGGCGCGACTGCGGCGGGGCGGCAGACATTTTGGCCCGATCGTCGTCGCCGCAACACTCATCGCCAGGTGTTTCCAGGCGCGACTGCGGCGATGCGACCGCATAGGGATCATCCTCGCATTCCAGTCATTGTGCCCGAAACAGGCGATGCCAAAGCAGGGACCATCCTCTCATTCCAGTCATTGTGCCCGAAACAGGCGATGCCAAAGCAGGGACCATCCTCTCATTCCAGTCATTGTGCCCGAAACAGGCGATGCCAAAGCAGGGACCATCCTCTCATTACAGTCATTGTGCCCGACCGGCAGCGCTACAACAGGGTGCTACGAGATCGTGCTCGACAGGGTGCTACGAGATCGTGCTCGTCATGGTGCTACGGCATCGCTACGACAGTGTGCGTCACCATTAGCCCATTGTACATTCACGTGCTCGTCTTTTGAGGGGTTCCTTCTTGCCCTCAACTGCGAGAGTATAAAAACAGCTGCCCCCGGACGCAAAAGGGAGGGCTCCGATTTCTTCTGTTGAGTGAAGTGCTCTCCCGTCTCTCTACTTCGGTCAAACCTGACCACCAACTCTTTGCGATGTTAAAATAAACAAGTTGTTTCGTTGTTACCAGTCGACTCATGCTTTGCCGGGACCTTCGGATGCTTCCAGTTGTACCCCAGGCCGCCAGGCCAACGCTACCCTTGGGGCTTGCGACCCAGGTACAACCACGGGCGTCAGCGCCGAGTTCCCAACAGATCGTACCAGCGATCCCGATCCAAACACCGGTGTCATGATTTTTCCACCAGCAGCGCTACAACCGGGTCCTCCACACCGGATGCCACTAGTCGGGCGACCCCACATGGGACCCATGCCGGGCCCCATGCCAGGACATACGCCAGGACCCATGCCCAAGATGGGACTCCGATGCCCCCAACATGATGAAGCCAGGCATGAGGCCACCAATGGGACCGATGGGGCCAGGGCCCGGCCCCATGCGACCACCACTGGTCGCGGGGGCGCAAAAAGAAGTGATTTCCTGTCATCACTGGTGTGCTGCATCACGCCAATCTATCTGTACATACCAGACTCTTGTTACTTCATCAGTGATCACACAGCACCGCTCGCGTGCCAAGGGTGTTATTGTTGGACAATAAAGGTTTTTTTTTAAAGCGCTAACACTACGCTTACTACAGATGCACATGTGCCCAAACCCCGCCAAATTACACGTATTCGATGACGACGCGTACCCCAGCGACACGTGCCCGCCATGCGGAGACGCGGCGACACTCGCACACATGCTCTGGGAGTGTAGAGATGCTCTTCCCGACTCTACAGCGGACAAATGGGAGAAGTCCCTCAGAGAAGTCCACTACTCGCCGACCAGCAATGGGCCGTCCAGCAGGCCCGCGAAGCGGCAGTCAGGTACTCCTTGTCGGTCCCTACGTGGGAGATGGCCACTACGCGCTAAGCGCGTCCTGCAGGACCGTAATAAAGTTTTCCAGTTCATTGAAGTAAAAGAAAGATTTTAGCATGCAATTCCTTTTGTCTTGCGCAATATTCCTGCGGCTATAAACATTCCTGTGGCTATAAGCCAGTACGGTAGCCCCAAAGAAAAGAATTACCGGAAGAGTCAAATTTATGCCGAGGTTCTGGAAGGGATCTTCCAAAAATCTTTTCCTTTGAATAACGAACCGGCGACTGGTCCAGAAGTGTTGCAGAGATTCACTCGCATTGCATTAAGGGCACAAAGGTGATATAGCCAGACCAGACCTGTGAAGGTAAAGTTTCAGTGGGACTCGGCACCGCAGTCCCATAATCGTTACTTCGACTTTTCTAGTGAAACACCATTTGTTATTCCAAGGTAAATTGAGATGCAGAAAATCAGATGACGACAGCGATGACTTGGCGAAGCTATTTGTAGTAGAATATTTTTTTAATCACGTCGCAATGATACAGGCAGACGTAGATAAAATAGGGATTACAGGAACATCGTGGGATACTACTGCCAGTGCATCTGCATATTCATTTAAGGCTAGACCTTTGTGGCCTGGCACCCACACTAAAGAAAGGAGGCGCAAATGTCTAGGGAGGAGAGAATAGACTGTTTCTAATGATTCTGACAATTTGGCCGTGGTTAGTGCAGAACAGAGAGACAATAGAAAGTTTTAGAATTGGGGGGGGGGGGGGGGGGCGAACGTTTGCAGCCCCAAAGAAATAGCGTCGAAGCCACTGTGCTTGCGCGAGACGTAAACTGCGTTTGGGTTTTGCGTCGGGTACGCTATTTCACTGGTTTAGCGAGAGCCCCAAAAGACTTGTGTAAACAAACATGGCGGCACCCATCGAAGCGACGGCTCTAACCTAACACCAAACTGGGTTCGATTCGCGGTAACGCGTGAAGTTCGCAAGCTGGGAGAAGTGATTGTGGTTATCGTTTTCTCTCAACTAGTGTGTGTTATGAAGATTGATTCATTAGACGTCGCTGATTCTGAATTCGATTGTGGATTTCATGGCCTGCAGGCCTAACACGGCTTAGCTTGTCTGGTGAAGGCGCGTAAGTTTGGTTACTGAAAACTAGGCGCAACTAATGTTTGCTGCTAATAGAATAACCTCTAAATTGTAATTAAACGATAAAACGTGAAAGTCAAAATTACTATTCTTATCATAAAATGGTATAGTTTATTTAATTATTTTACTAGCTTTTCTTTGACGCCGTAGTGTCGCTGTCAGCGCAAGACGCTATCCATTAACGCAAAGCCCTATTCTAAAGCTCTTCACTCCTGCGTGCCCCAATGCTAAAACCCGTAAAGCTCTTTGGGGTCCCAAACTATTGGGGCCCCTATTCTAAAACTCTCTAATCAGTTAAAATTACGGCTGATGACAGAGACGATGATAATTTTCGCAAAGGTAAGACAATTGGGAAATAATTCCACCTGAAAGATAGGCGTGACGTCAGGTAGTCGAATGGAAAAAGACCAATTAAGACACAGTGATACAATGCCCACACCTGCCTTCTCTTCACAGACGAAAGCATCAATCGCTATAACGGCCTTTGTACCCATTGGGTAAGGTGGTCTTCCAATATACCAGTGATATCTTGATAGGGCAAATGTTTGGTATTGTTTGGAAAAATATCGTCAAATTCAATTTTATCGGCGGGCTTAGGGGAATTCAGTAAGACCACCTCGTATAGGTGAACATTTAATACGTCCAATAGTTTTTGTATGAAAAGAACTTGAGGGCAACGTGAGCGGTACCATTGATGGTTCAAAAATGAAGCCGATTCAGTAATGAAAACATATTTTGACCTCTGTGGATATGCATATATCTCTAGGAACGTTTTTACTGTTAGTATATTTCATCGCATGAGAAAAGGAGGCAGGCGTGCTTCTTGATATAATATATAATTTGCGACAAATTTAGGAAGCTCAAGACATAGAAGTAATGCCTCTCATTCTGGTAGAACCAGAGGTCGAATTTTGCACCCGGGTGCGCCAGGAATCAGAACGCAACCGAACTATATTATCGGGCGAACATGAGGGCATGTCAGCGTAATCCTGATCAATTGCTGCTAAGTCTACGAAGCATTCCTACTGCGCATGCTCCCTTTGAGGTTATATGCTCTATATGTGGACTACAGCTAAGCTTTTCGGTGTCTATGACACCCGAATTTATTTAAGTGAATTTACCTGCGTGATACTCTCTTGTCGATAAGGAACCGAAATTTGCACAGGAACGCTTTGAGAGAAAATTAGGACAGCGCTTTTTCTGATATTAAGAGAGTGATTATTGCCATCAAGCCACAATTTAAGGGTACCCAAGTGTGACTACGTTTGGTAAACGCATGTGTATCTAGCCTTGTTTGCCTTCTAGAGCGCCTGATATTTCCACTATGGGCGTCTTGCGCTGGAGTATGAGGTATTGTAGCGGCGCCTGGTGGTGGCGCGCGAAACGTTATCTGGGTAGTACCAGCTTGGGTAGTATTGAGCCCTGGCTGTGGCGAAGCACGTTTCTAGCCCGAGTTTTGCGTCGATTCGCGCTTTTTTCTGCCCTGTTGCGAGTGCGAAAAAGCTCGTCACTTCTCACAGACCACGCCGACCACGCTGCGAGCTCTCCGCCGCCTATAGTTTAACGAAAACGGACTCTCCGTGAGACGTAATGCTAGAAGCAGAAGGAATCGGCGACGCCGATCCGGAGAGACCTAGCTCAGCCTCGAAAAAGCGTCACCGCCGTTACTTCTGCGTCGTGGGCTGCCATGAACAAGAAGGCCTGAATTCCAACATCAGATTCTACCGTTTTCCTTCAAGGCCTTACGATGCGGAGCGTCGGGCGCGCTGGATAACTGTAGTTCGTCGCGCTGGGTAAGCGAAACTTCGCGCCATGCTGACTGCTTCGCCTGTCTTGAAGCTTGCTTGATTATCTGCGTTCTGAAATTCGGTCTTTTGCATCTACAGTCCCGACGGCAGACCGACATAGCAGCAGACATAGCTGGTGATTCACTATTCGAGACCCGGCCACAGCGACAATTAACAATTCGACCGGTGCGAAGTGGCGAATTGACTAGGTGTGTGCAAATGAGCACAAATGGTCGGGCTGATTCGGTGACAATTCACTACCCCACTACGAGCAGCACAGGCTAGAGAGTTAAATATGCTCATCCTTGACCTCAAGCCAGCACGTTGAGGCAGCGCAGCAAGGTAATATTGATTGCAGCACACCGATGTTCGAGCGCTGTCATTATAAAAGCTACATCAAGCGAGCAGCGCACGAGCTCGCGCTGCAGCGCGATTCGCACGTACGTTACTGCGAGCTCATATGCATTGCATCAGTTATTTATCAGCTGCTAAAGGGACAGATGGCCGCTACTACAGTGTAGGCATAACTATGTTGTCTAGCGGCATGCAGTCAGCAAAGATTGCAGGAGGCTCGCCGTTTCGCAGCATGTCGGAAGACCGTTGCCGTTGCGGCGCGTACGATCGTGCGCTCGAGCAGTTCGTACATCGCGGCGTGCTGAAAGACCGCTGCCGACGCGGCGCATACCGTCGTGCGCTCGAGCAGTTCCGTACACATGATGTCTGTTTATCGCTGCTGTGAATTCATTTATAGCAAGCATTTCCTCGCGTTTGTGCGCCTGAATCTAGCAGCGTACAAACCTTACCTGAGTTCAACTTCGTACGCGACTCGCTTCACTTGCGATTGACGCCGCGCTAAAACTTCGCCGCTTATTTCTTAATCGGCGTACACGTATTCGGCGTTGCATAATTTATTGCCTTTACGCAGCGTGCAACCCCTGAAGAAATCTTCGGCGCCCGATATTCGCTACAAGCCGTGGTATAGCAAAACCGCAAGTTCCCGATATTGTAAACGTGCTTTCCGAAGCAGACGACCGAGCTTGGTACTACCGAGTTCAGGACAGGGGGCGCTTTTTAGCACCATTTTCGCAGCGCCCCCTGGGCAGTGCAAGAGACCCATAGTGGATTGGCCAAGAATCGATGTGTATCTATGATGTAAAGTGTCCTCTTTCTCATCTGCTATGCAATGTCTTCTTTGTCCGCAGGACAGGTGGATCATAATATAATTGCTATCGTAATAAAAACTAAGTCAGCATGTTTGAACACCCACTAGTTCTGTGCCCGCAGAAAGAAATTTCGGTTACTTGGTACGAACTTAGTGAACAACTGCGCAGCACATATTGATACCACCACTGCTGATGCTTTCGAAGTTCGGCGGGGGAACGCAAATGCCGCCACTGTGCTTGACCGATCAACGAATTTAGTGATGCCGCAACTAAAGAAAAAGAAAATAAATGAAGTGGCACACTGGCGTTGTAATTGAACTGGCCGACTCATGTAACCCCTTATTGCGAAACAGAACCGGCGGTTATTTAATTACTTTTGAATAGGTGTACGAATATTGGCATTTTTTTTTTTAGTAGCAACAACTCTATTTGGGCAATACGGTTCATTTTTGTGGTATACGAAGCAGCGCGATGGGACGAAGACAAGAACACAATCAGGGACTCTGGAACCGAATGAAAGGGGGTGCTTGCAACGAGGGCAAGCACCTCCACAGGTTCTATTGCAGTGAAGCACTGCATACCCCCCCCCCCCCCCCCCCCCAGTCTCAAGGGCCTACCTCCATCTCATATAGTAAATTAAGCATAAGTTTTACAGTGACATCAAAAAATTTTGTGTTGGCGAAATGAGCCCCCAGCTCCTGCCTCCATGCTCAATCACACTTACAGAGCCCCTGAGCAGAAACAGCTTTAGCGCTGACTGCCAGCTAAACTTTATTGATGCTTCTTTGTTGTTCTTTTGACAAACTATAAACGGCTGATGCTTATTCCGATAAAGTTTTGTTTGGCAGTCAGTGCTAGTCCTATTATAGTTCCGTTCTTGTACTCATTCCATTGCGCTCCTTTAATATGCCTTAGGAATAGCTCAGTTGAATCAAACGTAGAATATTATGTGTACGTCTAAGCGATCAAGTTGCGGGAATATTCGAAATCGTTCACAGGAACAGGCAGCACCTTGCTGTTGCATTGTAACACATGTGGGTGTTCACCTCTTTTTGATGTGGCGCAGCTTGCAGCGACCACGCAAGGTTTGGGAATTAAGCTGATTAAAAAAAAAAGAGGTTCCGCTTGTATTGTGTATGTCGTCTGTTTTACTGCATAATAAAGAGGTTCTATACCTCCACAACTAGCATCGGTTTGATTTTTTTGCACATTATTACTCACCGTGCACGCTCATTTTCAAAACCGTTGCCACCTGCACTTTTGTTTTTTGTTGACTTTTTGGCCATTATTTGTTTCCAAGAGTTTGTTATCACTGCATTTTTTCGTTGCTTTTTTAATTACAAGCTCCTTTGGTTTGCTCGCGTGATAGTTGCAGTTGGTAGTCGCCGGCGGACCTTAGCTCTTGCATCATTGGATGCCTCATAATCCGCAGCTTTAGCTGTCTCTATTTTATTTTTTTGTGTGTGTATGTGACATTGGCTATCTTCTTTGCTTCCCGCCTTTCTCTTTACACACACACACACACACACACACACACACACACACACACACACACACACACACACACACACACACACATATATATATATATATATATATATATATGAGTATATAAGGTATTGTCGTATTCCCTCCGCAGTCCTGTTGTCTGCACCGTTTGTTCAGTATGTCGAGATTGCAGAAGGGGCTTCTTCCCAAAATATCTCTTATTGCAGAGAAGCCATCTTTAGAAGTGTATTTCACGTTCATGCAGACGAATAGCATATACAGTCGAACGCCTTTATAACGAAATGCTTGGGTTCTCCGAAATCATTCATTATACAGGCCTCTTCGTTGTAAAGGTCGCGCACAGTACACTTTAGAATATAACCGGGACAGAATTATTCCGTCGTTTATACGGGTCAGTTCATTGTAGAGGTGTTCCGACTTTATAAAAATATTTTCGGGCACATTAAAATGCAAACAAAATGGAAAAATGGAAAAGAGGGGGAAATGCCCAGAAGTGTAGAACATGCAAGAAAGTACCAGGTACCACGTCTGCAGTGCTTGGAGGTGATCATTTGCTGTTAGATTTTCCACAAATGGCAATTAATGTATCCTTCTCGGACAGGACCTTCTTTGATGCTGACAGGAACTTCCCACTTTGTATCGCTTTACTAATATCACCACTGTGCCTACACAATGCTCCTTGGCAATTGCTAAGTTCCCAGTATAGTATTTCATTATCATTTGCTTTTTAGTCGCTTACCGGAAGGTGACTCATTAAGCGGGAACATGTTAGAGCATATCCTGCATAGCAGGGATGGCTGACCAGTATTATTGAAGTGCGGAGGCTACTTGAGTTGAGAGGGAGTACACTTATCTGCGCTCGATAATAAGCAGTGCCAGCTTTGTTAAGTCCAAATTAACAAAATCTGTATTCCAACCACCGCATTTTCCTAGAGCACACACACAATAAAATTGACTGCTCCAACTTTGTCGCAGCAGTAAGAATAAATCAAAGGGCAAAGGATTTTTGATTCTCTTTATATGCAAAAAAAAAAACACAAGAGTGTTTTCATTCATGTGTGAATGTGCATTGCATTATAATTTACTGGCGATGTTGAGTAGAGCAGGCAGTGTGAACACACACTTGATCCACAAAAATAGGTGATGTCATACGCGAAAATGATGCATAGATACAATGCGTGGGTGCAATGGTTGATGAGATGAAATGATGCATGATGTTCTTGTCGACGGTGAACTTGGTCTTGAGTGTTTATGGCTGAAGGGCCCCATTGCTAAACGTGTACTCCTTCTCCTCTTTCTCGTCATGTCCCACTAGCTGTGGAGTAACACCTGCTAGGATCCTCTGGAAGGGAGGAATGAGGCAACAATATTGGTCAGTGTTGTCATACTTCTATTTCATCATCAACATCCTCATCATTATACAATCTGAATTACAGACCACTAGTAAACTTTTCCATATAGGGAGCATAACAGTGATGCTAAACTATCCGTGAATTGACCATCAATAGTATTACAATATATCGCTATAAAAATATTGATAGTACAAAAACAATTGATGTTATTACTAGCTATAGCACTATCGATAGTATTATGATATATCTATAGTTTTGCAATTTCTGGCCAGTGATACCGCCAGAAATTTTGCTATAACTGACCATCAGTAACGCTTAGTTCATGCAACTGGCAACATGGAAATCTCACCCAAGTTTACAGTGTTTATGTGTGATTTTACGTTATCGATAGCACAGTGGCTCGATAGTACATTATCAATAATGTAAAATCATTGAATGTACCGGACATAAACACTGCGACACAAACTTGGCGACATTTTACTGTTCCTGAGTGCATGAACTGAGCATCACAGAAAAATTTATGGCAATATTACTACCCAGAAATCGCAAAATTATCGATAGCACTGTCAATAGCAAACTATCGTAATAGTATCGATAGTACTAATGAAAGTGCTACCATCGATAGCTTTTGTTTTACTATAGATAGTTTCATAGCGAAATATCGTAATACAGTCGACATACGTTAATTTGACTCTGAGAGAGCCAGCGAAATTTATCGAATTATCCTGCGTGGCGAATTAAACAAGGCGCAGAATAAAGGCCAGAACACACTACTGATTCGTTTGGAAGCATTTGCCCGATTCTAACTTGTCCTGCAAGCAAAGGCGTGCAAACTTTCTGTGTCCGAAGTAGAAGATTAGTGTAGAAATGACATTAAAGCTCCTAAACAAAGTGCAAATCTAACGCACACCCAATTTTTTTAGCAAGAAAAACTGGCAAGGGTCTAATATGTGTTGAGCCATGGTGGCAAATTCAGTTTCGCCACACGATCTTTAGAGTCAGCTTTAAAGCCAGTGTTGGTTTCGTGTGCCAAGTGCAAAGGGCAGCCAATTACCGTCCAGACTAAATAAAAGCAAGAAAAAAGAAGGGGGGGGGGGACTCTCGTTAGAATCGGTTAAATACCGTAATCAGACATTCCAAGTTACGGTTGTTGCTTGAAAATCATCTTAGGGCAGGCCTAAAATGGGCATTTTCGACGGGAGATGATGCGTGTTCAACATATTCACTGTCCCCAAGCTCCGGCGAGACAGACGTTACTAAAAGGGTTGCTATTGGCGTCACCATAGTGGTCAGGCGTGAGCGTGCCGGCTCGTCACGTACGAATTATCTGGCGAAAGCTAATTTTAGGATTGGAATAACGAAAGTTTGGGCCCATGAAAATGCATTGGTACCGACAGGGATCTTTGGTCGAGATCGGATTAGGCAAAAAATCGAATTAACCGGACTCAAATTAATGGAAATCTACTGCGCCAACGATAGTGCTATCGATGGTAATACTATTGATATACTTTTTTGCACTATCATTGTTTCAAAAACCTATTGATACTAAGACATACTGACTGAACTATCAATAGGATTGATATAGTACTATCGATAGTTTTGCATCACTAGGGCATAATCAACCTACATGCATCACTATACTGTCTGCTGGGCTAGCTGGTTCATACTTATAATGGTGTAATGGGACGTGAAATAGAGAGAAGTAAGACTAGGACAAGAAAGAGTGAAGAAGAGACATTACACTCTTTCCTGTCCTGCTTGAACTTCGGCTTATTTCGTGTCCGATTGCATTGTACTCAACTTGCATGCAATGATACATTATATCAACACAACCAGCAATTAATCCACAAGTCAAAAATACATTTCCCAGAAGACCACTGGCAAATTAGACTTGTCAATTCTCTTCTAGAAGTGAATTTTTACCTTGATGCCTAATTAAATAAATGACTGTTAAATTACATAAATGACCTGCCTTTTCGAGCCACCAGTATGCAGTGAACTGCTCCTGGCTTATGACCAAAATTTTTGGTAACTACATGACATCTCACCATAAGACTGATAAACTAGTTAGTTTGCGATGCTGTATCTCCTGCCTTACCTCTCGTAGAGAGCCAGGTGTGGTGAGGAGAAAGTAGATCATGTATGCAGGAATCATGACCATGGAGGCGAGTGCCATCAACCATCCTAGCATCTCGCCCCACCATGGGTATTCATATGTCTTGGCATACACAATCGGTTGGTACTTGATCACAGAGAACAGGAATATGGCCTGCACAGTCAAATAAAGAGGTGCATTGAACTTTATCACCATCTTAAATTAGTAATGGTAAAACATCTCAATAAGAAAGAAAGGAGAATAACAATAATAAAAAAGATGTGCCACAGACACACGTCACACCCTCAGATTAGTGTCCCACTGGCCAGCCACATGAGATAAGACTCTTCTTGCCAATGTACTTGCGATCTTACAATGGAAAAGCATGTCTGCAGGAAGTTTACTAGTAGCTTTACCTGGGAACAAGCAAAGCTTTCCTCTATTTAATGTGAGTTAACATCTAAACAAAACGGTTATTTTGTATGATTCTGCGTCAATAGAGCGAGACCCCTTCCATTTTATTTTGATGCTACGTGGATCACAAATAAAGCTTTAGAACATGGAACTAGCAATCTCAGCTAGACACAGCCGAATGCCTTAGCGAATTTTGCAACCCATTGTGATGGAAGCATAGAGGGTTTTGTGGGAATTAAATGACATAGAAAATAAAACTGCTGTTTTATGCTTACCACACACATGACTGGTATAAAGATTGACCAGCTCATCCGGAAGAGGGCACTTGGGCGACGTCCAAGCATTTCTTTGATGTTATCAGAGATGTTGCTTGTTCCTACAAAAAAAAAATAAAAAATAAAAGAGAAAGAGAGGTCTTGTCAGCTGACAGAACACCAAGGTGGACTCGAATTTATAATGAAATGTTAATTACGTATATGTGCTTACCATATATCCACGATAGTGCGACAGCCTGGAAAAACACTATAAATAGTAATGTGATGCCAGTGACAGCATAGTTGTCCATCAACTGCAGGAGGTACATGCCACCCTATAATAAAAAAACAAAGAAGGAAAGGGTACATAAAAAAATATACAGACTGATAGCAACTTTAGAGGAAATAATCAAAATGCAGCAGTGAAAGCTTCCCAAAAGGCATACAGCTGAAACTTGTTATAATCAAGTCACATTTGACATGAAAATTATTTTGTTTTATTTGATATTCATTATAAGCATACAGTTGTTAAATTATACTAGTGACAAGAAACAAGTCTTATTTATTTTGTTATATCTGATCTTTTTATATCATGGTTCCACTGTATAACAAAGGTTAAAAAAATTATGCAGATTACACGCACTGTGGGAATCGATATAAGCGAAGCTTTCCATGCTGGATGCTTTGATTGACGACAATTAGCAGTGATATTAATGGCTAAAGCTTAGTTTCTTCAACGTTTAGGCTAACACGAGAGTGGTGAGTTGATGTTAAATATTACGTTCCATGCACCACTGCTGTTTGTCTGCGTAGTGCACAGAACACACAGGGAGAGGTGTTTGCTTGAGGCATTGTTGTACGCCATATTTTATAACCTCTGAGAGAGTTGAGTGTTGTCATTTCCTCACATGACATATCGCATTGTGGCAGAAGTACTAAACTTTAATTGGATTATGGGGTTGTACATGGTAAAACCACACTCGGATAATGAGGCAAGCCATAGTGGCGGACTCCGGATTAATTTTGACACTGTGATGTTCTTTAATGTGTCCCAAAACTTAAGTGCACATGCATTTTCTATTTCACCCTCATCGAAATGCGGCTGCCGCGATTGGGATCAAATCCATGACCTCTAGCAATGCCATAGCTGCAAAGCTAATGCAGCGTACACAGAAGTGTTGGTTTGATGGTCGACTGCTTCCGTAGTGTCTCCTGGACCCTGAGGTGCGCTTTAATTAATGTGGCTCTGCTTCTGAAGGCCCTGCATAAGTTGCCGGCTTGACAGATTTGCATGGCGTTTATTTTTCAGAAATAGCAGCAGCGTACTGTACTGTACCGTGAACTTAAGCTTATCCTGTTCCCCCCAACTGCTGTCGTATAGTAGCGGGGTTTCCTTGCCTTCTCACGTCACCTCCCCCCATCTCTTGTATGGGAACTGCCTCTTCTCCTCCCTCTCCTTCTCCTCTCTACAGTTCTATCTGCGTCCCCTCTGGCCCCGCACATTAGTAGAAAGGGAAGCGCTGCTGTTTCTGCAATGTTTCTGAGGGGAGCCACGGATAGTAACAGCTGTCAAGCGGCTAATGTGGCAGCAGCCAGGGAGCTCCAGAGGGGATTATGCACATTCGACGTGGTGGGGTGAAAACGAGTTTCTTCTGTCGCCTTTCCTCTCTTACTCACGCCTGTAATATATATACAGGTTCTGAACCCCCCCTCCATTGACTGTTGCTGATGCAGTGTATGTGACAGCAGCAGTGGGAAAGTCGAACGAAGAGGCAAAGAAAGCTTTGCTTTAAAATTTGTCACATTTGAAAACAGCATGTAAAAGGGCTTTTGCTGAGCAGAAATACCGTGCTCATGCATGACCTCTCACCCCATTGTACCATATAAAACATATGTACTGTTGGTGTCAAAGGCCTATGGCGTACAGGACTCATGAATAGTCGAAATTTTCATGAAGCATGGGCCCCAAGCCTAAAATTACAAATAGGCCCCTTTGGCAGCATGCACAGCCTACACTCTAGAGTGATCCATCATTTGAAAGGCTAAATTGTGAAACTGCATGAAAATTAAGCGTTTTTGCAGAACCCATCCCTGTAATCTTTTGATGCCAATTTTACATCCAGTATGTGTTGCTCACGGAGTTCATAAAAGCTTTCAAAGCTAAGAGAAGCATTAGAATTTCGGTATACATCTGGCAGTAGCCGAAGTGTGATATGGGCCACTGGTAGGTTGTATGACGAGGGCCTAGCCCAGTTTTCAGAATTAGTTGTGTGAAAATCCAAAGACACGAGTAGATTCATGAAATTAAAGATTGTCATCACATAAGGATAGTACAAGGCTACAACCTAATAGATTCCAATGCTGGAAAATTTGTTATGAAAACATTTAGCAAATTACTGTTTCTGCACTTCCAGTTGTTGATTACTTTTCTTCTACCAAATTAGCTAATGATGAGGCCAGCGGATGGCAGAGTGCTCTGCCATCAGCTGGCCTCATCGTTAGCTAATTTGTTAGAGTGACTGCACAGGCAAGGCACTTGGATTGGCTTTAAATATCTGAACCAGGAATAACTTTTATTAAATAGGGAAACTTTCCTAGTGAAAAATCATATGGGCTTCCTTTGTGGCTTTATGCTGCTTTCATGTGGATGTGAACGTTCCCTTTCATAAACAGCTAGGTGTATTTAATTATGACAGGGTACAACAAGCACTTTTGCTGCGGACCAAATACATACAACGACAATGCTGTAGTGCCTTTGCGACCTAAGCAAGAACCTATATTTAAGTGGCTCATGAATAGGTCACAGCGCACTTGAAGCATAAGAGATAAGATCTCATTGGTGGATCACAAAACACACAAATTAGAAACTTGTGAAAGAGATCTGGCAGCAAACACATTTAGACCAGTCTAAAAATATTGTACACTGTGCATTCTACTGTTTATTGTGTGAAAAGTTCATCTTTACATCATACTTAGAAGAGGGGCAGACCACTTCAACTTTATTAATGGGCATTTTGCATAGTTGTCAAGGAAAAGGCTAGTTTGGTGCAGTGTGCAATTGCTTATGTCTTGCGCATGCATACCAGAGTGTTGTATGCAAAAATTAGCATTACTTGAGTGTATCATTTTCACACTAAAATGTAGCTGGTGCATCTGTTCTTGCAATGGTACTTTGTTCGGCTGGACATTAGCTATGCCTATGACATGCAAAGTAGTCATTATTATTCTCGCTTTCATATTCTTTCCAAGTGCCCGAATTTCATGTCAGCGAAACATGCCAGAGAAGTCAATGTCCACACATGTTCTTTAAAATCAGAATTACATGCTAAGCAAATTCATTTGTGTGTCGGCAACCTACCTGAGTAACCATAGGAAGCCCAAGAAGAAATTGGAACACGACCATAAGAAACGTGATGAGCTTTCGCCGAGTAACCAGCTGGGGCCACTGGTCGATTAGACCAGCAACTATTGCTTCAGAAGGACAGAACTGCAGAAAGATGCAAATGGAGGGGAAAAAAGATGGACAGGCCACTTGTCAGTACTGTGTCAGTTTGATTCAACTACGTTTACGAAGTCTCTCTGTATTTCAAGAATATCAAAAAGCACGGCTTAAAAAAAATTGGTGTGTTTTGAAATATTTGCTTGTTGGTAGTGTTGGCTATATCAGTACTAACAAGAAGAAAGAGGGTTAACTGAGAGGCCCGATCTTTATTAATGTATCATGAGAAGCCAAGCCAACAAAGACACCAAGGACAACATAGAGGAAATTACTTGTACTTACTAATTGAAGTAAAGAAATGGTAAATTAATGGCAATGAAAGTGGATGAAAAAACAACTTGCCGCAGGCGAGGAACGATCCCATGTCTTTGAATTATGCGTACGATGCTAATAGTTTCAGTACTATTACTTATATGCACTAGAGACAAACAGTAGACTAAGTCGGCATATCAGTGTCACAAATTGAATGCCAGAGGTATATTTCTGGCCAATTGAATTCACATGGCCTAAGACTTCTGCGCGAAAGTCTAGTCAGTAATCACATAAAGGAAATAGAAAATTGATGCCAGGCATATTGTGGTTTATTTGTTTAAAATACACTATATCAGTTTTATCTTATTTAAAAATATCTGAAACATCGCCTTGCAGAAATGCAGACGTTGCATTTTGTGTTGCACCATTCGTTCAATGCCGAATTTGACAGAAACATCTGTGCGGGTGATCCAAAAAGCTCGCTATTGCAAGTGACAAGCTGTGATAAGACTTCATGCATGAAAAAAATAAATGCTCTGCATGCCTCCTATGGCATCTTGCTTTATATTTTTACAGTTATAAATTCTTTTCTGCAATAAAACCTGTCCATTGCCTTTACAGCACATTTCTACAAATGATCACTAGCCCTTAGGCATGTTGTCACAGATGATCAGTGAATCCTAAAACTATCAGAAAAAAGCAGTACACAAGGATGTTGTGGCAGCTTACCTGGCTGTTTATCCCCAAACAGAGGAGCATAACGAAAAACAGTATCGACCACACTGTTGAAGCTGGCATTCGGGTAACAACTTCAGGATACACAAGAAAAGCCAAGCCAGGACCTGAGGAGGGAAACAGGAAAAAACGAAAAAGCATAACTGAGACACATAAAAATGTATGTTTAAGCACCACTCCATTACACAATGAGAAAGAATAACCAAGGGGCTCAATTTACTGTTACAGTAAGAACAAAATGAGGCCCAACAGACAGTGAAGTCAAGAAAAACATATGTGAAATGAAGTTTCTTAAAATTTAAATCTAGAAATAACAAAAATAAACATGAAAGTGAAAAGAAAAGACAACTTCTCATCAGTGGGGAATCGAATATACAACCTTCACATGGTGCAAGCAACATTCTAATAATTGCACTGCAGTGGCGGCTATCCCCCTGTCCACTTTCTTAGGTATTTGTGTGCATGTAGTAAACTTATTGCCCCGAGAGTGTTAGTGCCAGTCAAGATGATGGCAGCAGATGTGAAGCATCCTGTCAACCTCAAGCATTATGTAATACATGAACTTAGAAACACTAAACCGGCCATTAAGTACTCATAAGCTACATCAAGCCTCCAAGCAGCCAGGGTTAAGACCCTCCCTATGCAATTACACGAAAGAGCTCTAAATAGTTGTCCTGAATAATCACATTAGGGTTCTCCCATGCTACTACAATTTCAATGTAAGAAGTTGTAGTCAAAATGCTTCACAGGCTCTTTAAACAACAAACATGAAATCTCACAATGTTTTACTGACCACACGTCTTTTTCATATTGAATGACAGTGGTAACACTTTTGAAATATCTCTCACTTTAAAAAAAATAAAAAGAAACATTAGCTGCTCATCAATGTACGCATGCTAAGTGAAGTAAAAAATTGGGAAAGAAAAGTTTCTCACCCGATTTGACTACATCACCCACTGATTTTTCAGCTACGAAAGCCATGTGGCCAAGCACTGAGAATATAACCGTCCCGGCTAGAAGACTTGTCAGGGGATTGATGGAGCAAACGATTGCAGAGTCCCTGTGAATAGGTAATAAGAAAGCAAACGAGGCAACTTTTGAAACAAGAGTCATTTAGAATGTGTTCGTGCAGAAGGAAGTGAACATCGTAATAAACCAGATATGAACAAGGATGAAGAAGGTATGCATCGAAACTTCATTGATACCAAAAATACCAGGAGAAATCTCCAGTCTGATGTGTCAGTCACATTTAATTATGAATCATGACATATTTAAATTTGACCATACAATGTACAACCAGCATACACAGCTGTAGTATAGTAGTCATCTATAATGTGTTGCATAAGATGTGAACTGCAGTCGTAAAGTTCGCAAAAAGTCACATGACACAACATTTGACCCCTTGGCTTTTGAGCATCAAACACTGCTGATATGAAACTGGTGACACCAGTAGAAGAGATGGCTAGGCGATTTGGCAACTGTTCACTGTAGCTGTGCAAAAAATACATGGAGAAAGCACTGTACGTGTACATGTCACTTTTTCCTTTGTATTTCTCTTTCTTTTTGTACAACACACACAATGACATGAAACCAACTTTAATTTTTGGTGACCTCAAGCTAAAATGACAGTAACAAGCATAACATATACAGAAGAGGAACTATGATGTACAAACTGTTCTTTATCACTAAGCTTACAGCATAACAGATACCTTTAATGCGCATTCCTTACTGTTCTTTTAATTTGCACTTCTCCTCTCATAACTTGCACATGTCTACAGTGTGCTACAGCAGAGTGAATCCTGAAACGTTCATAACCTTATCTGATTTCCATGTCAGACAATAAGTTCAAGCAAAACTTAACGTAAACAAGAATGCCAAAATGTATTAAACGATAACCCATTTGTCGATGTGCCACTGCTGAGCAGTGGGCACAATGTATCAGTAAGTGATTGAAGAAATGCAATTTACTCATTATGACTTCCTTGCCAGTGTGCATACAAGAGCCCATTCAGACCAAATAAGCAAAATATGCTACATGCTTTCTTGCTGTGGCTAGAATGTGTGGTATGTCACCTAAAAAACTAGGTAATTGATATTTATGAACTTTCAACTTGCATAAGTCAACTGTCATTACACCTGACCACCTGCGCCATCTTTTTTCTTGATTAACACATAACTTCTTGTACTTTTGTGAGGCTCTGTGCTACTGTGTTTGATAGTATGTGTATGTTAACATAGTAGTATTTGTGTGCCAGTGAAAATGCTTTTTGCCACTTATGTGAATTTTCATTTACACGAGTTGCTAATCTACCACTTACCTTTGCTGTTTTATGTCAGTGTACATGCTTTCGAAGTGTTCTTATGGAATAAGTAGTAGCCGGCACCACAGAGCCACCGACATCTCTTATACAATCTAACCTCACTATAGTGTGAAGTTGCATCTGACACAAGGATATCTTCATTAAATCCGATATTCTTTGCAAACATTTGTTAGATACAAACTGATATTTGTTATAAACATTTGTTCACAACACACTGATACTGGCAAGGAATGTTTTAGATTTACTTTGATAAATTCTATAAATTGTTATATTCCCATTTGTTATATTGAAACTGGATGTACATTAACCTTCGAAGAAAAGTAGAAAAGTACATCACTTTGACCGAGCAGCCTCTAAGAGGCAACAGCAAAAGTGCTGGAAAATAGAAAGGAACTTTCACATACGCTTCATTTTTTAGCACTCACACATTTGCCTTTCAACAGGGATGCTCGAGTTCAGTGGGAAACAAAATGCACAATTAAAATAACTGATGTTATGTGCAATGGACAGCAGCAGGTCATGATGAGAAACAGCAAGCAGGGGAGAAGGGGAAAGCGGTAAAAGGCATGATGGTCGATCGAAACGTTGAAGTGTACCAAGATGAAGAAGTGGGTGTGGACTCTAACCTGAAGAAATTCTGGTGAAACTTGTTGTAGCTACCTAGCGTCACCACCGAGCCAACGCCAATCCCAAAAGTATAGAACACCTGAGTGCCTGCAGCAATCCATACCTGAACGGAGAACGCACCAGAAGAAAAGAAAGAAGAAAAAAAAGAGGCACATTATAGCTTGGTATAGGCTGTAACGATAACAATAACATTTGGCACCTATTGAAGATGCGCAATATCGGGACAGCATGGATTAGTTGTCATGCACGCTAGATCAGCCTTTGGGGAACGGGGGATTACAGGAAAAGCTGCTTAGCCAAAGCTACCAGGAATAATGCTTACCTTTGGCCTTAGTAATTGACTCCAGTCCGGTGTGACGTAAAACAAGAGCCCATCAATTGAACCATGTAATGTGACGCCTCTCACAAGCAGCACAAAGAGGCAAATATAGGGAAAGATGGCTGTCACCCAGACAATCTGCAAAGGACATAAATGATTGCAACCAGGAAGAATGAATTTGTTATAAGAAAACATATGACAAAAAAATATTGGTTTGTAAAATTGGTGCTGAATGCTTTATACTTACTGCAGAAAAAGAAAGTTGCATTTCTCATGTTGCAATATATTTACAATTAGCTCAAAGCTACAAGAGGGTCTCGTAGACATCTTAGTCGACGGGTCTTTTAACTCACTCTATAGAACTCTTTTACAGGCACATAAATTAAGCATCACTGGCCTGTTCCCACCCAGCCAGTAGAGTTAATTGGCTTTTGCCAGTTTTAGTGTAGCCTTTTGTTTGCAGTTAGGTAATAATTTTAGTAGACAAGTCATCTCCTGGTAAATATTTTCACCTTAGAAGGAGGCTCACTTCACAATATCCTCTGTCTCATTTTGTAAAGCTTGTTTCTAAAATAGAACTTTTTGCAAAGAGTAAGTCTATTAAATAATCTACTTACATTTTTGTTTATATATACTGCAATCTTATACAAGATCTTTGAAGAGCGGCACAAATACAATAACAACCATTGAAAAGCATATTCAAGCATAATTCAAGGCACAAAATCTGTTGAAATAACAACAAGAACACACATAGAAAATGGACATGATAGAGGCTGCATTTTAAAGCATGCTAGGAAATCTTGCGTTATGGTCTGTTCTCGAAAATTGTTCGTTTATTATTGTTCTTGAAGAATAAAAATATTTAAAGCTAGTGTTACATGGTGGGAGTGAGATAGTTGGCAGGGAGTGCTTAATTTCTTCTGATAGAGTAAGTAACCTATCTAAAAAGTGTATGCAAAAAGTCAATTTTATAATGAAAGTTGAAAGGAAAAGTTTCAGCCAGTTGGCGATATTTCTTTCTAAATGAAGTTACCTTGCCACTCTGATGAAGGCCCCTCCAGATGACAATGTACACAATGAACCACGAGAGGAACAAGTAGAGGGCTAGCTCAAGACGCATGTTGCCCATCTCATGCAGCCCTGATGAAATGCCAAGTACGTGGTTTCTGGAAGTGACAAATAGAAGGGAAAAAGGAAAAGGAAAGCACACAACCACTTGGTAAGCTCAACCTGTCAACATTGGTATGGCTACTGTGGAAGGATTTGCAAAACTCTATGGGTTGGAAGATCTGTCACTGGCCACTGTTGCAGATCTCCCATGTAATTCCTGGCACCCTTAAGCTCAAAATTACAGACAGCAATGCGCCCCTTAATGTACTGTGACTTTGGACCAAGTAAGGCTACAAATGTACAGCCACTGCGAGACTTAAACTATGGTACAAACTGCACAAAGGTGGTAAATCAAGCTATGATGGCAAATTAGGTGCAGAAAGCAATGTCCTCGTTGTTGCTAAGTAGACTGTGAAAAATTGCTTTTTCCACAGTGAAATACAGCAAGGTTGAACACCTGCCTAAGAAATTTGCCTACCCCTTAAGCGATTTGGAGCCATTATGTCAAATCTTCTTTTTTTTTTTACTAACAATCACCAACTTTTGTGTCTATGATTATATAAATACTGCATCTATATTTTGATCAACATTGTGTGGATGCAGAGCACACAGGAAAAGAGCTCAAGAGGTTAAAAAGTTACTTTTGCAGTCCTGATAATATTATCAGAGATAAAATGGGGTTGCAAACAAGAACACAGTACGCCACTGTCATTTTCGTGCAGATTACTTTCAGGTTTAAATTTTCAATACCAGCAATCTCAACATTTAACATGCAGTCATATACTGAATGTAGTAACCAATAAAATGTTTAAAACAGCAGGAAGCATGTCATGAAATAAGGTTATACACTCAAACTTTCACGATATTAAGTGCCAATACTTAAAGTGAGGGCAAAGGAAAAATGCATTCTGTGCAAATTGTCTGTTGTCAGATCAAGCGATTTCATTTGCCGTTTTAAAACATTTGACAATTGTGCCCAAAAAGAGAGAGAGGCCTGTATGTATGGTGCACTCACTCCCAGAATTCCACGATTGGCGTAACAGATTTATTGTGCGGAGCTGGCTGTGTCTCATTGTACTCCCAGCAGTTCTCGGTGTTCCAGTGATTGCCACAGTGTTTCCAGGGAAGCACTTCAGTGAAAGACGAAATCAGGTAGAACAGGATCCATGCCACAATCACCATGTAGTAGATGTTGGACAATGTCACGATAGTTAGTGATGCGATCCCAATGCCTGCAACAGACGATCAAGCAGCAACATATATTCCATTAGGCTTTACTGTATGCTACTTCTGTCTAAATATGTGACCTTCAGGGCTGGAATGCCAGAAACGAACCAACCCAAGTATTTGTGACATTAAGCACAATGCTAGTAAAAAGTTATAAGAATCATATATAGAGAAGTGTAGGCCTCTAAAATTCCTGAAATTAGTGAACCATGTGTGCCACGTTACTGTTTTCAATTCTAAAAGCAAATGCACCTTTTTAAACAATGCGTGTAGCAGTTGGTCTTGAAAAACCAGCATTTCACATGAAAGATACTCTCACACGAATGACACCATATGCGAGCATACCTTTGAACATGGGCACTATGCCCCAGATTCCTATGCCACCACGGCTCAGGTACTGGCCCATGGCTACTTCTAGGTAGAACATGGGAATTGCTGTTGTGATGAGGCAGATGAAATAAGGAATGAGGAATGCACCTGCATGAAAAAAAGAAAGGAAGTTATAAGCATTACGGTGTCTGAAGCACGACAGGAACATCAGGGCACGGAACAAGCAAAGATGTTCATTGAGATTTGCTACTACACTTTGCCTGTGTGAGATTCTGAGGCATTGCTTGCCACCATGAGAGGAGTTATTTTATTGCCCATACATCAAACTTACACATTTATGTTGCTTTTGTGAAATGTTGCTTTCACAAAACAGCAAGAGAGTGGTGTGCAAAATGTGTAATTACAATTTGCTCTATGGGTTTTTCAAAAGACTAAGCCTTTGGCTACATACGTTGAGAATGCTGAGACACTCCGCACTTCTACATTTCCTGTCAGGTTGGCTCAATGTATGGAATGTGACAGTGTTATGAATAACCGTGTTTCTTTGCTTCACAACAATAGCACTAATATTTTTTTTAATAAGTGAAGTGGCTGCATTAGATGGGGGTGAAATGCAAAAACGCCCATGTGCTGTGCATTGGATGCACATTAAAGAACCCCAGGTTGTCAAAATTAACCCAGAATCTCCCACTACGGCATGCCTCATAATCATATCTTGGTTATGGCATGTAAAGCCCGAGAATTTCGTTAATTTTACATTTTTCTACGTAGTCATTTATGGGCTATACTGCACCACCTCAGCCACATCATGCCACATATGGCTCATGTGGCATTAATAAACAGTCTGGTATGTCAGCTGAAGGCATTTTTGTTTGGTATATCAAGAGACAAAGCAATTCACAAATGTGTAGACGGTTTCTTCTTATATAAAATTAATATATACAAATCATTTTGTTTTGATTTGTAGTAGCATGTATGGTATGGATGAAAGTCAAATTTTTCATTTCTTGATTCAAAATTCACACTAGACACGTTTTCAGTTTTCACTTCAGTTTTCAGTTTATTCAAGGTTACGCAGCACTTTGCAGGTGTCCGGTAGTAGATCTGAAAAATGCTGGGCTAGGTTCAATAACTAGCTTTGTTACACTACCAGGCACAGTTGATTCACTACTACCAATTTAGGACTTAATGCACACAGTGCACATTGCGCACATCTTGCAACAATGTTTACACGCTATCGGCACCTTTGGTGTCAGCCAACGAACTCGCCCTTTTTGTATCTTTGTTTTGGCTAAAAGAGACTTGTTGTATTCTTGTGCACACTAGACAAACGTTCTTTTTTCATCTAATTCCCACAGTCGCTGAAATCGAGAGTAGAAATGTGTAAGGTACGCTCAAGGCAGTCGTAAGGATAAAAAAAGAAACACTTAAGTGGGTCACGTGGGAGCTTTGTTTTCCTTTTATTTTTTTCACGGCAGTGAAAAGGAATTTCGCCATGATGGCACAAGCCGTTAAGGCAGTTTGCTTATATACATGTAGTCACAATGCCATTGCCTGCTTTTGTTACCGGAGCCACTTATCGCGTTACATGTGATCACTTAGAGAGGTGCGTGCGACTGGCCCGTACGGTATTTAGCGCGCTCATCGTGAAACGGAGATGGCGTGGCATTCCAATGTGCAAATGAACATTCTCTCCTAAAATATTTCCCACGGATTATAAATGCGACCTTCAGAGTCCAATATGCATATGGCACGTGTTATGCCGGGGTATTATTCTGGATATCGCCAAATTTTGCCGTCTTTGTCGAATCCGCCATTTTGTCAGTTCTGATTAGCCCAGAGGTCCGTTGTGAGCTCACTGATTGCCTCTACATGGCAACTTGGCTGAATTTCACAATTTTCAGAATAGCACTCCCGGTTTGGTTTGAGAATGCATGTGCGGCTGCTGCAGCCCCATAATTAGGTAGGTCACTCCGCTTCTGAGTACATGTATAGTCCATGCCTCGTGTATAGCTTCTCAAGTGCCTCGCTCTCGAGATCTTATCTTTGGCCTCAGCTCTTTTCCTTCAACGACGGGAAGGCAAAATCACCCATCGGCAACACTTGGGCAGCAAAGGTGAATGCCCCAATCTAATCTTTGCAGAGTTGTCCTCTCAATTTTTGAGAGACTGTGTGCGATTGACACATGGCTTTTTACCGATTTCGGGAAATTTTGTACAGTGCGAAACACACCTGAATGCTGGATATACTCGAACTCTTTATCATATACTTGTTTTCCACGTGGGTTATGCTTTGACCCTCTCACGTTGCATTTTCTTCATCAGAGGTGTGTGTGCTGTCCGTCGAAGATTCTTACGGTGATGTACCGACTTCGTAAAAGTTCCAAAACTGCATGTGTGACCAAACCTATTGCCAGATTTTATAACGAGCCAGATAATAACTTTCATTGCTATAAAACTTTGGAGATTTACGACGAATTAGCTTCAATATTCTTAGCTTCTGGGCACCAGAGGTGCGATACAGGGTGATAATTTTGAAGTTTTATGGAATCTTTAAAAATAGCTTGTTGCAGATAACATAAATCTAGTCCCTTGAGCTGGATTATTTGGAGAGGTGGACATTACTTCCATGAGAAATGGAAAACACACATTCAACTAATTAAAAAAGATCACTAATTATATTTTGAATTATTTACTTTACGGCACACAATGCAATTTACGAAGTGTAGCCGGTGAGTTTGCAAGGTGTATCCACTTGGAATGAATTTCCCGAACGACGCAAGTTTTGAGATATGTGCCATTAAACTTGCGGTAAAAATGCACTGTTGTTCCACTTAGTTCTTTTAACAAAGTGCTCTATTATGCATTGAAGCAAAATAGTAACTGGAACGCCCATGTATTTCGTACAACATTTTGGGAAAATGCATCTCGAAACTGGTGTCACCCTGGAAATTCAAGTGGATAAGCCTTGCAAGCTCACTGGCTGCAATTCGTAAATTGAAATATGTGCCGTAATGTACTTAATTAAGTTAATTAGTGGTTCTTTATCAATAAGTTAAGTATGTGTTTTGATTTCTTGAGCAAGTTAGACCGCCTCTTCGAATAACCCAGCTCAAGGGCAAGAATTATGCTATCTGGCACAGGCGATTTTTAAAAATTACATAAAACTTAGAAATGATTGCTCTGTATACAAGGGATTGCTATAAGAGGGACCTCGGTGACAGATTTGGTCACATTTATGCAGTACATTGACAGCTATTAGGAAAGAGCATTGGAAGTGAACTGCAGCCGCTGCGTCATGCATCCGAGTCTGAACCAAAGATACCGAGCTAATGAAAGCCAATCGGGAACGTCAAATAATTAATTTGCGGTACTAATATACATCGACATAACTTGGACGGGCGGTGGGGCAGTTGACTAACTGACCGACTGATTGATTGATTCATTCATTCATTCATTCATTCATTCATTCATTCATTCATTCAAGAATGATTATGAGGCCCCGCCGTGGTCACGGCACCATAACAGCAATGGCCGCTTAGTACAATAACTAAAATGGCCGCTACAAATCGCTGTAATAGCACTGCCCGGACAGAACCACGGTGATACCCAATACAATGTGTCATGTCAAGGTAGTCTCTATGCAACACAAATGAGTGGATAGGACGCAACTGCGTCTGACGTGCTTATTTATGTTGCATGCAAGCTGCGCATGTCTCAGCCTCGAAGAGATTCAGCTGACTTTTTCAGGTACACAGTGAGATACATGCATCGAGCACTCACCGCCTCCGTTCTCGTAACAGAGGTATGGGAACCGCCAGACATTGCCCAGGCCGACGGCGTAGCTGATGCAGCCGAAGACGAAGTCCGCCTTGCCCGCCCACTTCCCTCTGCTTGGGAGCCCAGCGAGGTCCTGTTGACTTCCAAGCCCGCTTGTCGTACACGAAGACTCTTCATTGTCTTCAGCCTGTGTATATGTACATGTGCAGCAAATGAGCGGAAACGCACTCTCTATTCCTGGCTTCCATTATGCTTGACAGGGTAGTTCGCCTGGAGAACCTTCCAACACCTGTCTTTCTGACATAATTAAGAATCGCTGTCCGAGGACACAGAACACAGAAAAGGAAGTGAGAAGAATGGGTCTCACTATTTCACTTTGCATGAACTGCACAGTTTCTTAACAGGGAATACAGAGAAGTGAGTCAATGTGTATAGCGCCCTGCAGGGGCGATTAGATGGGTTGACTTCCTTTTTGTGAAAAGTGACAATGACATCCTTAAGGTGTGAGTTTAATGTAGTTATAGTCAACTCACGTGTGAGGCACTGGCAGTCCACTGTGGTTTTTCCCTTACTAAGTCAACGCTACGTGTCTGCATAACTAGGCCAGTAAATATCAATGGCCTATTGACAAGCATGCAGAAAGTCTTTCGTGTAAGCTTCGATTCAACTTGAGCAACTCATAACCAATACATTCATATTCTCAATACCCTTTACGAGCAGCCTACAGAACCTTTAGACAGCAGAATGAAAACAAAAGAGGGGAATATAAAATTTGCGTGCACAAAGTACACGGCATTAAACCATCAAAATGTGACGCTCTACGTTGTGCACACTGATACATCTAATCCACTGCGTCAATGTACTCAAAGATAGCCACTTTCAGTTAGTATTTCATGGTAAAATGCCTTTCGCGAGACAACGTTCCTTTCTGCCAACAGAGAACATAGTGCTACTTGTGCAGATAACACTTACATATAATTAGGGTACGGCAGCACTAGTCGACGCTTTCCTTTTGTTGTCTCTTTCCTATAAGGTTCTCACTCTCACCTGTTTGCAGATGGGAACCGCCTGAGGCGCTGTGAACGGTGATGCCTTTTCACGACATGAACTGCGGCCAAGGAACGCCAGGGTGAACACGTTCGGCCCCGACGTCTTCTTTTCCATGTTGCCAGCCTTTGGACACAGGTAGTGTGCAGTGTTCTGTCAGGGAAGAAACCAAGTTCGAGTTTATGCAGTGGGGTTTATACAAGAACAAACAAACAATCAAGCAATCAAACAAACAAACAAGTGAAAAATGTCAGTAGAGACAGTCGATAATGATTGTCAAAGACAGTGTTTGTTTCTTTGAAATCCGCGGGAATCCTGTTGAGCTGTGGCTCAGCACACAAACTCTCCTTGCCACCCTCCCTAATCCCCACATTCCTTGTCTCACTAATTCCTAATCCTACTCATTAAAACGGCAAGCCAAATTAAGGAAGCTCGGCCAAGTTTATTTTGGTCATGACCATTGCCTTGAATAATATGTAAGAAATATAAACAGAAAAAACATGTAAAAACTACACACGTCGATTGCACCCATCCCCGTGCATATGTATGCTGCGCTATATCCACATCTACCACTCATCTCTCCTTGCAAACATTGCTGGGAAACATAGCCGTAATGGCACTGAGCAGTCAGTAGTACGGCGTTGCCCAGTAAGATGGGTGATGTCCAAGCGGTGTTATATAGATCTGGTCCGGAAAAATGTATTTCATATGCTCGGTTAGGAGAAGAATGATGTTCAAAATTTCAGAAAGTGATTGCAACAAGAGACAAGGACAGAAAGGTAACCACATTAGTTGACATAAGGTGAAGCAACGAACGAAGCGGTCACACGAGACAAGCGCGGCAATGCATTTGCGCCCAGAGGATGTTTATGCAAAATGGGTGAATCTGCTCGCATGTTTTTCCTCACGCCAAATCGATGTGTCGTTCACATATGTCGGAGTTCATCAGGCACAATGTTATCAAGAATGCTCGTCTGCAGGGACAAAGTGCTGCTTAAGCTTTTCTTTTTTAAAATGTTTGTAACGTTGAAGAAGTAGCCGCGCACGTCATTCCTTTTAGACGATCATATGCACGCGAGTCCCTTTGGAACTCGGCATATCTATGAATAACTGGACACTCTCTCTTATCTCTCTGAATTTGTTGTGGAGACAGTTTCATCACTTCACTTAGAGAAGGAACCACTTGACAGTGCGACCAGAAATCCTGTAAGCAACTAGCACAAATTTAATAAGACGAGGTCGAAGAAAAAAAGTGCCCAAGTCATCGCATAACGCGAGGGCATACTTCAAGAAGTACTGCATGGTTAATTAGATCCCCAAAGATGTCATTTCCAGTAAATGTCAGCGCATCAATATCATAACAGAATATCGCCAAAAGGCGAGAGATGAACGGGATGAACGCGAAAGCACGTTGTTTTGAACAATGGCGTCAGCCATAACACGACTCGCCATTCTTGGTCCTTGTCAGTTTACTGCGTCCCCGGCGTCAAGGGGAGTGCTATGACGCACCGACAAGTGTCGTTTCGGTTTCTTTGTTTTCTCAGGGCGACGAGCGTCCTTTCTTTTTTTACGTCGTCGAGCAGCGAAAGGAAAAAGAGACAGAAGCTCGCGCTCGCGTCGTCCCTTTCACGCAGCTTCAGCCGCGGCGACATTTTCTACCGCCGTTGCCACGGCAACAGTGACGCGCGCGCGTGTTTGCGCCTCTTTTTTATGCGACCGACCGCTGCGATGCCAAGGTCGCTCGCTGTCTGGGCCGTCTGCGGTTCGTTTTCCTTCGCTGCGCCTTCATCTCCGATCCTTTGTCTCCCCCCACTTTCATCGGTCGCGAATTTACCCGCTTCGCGGCGCATTCTGCCGGGTTCTGCAGGCGGTAATTGAATTTCTTTCTTTCTTTCTTTTCATCGGCCTTCTCGGCTCTTTCTGTTTCACAAGCCTCGATAAAGCTTATCACGGAAGACTCAGTAAAACAGTTTTGAAGTGCGGCGACAACACGCACGCACGCACACGCGTTCCCGTTCAGCGCTAATTCAACACAGCCACGGAGAACGATATCCCCGTCGACAGGAATGTAAACCACGCGAAAAAATGTATGCTATGGTAAAGCGCTTCTATTTCAGCGTCGAGCGCGATTTTACCAGGAAACTCGACTGCTCAGCATTAGAAGTGACTCTGTTACCGCAGCTGTTCTTTACAGTTCGACAAATGTGCCACTGAAAGGGGGAGAGGAAGTACATTTTCGCGGAGGTAATTTTTTGCGCGGTCGCTGTGACTGTGATTATTGTCTCCTGACTTTGCGTTGTTTAAGCATTAATGCTAATGATACCAGCTGCCAGCGAATTAAGGCAGTGGCGGACAACTCCGGGTGTTCGGTTGCCTCGCTGTCTTTCATGCATTACTTTCTACTTTTATTCTGTTAACAACTGTTTATTCCTTTCTTTAGGACATCACATTTTTAAGGCGTGGTAAAGCCCGGTTCTGGCTTTTTTTTTTTTGCAAATTTCCTGTTCTCGGTGGCATGCTTGCAGGCGCTCATGGGCAAGGCTTCTAATAATAAATTATAATTCCTTCCTTCAAGCACACGCCTTTGACGCTACGTTCTTTACTGCACAGCGTCAAAGCTAAACAGAAAACACGCTTTACAGGGAAAAATCGTTAGAGGAGGGTTGGTTGCTCTTTTTATTACTTCCAGGAGAATAAATGAAAGCATTAACTTTTACTGCTGCAGGGAACACAAAGTTCATCTGAAGTTTTGAAAATGAAACAACCAAGAATCAGTGAAGAGAAAAGCGTAAGGCACTGTCAACAAATAGAACAGTGTTCACAGAATAACAAGTTCGGCACTGAAGCAAATTAATGTTCTCGAAGATCAATGAACTTTTTTGTTCTTTGAGGCATTTGCAGTTGACGATCCCCCGTAGTTTATCATGGTCAACAACTCTGTAGCTGACGAGTGGGAACAAGCGACTAGTCCCGCATCAGTCAGAAAAACAAAACACTCTTATCACCGCCTTAATAGGTGACTAATATCTGAGCATCTGTACTGCTGAATTAGACTGCTGATGGGAACGCGCGTCATTCACAAAATCAAGACACTTTTATTATCGCCATAATAGGTGACTAGTATCTGAGCATTAGTACTGTTGCGATGAATAGCTGATTAAGACGAAAAAGTAGCGAATAACTTAAGAAATTACAAACATCAATTTTTGCGACAAGTTGGCTTATCGTCCTAAACTGTCGATTCTACATTATCATCATCTGCGATACGCCTTTCGTAAGTTCTCAGCCACTGTCGTTATCAGTTGTTAACAGACGCTATCGACAAAAATAAACTTCAATTTGCTAAATTAAACTCTCGGTATTTCCTTTTATGGTTAACCGGATTCCGCCATCCAAGACGACGCGTCCTTTCCAACCGCTGAGCAGCCTTGAGATGACTTTTCTCCCCGACAAACAGGTCATCCATTAAGACGCTGTATTAAACACTGAAAGCGCCCTCGCCGACCGGTCTGTCCACTATGAGAAAAAATCCATCTACGCGGAGCTATGCTAAGCTAACTATCACACCGAAGTTTAAGGGAAATTTCCAAGGACCGGGGGAGAACAAAGGACGAAAAATAAAGGCCGAAGTGGGGCAACTGGGCGCCACTAAGCCTCCTAGAAGGTCACGAGACTTAGTAGAGGCAATGTATTGATTGACCTGACTAGGCCAAAACTTGCACTGACCTACATTTACGTGACAGCGGCGCCGAACGCCGGCGAAACCTGCCCCGCACGGGCCACTGCGGCCGTGTCGACACAGCACTCCACTCACCCCCTCCCCCCCCCACACACACACACCAGCTGTGGGACACGCGTCCTTCAACGTGGCTGCGGTTGAGTCATCGGTCAGGTGAAAGTGTTTTAGCAGACAGCTGCCGGGTTCCGGGGAGAACGAGTCATCGAGCCCGGCTCCAATGTTCGGCCACGGAGGCCGCCGTCGTCGAAACCCCGTTCCTCGGATAAGTGCTCTCAACGTGCAAGTTTGAAGGCCCGTTAAGTATATGGAATGTTAAGAGCATGGATTAAGCTCGGAGCCTCAACTTTCGCTTTCCCTACTGGAATTTAGCGGAAGCGCGGCAGAAGTGCTGCCAATGGGGCAAACGTTCAAGAAATTTTGAAGCTTGCTGTATATAAAAGAAAACATTAAACTCCCTTCACTTTATTTTTCTCTATATATATCTTTCTCTCGCTCTCTTTCGTTGCCGAATTTTGAAAGCTGCGAATATCTGAAGCCCCAAGTCTACAATTCCGTGACATTTCATCAAGAACTGAAAGCGCATTTCTGTGAAGGGCACGCATTATAGGTGCAAAAGCGGGCTGATCTGACGAGATCGTTGCGTTGATTATGTAAATTCTACAACAGTATTCACAAATTACTGACACGTTTCAGAGCGATGTAAGCTATACCTATTTTCTCCACTCTAGACTCTAATAGGTGTAGCCTACACAGTTGGTTGCGATATATGCACTTATTGCAAAGTTACATGATCGAAATATTTGTTTCAATTCTTTTTTTTGAATTTGAGATAATACACATACACACACACATACACAAAGAAATGCGTACATGGGCCGATCGCCAACATATGCACAAACATGCGGCGCTGCTTGTGAACTTGTCGTGACTCCCAGGAGAGCTGCTTTTCATAAGGAAATCTTTATAACATGCGCCTTGATTTTCTGTTTGCCAGACGAAAAACGATCAGAGCTATAAAAAATAGCATGCTAGCGGGCTATACAGTGCTGCTGGCTGGTCTATATTTACACACTTACTGGAATGCAAGCGTTCGTTTCGCCTTCTTCAATAAGCTTTAATCATTGTAACTAGAAACTGATGCTCCTGAATGAGCACACGGACGCCACGAAGCACATTATCGAGCAGATACACGTTTTCCATCTGTCGCACAGCGAGACACTGTGTCCTAAACCTACAGCGTCTAAGTTATCTTATATAGCTCTTTTTGTACTAATAGGGCAGTGGTAACTGGAGACTTCTGATCTCGAGGCTGTTGCTTCTTTTGACGTTGTGAACGAAAAAAAGAATAATAAATAGAACGGGTGGAACGGTAGGAACCAAAGAATGCCTGCGAAACAACTGGGTGATAACCTCGTCTCTGCACGCGTCACTCTCTGGGCACGGTTTCAAAACCGACTCAGCTCGACACCTTCACTCGCATTTCTCTCGTCTCGGGAATAATATTCAAAAGGAGAAGAAGAGAGCGAAGGCCAAGAAGAAGTAGGGAAGAATAAAGCATCAAATACTAATAAGGATCAAACAATAATAAAGGATCAACTAATAATGAGGATCAAATAATAATAATGATCAAATAATAATAAAGGATCAAATGATAATAACGAAACTGCGAAAGGTACAACGATTGAAGTGACGCGAAGTGACAACGAAATTGGTGAACGCCAAGACGAGTGTGACACCAGGCGACGCTCGTCGAGTGAAGCTAGAACGGTTGTTTGCTTCAACAATGTCTGAGAAGAGGAGATGGAGAAAGAAAGGCTGGCAGGGATCTCCAGCTCGGACGAAACAGCGAGAGGGCGGTGACTAAGAAGCTATAGTGAATTACCAGCGAGACGCGAACAGGTGCGAACGACGTATAGTCGAGTGAAGCGAGGCCGCCACGAGGGGGCAGAGCTCATCTCGAGTCTCCTCGGGCGCAGCCCAGGAACCGCGGGTTCGACACGCGCGCCGTCTCGGCGGTGCCCGCCGCTCCACTTCTTTCGCGTTCCCCTTAGGACCTCGAGGCCGACGCCCGGACAACGTTACGCCGGCTCGGAGCCCGTCTCAGCGCGCGCGCAAACAGTCGCCGCACCGCGAGACGGCTCGCGCCGTCACTTATTTGAAGAAGGCGTGCTGCTTCTTTTTTCTTGCACTGGTGTTGTTGTCGTTGTTTTTTCTTCGTCCTCTTGTAACGCTTTCTACTCTCGCTTTCTCACTCGACCCTTCTTATTTATGCTTGTTCTAGATTGACGCGGTGACTTCCCTATGTTTAGCGTATAGCGTTCGTTGGCGTCATGCCGGCGTGCCAACGTTGCCGCGAGCCTCTGAAGCGACGCCATGTCAGCGTTCGCTAAACAGGCTGGCGCAAACACACACTCGCAGGTTCCCTCGCGCAGCCTGCCACTTTGCCTTGGAGCCCGGGGCCCATGCAGAGGCATAACGAGGTATACCGCAGCAGGGACGGAGGAGGCGTGCGTGTTTCATGGCCGCGTGCGGACGAGAGGCTTCGTTAAAACCCGAGTCTATTTTGCAACTTAGAACACAGGCCGAGAGCGAAGTATGCTAATTCATTATGTGGATCTATGCATAAGCGTCAATTACGGAGGGGCGAGGGGGAAGGGGGTTACTCTCTCCTGACCCCAAGCCTTAGGCAGCCCCATTACCGGATACATTTTGCTGCAAAAGTTGAATTGTCTGTGGCCAGTGTACGCGCTTGTGTGCGGGAAGATTCTTGCACAAAGGCATGAACCATGCTTTCGAAGTTCCAAACTGTGATCACAACAGTGACTCATTTATTTTGTCTGCCTCCCGCAGTGCACAATCATGGCTTCCACACGAACGGCACACCCCCACCCACCCCGGGAAATGGAAACCCTACGCCTCCGTATCTACGTGTCACTCTACTGAACAGTGCGACTAAAGCTCAGGTAATGAAAAGGCCAGACAAACCATACCATATATATGCAATTTGCAGACAATGTGAACGAAGCGCAGTGAATTCAAAAGGCAAATCAACTATACCCCAAACATACAATTTACAAGCGGCCAATTCGGGCAAAAAGATATGGCGACCCGCCGAAGCAAAAAGTTGACGTGCGAAAGCATTTTTTTTTTCTACTCTTGTGTGAAGTAGGCCGTCTGTGAAGTGCTTGTGACCTGTTTACACTAGACTATGAGTAGTATGATTTAAATTATATTCTTTCCTCCTTTTTCATATTTATTTTTTTATGTCACATTACTGCTCCGCGTTTGGTTGCGAACTGCTGAATAGGTGAAATGCTTGACTTCAACGATCATCATCCTTCATTCATTCAAATGCCTACCGTTGTGGAGAAGCTTGCGACATGTCGTGATAGTTGCCACTATTTTCGATCTATATAAGATAAAAAGGTCAATCAATCTCTCAATCAATCAATCAGCCAATGTCAACATATTGAATAGAACGTGTTTGACAACCTGGCTTCGAATCCTTGCATCAGGTTACCATGGCAACAACGCAATCGTAGGAACAAGTCAAAGAGGAATGAGCCGCGAAAATAATTCATTGCAGACCGCTTCGGTGGTGACCTAATTAAAGTATTAATGTTTTACGTGAACTTGAGTAGGAAAATTTCCCTTGGTTCCGAATTGAACCTTCCTGTGAACGCAGGGCCGATGTATGCACGCGACGACCTTTGCCAAAAGCGTGGCAGTTTGGGCGAGTTGGTATGTCATAACTGTTTAAGGCTATCAGCGCAGCTCAGGACGAGCAAAAAAGGAAACAGGTAGGGGTAATCAAAGGGAACGGAAAACAGGGTGAGCGCTCACCCTGTTTTCCGTTCCCTTTGATTACCCCTACCTGTTTCCTTTTTTGCTCGTCCTGAGCTGCGCTGATAGCCTTAAACAGTTACGACCTTTGCGCATTGCAACTACACTCTTAGACAAAGGTACACCCTTCGGGGTGTCTATCTTCTACACAATAATCGTCATCTGACTTGCTCGCGTTTCCTTTCTTGAAAACACCGCGCCCGCTACTTTCCTATCGGGAATGCTATGTCTTGCTGATAACGCGCATGCCGTTAGTTACTGGGAAGTACCGCGCTCGCAGCATTAGAAATTCGGACAAGACAGGTGTCAATTATCGTTGCGTGGCAAGATACAACCCAAATGGTGTAATTTTGTTTTAGAGTGTACACTATTAAACAAATGTACACCCTTTGGGTCGTATCTTACCACACAACAATAATCGTCACATCTCTTTGCGTTTCCTTTCTTCAAAACGCTGCGCGCGCCACTTTCCTGTCGAGAATACCCTGTCATGCTGATAACGCGCATGCCGTTCGCGGCTTGGAAGTACCGGGCTCGCAGCGTTAAAGAAAGAAAATGCGGACAAGACAGATGACGATTATCGTTGTGTGGCAAGATACGATCCAAAGGGTGTAATTTTGCTTAAGAGTGGAGGCCTCCGCAGACTTGCAGTTGCGTAACGCACACTTGGAAGGCCGGGGTAAACGGAAAAGAGAATGAGACGTTCGCCTTGTTTGTCTAACGGCACCGTTAGATCACCCGCGTTGGCGACTGCGAGCCCACCTTTATCTCGGCGCCTCTGCAAAGCGGCACTGAAGGAACGGTGCACCAAGCGAGGAGTTGACATAGGCGATAAGAAAAAAAAAAAAAAGGCGCAATGACGCCATTTTCTTTTGTATGCATTGAACCGGTGCGACAAGATTCCGTTTTCTGCACGGCACATGGATATCTAGAGAGAGAGAGAGAGAGAGAGAGATCTTTCGATATCGTTATCGGCAGCCAACTTTACTCGCTAAATCTCAATGTTGCGCACTCGCTACCACGTGACGCTTTCGTGATACGGAGAGAACGAGCGCGATGAGATTGTGCGCACGCTGTTGCGGTACGACTGTTTCCGCGTGCGGCCAGAGATGAAAAAAGAAGGGAGGGAGGGGGGGTGCGTGGAGCTGACCGAAAGCGTAGTGTTACGCGCTGTTTCGCAAAGTGGGGCATCCTTTCTAACACAGCAAACCTTGAATGGTCCTTAAATGTGATCCTGGTCAGGCGATCGAAGCCAGGACTATTGCCAAACCGAGGCAAGCACTCCGTCTCGATTGAGTTACCCAGGAGAATCGCAGATGGCATATAAATACGTAAATAATCGACAACTCCATTGGCAGAAAAACGCACCATACTTTGTTTCACGGCAGATTACGTATACCTTGGGAAAAAGAAATATCATGTTTCCTATTAGTACAACCTTATATAAGCTGGCTGCTCAGTAGTTTCAAAATTGGTTACATCGCTTATATTTTGCTTTCTTTCTTTCCTTTTTTTGTGTGTGAGACATGAAATGAGCTTCTATGATCAGACCGTGCGGTTGCGTTGATCGCTGTAACATCTAAACCGGTGGGAATGGCGCACAGGAAGACCACGATTATGTTGCGGCGGAAGGACAGGAGAGTGCGAGAGTAGCTCAGAGCTGTACATCTTCTATGATCACAACGCGCAGATCGGCTCCAAACAAGCGCGCGCAAGCGTTATTGTTATCTCAGCGGTGACGTTAGCGTGTCTTTTTTTTCCCCCAAGATTCGCATTCTAATCACAGTTGCTGCGACCTCTCGTTGCAGGCGGTAAACAAAGGCGGGTAATGTGTACCGCCGGAATGGCTTCCCGCCCACAGTCCTACGACAATAACCATCAATGTCTCGCTCCTATTCAAATCGACTTTATGGCGTTTCCTGCGCGTTTCCTGCGCGTTTCTGAAATGAAAAAGCGCCCGCGCTGTGGAAAGCGTCGATATCTATAGCTCGTGCAGTCTGATGTGGTTGAAAACGATGTACACGACAAGAAAAAAAGAGAGAAGAAAATAAGAAAAAGGAAAAGACGGGAAAGAACGAGGGAAAGAAAAGAAGCTTGTTATGCCAATAACTTCAAGTATCGGTGCGGTGGCCATCCTCCCGCAATTCGACTCGGGACAACAGCCTTCTTGCAGTCATATAAAAGTTACATGTTACTTTTAAACAAACATACGAGGTAAACAGTTCTAAAACGATGTTTTTTTTTTTAAATCTTTATTTTTTCGTGCCGACCAGCTGAGTCGGATAACGGCCGTCGGAAAGCAGATAAACATCCGCTTTCGGGCGTTGCGCTCTCGCTCGTAGCAAAACCACGTCCATTGCGAGGCAATTTTTATTTTTTTTTTCTCCTGGTACTTCTCCATTCGCCGTGGAGGCTGCTCACTAGCCGCGTATACGTTGGAAAGAAAGAAGAAGCGAAACTGAGATATGCCGAGTCTCGCGAGCGCTGTTTCTGCTCTTCCAACAAAATGAAGGCGCCAAGGCGACGCCAGGGAGATACGACGACAGCCTGCACGTGCCACGTAGTAAACGACGAGAGTTTTGACAGCGGAAACCCGGTTAACTGTTGTTCTAGCTGTTCTCAGCCACGCGTTGGCAAACTCGCAGCAGCCACGTTTGTTCATTTTAGTGTTCATTTTTCTTTGTAAATGAATGAATGCTAAATAAAGATTGATTGATTGATTGATTGATTGATTGATTGATTGATTGATTGATTGATTGATTGATTGATTGATTGATTGATTGATTCTCCTGTCGGCTCCAAGCATGACATATATGTAGAAGGTGAACCTTCTTGGAAGCCAGCCTGACGGCTATAGATTTCAAACATGGTTGTCAGGTGTGCATATGCATGAGCCCGTGATAAGCGCTGACTCAGGCCACGTTTTTTTTTTTTTTAAATACCGGAGTGCAGCGCTGACCACGGATGGGAACTGCGAATACGCAGACAACCCTCCGGGGTGTCTGCATTGCAGTGTGATTCCAAGAGCTTATTTGAGACCGCACCGAAACTTCGTTCAAAGTTTTTCACAATGTTTCGTTGAGTTGTGTTTTTTTTTTCAGTCCTGTCGGAATGCAGGTCGTGCATGCATTTACATATGTTTGATGTGGTTCGTGAAATCGACTGGACTCAGTGATCAATTGTGGACGTGAAGCGATATGGACAACCGCTCGTGTTCAGATTGACAATATATTTCTCCCTCCCTCTCCTTTCTTTCTTCACACCCGTTAAACCCTTTCCTTCCGCATGGGGTTGCAAACTGGACGCACATCTGGTTGACCTCCCAACCTTTCTTTCCTTCTTTTCCTCCTTCTGCTCCTTTGGTACCTTCAGAAGTTCAGAATATTCGACAATCGGATGAAGTCGCGGCATCGAATCCCGGCCACGGCGGCCGCATTTCGATGGGGGCGTAATGCGAAAACACCTGTGTACTTAGATTTAGGTGCACGTTAAAGAACCCCAGGTGGTCGAAATTTCCGGAGTCCTCCACTACGGCGTGCCTCATAATCAGAAAGTGGTTTTGGCACGTAAAACCCCATAATTTAAAACAATCGAATGAAAGAACATTGTTATAACGTGGGAAATGGATTGTGCTTTCTTTACAAGCTGTAGACGCAGTAGCGTGGACTGGTTTTGCCTATATAGTTAGCGCGAATTGAGCGAAAACGTATAAGAAGATAACTTTGTCTTTAAATCAGCATGTTTTTAATGTTGCTATGCTTTTCCGTCTGATCAGATTGCAGAGATCAGTAACGCAAAAGGGCGGTGCAGCTCACAATATATCCCGTTTTCGTTCGATGCCTTGATATGTGCTAGCTTCACCGAAGTGATGGTAAACTGAATGAATTACATACCGTTGCCAACAATTAACGGTCATGTAGACGACGCTTATTGCTGCCGTCATGATGTTGATAAAATAAAAGCAAGAAATTGGAGGTAAGCTTTGAATGCGGAAAGCCCACAACCGTATACTATTTCATCTCGCGTGCCCGCGCGCTACCGGTATTAAAAAAAATTGCGTTAACGTCAGGATTTCTATACACGTAGGAAGGATGCGTCAGCTATAGAATGCATGAGACAGAGATTCGCGATGAGCAACCGTATTGCAAATCGCACGGAGTACCATTCACATAGAAACATTCTCCAAGGTCACCATAATCATGGGTCAGTTTATACAGGAAAAGTAAGTACGGCTGAAAAAAAGAAACAAGATAAGACACCACAAGCACTGCTTTCCGGAACCAACAAAACTGCGAGTGATAGAAAAAGGTTGAGAAAGATCCACAGCTGTATCGCGTCGCGGAAAACCGCTTGAACGGCGTGCAGCTAAGAGTGACCTTCACATTGAAGCAATTAGGCACTGTTTTGCCCTACCGCATTCACGCACGCACAAACACACGCATACACCAGTGGAATAGCGGAGTAGAGTATATTACTCCTATGGAGCACTTTACGAAGGTGCTCCATTTTTTCCTGGCATCCGCGCTTTTTGCCATTGCACATGCTCGGGCACAGTTACTCGAGTTTCTCGGGCGCCGAAAACGAGAAGAACTAGCGGCACTCTATGCCTGGCCGCGACCTTCTTCGGATTGTGGGAGAGCTTATGGATATAAGGCACACCTTGTTGCTTGGTCTTTGAAGGTTCCCCAGCAGCTCTATGCCTTTGCGTTCCAGGTTTTAGCTTCTGCATAAGTGACGTCGGCAACCGCATTTATAATCGACAAAGGGAAGCCGAGTGACCTTACAGCTGCGACGGACGAGATACACGCTTATTACATGGAAGCAAGCCCATTTTACAACCAAGCGCTACATTATCGCAGTCGTAAAGATAGCCCTGCGTTTGTTGTTTTCGTTAACCCATCGTAATGAATGAGTCGATAGACACGTGGAGACGTGAAGAGCACGTGTAGCGCCAACAACCACGGATGCGCTGTTTGCACAGATCAGCTACGCAGCGTTTCCAGTGCAAATAACAATATCTGAAACGAAAAAAAAAAATATGCGAGGAATTCAACTTAGAAAAGCAAACTGTTAAAATCCAATAAAACAGCCTTTGTGGACGTCCGCGTTAAAACAGTGCGTTCACGCCTCTTATTCAATTACAAAAAGTAGTAATCACTGCAAGGGAACTGCAAGTGGGAATTCGGTGCGGAAATAAAGCAGCCCACAATTAAGCGACAACGGAGAGTAAGGCACAGGCAACACCGTAGCGCTGATGTGCATTCCACGCTGTCGGGTTGTCTATGCCTTGGTCCCCGTTGTCGGAGCTGCTTTATTTCTGTAATGACGTACCAAAAAGCCAGAGTGTGCACTCTTCTATCATTCAGTGCCTGCGTCCTTAAGCAGTGTGCCCTAACTAGGTTCCGAATAGGCATTACGGAGGGCTGCATTATAATTAATACATTCAGGTAAGTTACGCAAACAGGCAACGTGATTTCAGTCCTAGGAGCAACGTCGTTCGGACAACGGACGTCCCGCTTTAGCACCCGAACTGTTAATGGACGCGTAAGAGCGAATCACGATAGCAGCTCCGGACGGCTGTGAGCCACAAATGTTCGGTCAGGTTATGCCTCGCCAAGTAAGGAAGTCACGGGTATGCACATGGAGGGTGCGTAAGAACGAGACGCGATAAACAACATCCGCATGTGAGGGTGTTTTTTTTCTTCTCTCTCTCTCTCTCCCTCCCTCTCCGGTCGGTCTGAAAAGGGCCTCGCCCATGTTCCCTCCTCAGAGGATGGGCGTTCGATAGACAAGCCGGGTCACGCGGGGATTTTCCACCGACCGTCTCCCGCGGTACGTTCCTATTGATCGCGCCGTATGGTTTCTGCAGCCACAGTGGGGGTGGAGTGGGCGGCGGCGGGGGGGGGGGGGGGGGTAGGTACCGTCAATGTACTCCCGCATTCTCCCACCGTTCGCGCCGACCTTGCGTGCGCTGCATAAGGCCTCGGCAGCGCGCGCGCACACACACGCGTGCACGACTACAACCAAACGGGACAAAAACACCGGTACCTTTCTTTGTTTTCGGGCACTGTCAGCAGGAGCTCGGCGGAACGTTGTGCAACTTAAGAAAGGGCCCACACCGTGTAAGCACGCGAGCGCTAAAAGCTAACTCCGCACCCCCCCCCCCTCCCCGTCTGCGCTCTCTCTCTCTCTCTCATCCCGTCTCTCTCGGTTGCCGTTACGTAAACAGAAACCCACGCAAACTTTCGCGCAGGGACAATATGTGCGGTATTAGAACCCTCAGCTACGAGCCGTCCGCGCGAGCGTCATTGCCCAGCCCAATGACGTCAGGGAAAGGATTAGTCTCGTTTATATATAAAGCGGTGAAAACTGCGCGCTTTCGGAAATAGCCCGATTGAAATGTTGCTAAGGTGACTGCGCTGGTTTCTATGGGCTAGTTTCCGTATTGAAACCAGCTTAAACGAAGAGGGGCAACTGAGAACACGACATTATCGCTTGTGTTGACTTCTCACTCCTCCGTGCATATTGTGCGGTTTTCAATGCGAAATGCTGCTGCTTCTCCTCACATTAGGGCTGCCAGATGAATCTATAGCTTCCAAGTTAATGCGACGTGCCGAAGACGGCGAAAGCGGATGCTTTGAATAAGAAGACACCTTAAGGCAAATATTTAGTGGACCTGTAGTGGCATACTATGTTTCTGGAATGTCATGCAGGTGACCTCTGCCAATTGGCGACGCGCGAAAGCGATCCAAGGAGGAGTACAGGTGGCGCTGCCACCTTGACATTCCCGCACTAACTTCCCGAGAACGTCGAGAGAGCGAAGTCAGGCTGCAGGCCCGAGTCTATAGGTAAACGTCACGTAATTCCTGAATGCGCGGCATAACAAGCGAGCGGAACCATGTCTTCCCTTGGTCGCTCTTGTACGTCTTTTAAGCAAGAAAAGGAAGAAAACAAATTAGAAACTGACATACGCCAAGACGCAGTTAAGTCACAGTTGACGTCAGCGGTGCTGCGTACGGGACGCGAAATTTGAAGACGTACGTTTTACCGCCATTTTATTATCGAATAAGCCAAGTTTTCCTGCCTATGAAATGTGGCGAAGGTACTCCTTTACCCTCTTTCTCCTGTGTAAGATAAACCGGTTGAGTGCCTAGCCTTCCCTTACTTTTTTCTCTACATGCTTACAAAATAGCGATATAACTGTCCGATCCGATTTAGTATTTTATTCCACTTTCTATTTAGGCGAATCCTTGTGTTTAGGTAACGAGCCCAGCAGCAAGGCGCAGCGCTCACGTACACACAACATTTTATGCAAAGTACGGATCCTATTCATGCATGTCTTACGTACTTCAGACCTGGGCTTCCTTCTTTACGGTTACTACGTATTGCAGTGCCCTACAAGACATATAATAGAAAAGGCAAACACATTTTTGCTCTTTCCTCGCGAGAACCACAGTGCTTAGCATTCATTTATCAACCATATTCCTGTTAAGCTCAGGATCTTGGATTTATCCTTGCAGTGAATGCGAATATTCTTGTATGTGAAGAACACTGCTCACAAAACGGTGCAGAATCGATTCGTACTTCTCGCGCAGCCAATGATGTCGAGGTGTGAGCACATCTTCAATCGGCTCACGCTTATTACGATGGAGTGCGCAAGTGTTAATACATCCTCGCAGGCCAACGGCATACCGCACATATGCGGCGATAGAGACTCACGAACATCTGTTCAGAAGACAGACGATGAATGTGGCGTCTGTCTGTAATAATTCACAAACGATCACAGTGAGAAATTGGACTTGTGGAATCGAACAGACTGAGCACTTGAGCCGCGCCGCTGCGATTCAACGAGAAGAAAGCGGTTGTATGCGAGCACGAATTGAACGATAAGTGAAAGTTGGGCAGTCATGCAGGCTGCGTCTGAGGAAAGTTCGAGAAACTGAACATTGATTAACACGCGCTAACGCCAGCAGCAGCGACACACAGTGTTAATGGCGCTTGCTCTAACGCACTCAAACACAACTTTCCTTTTGCCTTGTTTTTGCCGGCGGCAACCCAGAGCTGCCTGACGATGAACGTATTTCAAGCGGAGCAAGCGTTCTGCGCCGAAGCACTAGCGAGAGGTAGAGAAAGAAGGAAAGAACGATGCTATCCTTCTGATGATATGTGTCGTGTAACAGACGCGTTTTGGCGGATGTAAGATTTTGCTGCTGCAGCTGTGAGCGTTGTTCGCGCAAATGTTGCTTGAAAGTGCACTCGCTGAGTGAACATATGCGCTGCTGCGTGCACATGTGCCATGCGTTTTTCGTCGAACTCTCAACTGCTGTGAGACCAGTCGTGGACGCTATGCCATTCGAACCTCTAACATCTTCAACGCTAGAAGTTACTGACACTCCAGAACAAAAGTTTTGTGTCGGCATCGCAACTTTATGAATGATGGTGCACTATGTTGAAGTTCGCCTTCACATCTGACTGAAATGTATAACCGTCAATTTCGCGGCGCGTAAACGAGCCACGCGAGCCCGCCCTGGTAAAAGATCATTTACGCGGTCCGTGGAAAGTCTAGAGATGTATTTCTGTGGAGTCGATATAGGTCTGCCCATAGTCAGCATATATTTACAAGTCTGACGGCGTGCAGAGTTGGAATCGACTGTAAACAGTTTATCGGGCGTACTTGTGCCCTTTAATAGAGAGAGCTCGGCAGCTTCAATGGCGCAACAAATGCGGTCGGCGGTCGTCGAATCGAGTGACGACCGCTTGAGTCTGGACCACGGTGTAGGTCGTGCTGCTTTTTACCTAAGCGTCATGAAATTTTCCAGACGCGGCCACGAGCTACATTCTACAGCGTGCCGCAATAATCGAAGGGGCCCGTCTTTCTTGAAAGCATACTACTACGTTCAAGAATCACGCGTTACCTGATATCGCGAGCGCATTCTCGCGCGACAGCTGAAAGGTGATAACAAAGCCGCGTAGCGAAAGGCGAATGAAACTCGCGTGGTAATGTATAGACTAGGACTTACGCCTGCGACCCGGCTATGAAGTCATTAGGGGCCCTGAAAGCGATCGCACTGGTAGTTAGGGATGCCGAGTGAACCTAAGGATATACGATATAAGAGAGCGCGGAGGTCGAAGCCTCGTGATGTGGTGTTCCCCTCGGCTGCAAGCGCAGACGACGGCGATCGGGGGGATTTTCTCGCCCTTGATGTCTCGTCTTCGAGGAGCGGTCGCGGCGCGGTTACGAAAGTCGCAGACGGCGGGGACCGAACGAGTAAGCGAGACGTAACACTGTTCGTCGCCCATCGAGCGGTGGTCAAACAAGGACAAGAGGAGGTTCGTCGTCCTCGCACGACTTTCTCCCGCCGCGAACGAACGCGCTCCGAACGAACCGGCGTTGATGATGCGCCGAAGTGCAATCAGTAACGGAGAGCAGCACAGCGCGCTTCCTCTCTCGAAACCACGGGCTGTCCAATCAGCGGGCCGGCATTTCGAAACAGCCGATACAGGGGCCAGGGGCCGTCTAGTGCGGCCGAGCGGCTGTGCTCCTTCACCCGGGAAACCGGGGGGAAAGAGACCTTGGCATCACTTTACACGCACGCTCCAAGGTCGCCGGCGCTCTGACCTGGTTGCATCGAAGCACTTTCAATCAAGAGGATGTCGAACAATCAGGAGCGCTCTAGAGAAACAAGTGTATACCTTACTCAACAGACAGTCTTGAGTCTTTCGATTTGCGAGCCACTGCCGGAACAACATAGTGCAGCGTCCAGAAATTTATTTGACTGCTTGATTTTGAACGTCGTACGTGCCCTCATCGTACACCTTTATTTTGTTAAGCCTGTAACATGCTAAGCGGTCATGTGTTTTCTTCCATGCGTCACAAGAGGACACAACGTAGGCGATGGTTTCTATAAGGGCGCGAACATCTTCTTAAATGCGTGCAGTAGGATAAATGGTCCACTGTTTGGTGTCGGTTAAGAAGAACAACGCTCAGACCTTAAGGGAATAGGCTCGCGGCGGGCGCACGGCGAAGTTCGCAAGGTGCGCAATACGCTAATACCATGCACGGCATCTGAAGCAGTGCTGATATCCACGCCAACATGTTTATCTCTCGTATAAGCAATGTCCCAGTCTGGTTATTATCTGGCGTTTCCGGAAAGGACGATCAGTGAGCGAGGAATAGCAGGCGCGAATGAGCGCCACCAGGGGCTCCATAACATAAAACTGTTCCAGTATGTTTTTATTCCAATCTCCTGACGCCAAATATGCGTAAACGCCGACGTAAGCATCGGGCAGGGTTGTCTGAACAGACCAATCAAACGCTCTCCTCGTTCATAGGAGGAATACGAATAAGAATAACATTGCCTGCTCTGAGCGGCTTGTCTTGTCTAATTGGCTGACAAGAGGCGAGGAGCACGCATAAGTGGAGTGGGATTCGATGGGGCCGAGCCACTGCACTGAAAATCGATAACCGGATGAAGAGGGTGGTGCCGGCGTCTGCAATTGGTCCGCTTTCCCTGACTTAGCTTGCGGTGGCTGGTCGAAAATCGCGGCGGCAGGCAACGCAAGCTTAAGAATGAAGCTAATGGAATGGAATGGAAAACTTTATTGACTCTTTTAAGGTTTTAGCGGTTCGAGGCCGAAGTCTTCATTCTTGAAGCTTGGGTCCTCTTCAGCCATGGATGGGCCCCTAGTCCAGGGCTCCACTGAGCCGGGCCGCCTCGCACGCGTGCGCTATTAGAGCTCTTTGAGCCTCTAGCTCGCGGCTGGTGAGCCAGCTCTCCCATTGCTCCGCACTTGGTGTTTTGTGTTTGTGGAATGCCTGGTTTCTTGTACACTCCCATGTAATGTGGTATAATGTTGGTTTAGCTCCACACCACGGACAGGTTGCGCTACACTGAGAATGACGCTAAAACGTACTCTCAGCAAAGTAGAGTTGGAAGAACGGGGTCGTAGACGTGCCGAAAGTGCTCGAAAACGTTACACGGCCACGCAGAAAGGTTTATTATACGAACATAAACCCATGCTCTCTGGCAGGTGCGAGTAGCCAGTGCCTGAGTGATCGGCGGCAGCCACCTTTTATTCCTTTAGGAACGGGGCAGCCTGCGGCTATTCAGAAGAAAATTCAGTTTTGTTTGGCATATTAATGCATCTTTAACGCGTACACGTCACTTTGACGAGGTGAGTTTTCGCGGTTTTCTGATGTAGCGTTACCGGCAGGTGAAGTGGATGCAACCCAAAAACTTTTGACCAATAGCCGAGGACTAATGGCGAAAAGGCATCGAATCGGAAATAACTGTTTCTTAAGTTCGGTCAAATCATGCATAATCAGTGTGTACGCGTCATATCAGATGGTGAGGTATCGCGGTTTTCGTGACGTCGCGTGACAGACAGGTGAAGTTGGAGTGGTCCAAAAAATGTTTTTGACCAATCGCGGAGAGTTGAGTGCAGAATTGGAATAGAAAAGTTTGGAATAGTTTTACGTTATAGCGCCCCAGAATTACTAAAGCCCGGAAAGAACACGTATGTAGATAAAGAAACGCTAGAATGTTCTGGATTAAATGGCTGAAAAAGTTGTGGTTGGTGGATTAACAAAGCACTAGTTAAGGAAGTAGACAACTTGCTATGCATAGTTAAAACACGTTGGCGGGCTAGTTGGTTGGAAGCGCTGTGTCTGTGTATCTGTGTCTTTGTTCGTCCTCGTCCAGTCGCGCTTATACACACTACCATGGATTGCTATGCATAGATGTTCATCTTTCCATCCAATAAGATCCACTTGTCATTCAGCCGCGACTTGTCTCGGAGCGTTTCACTCATCATCGCCCATGCCTAATTTCATCTTAATTGCATGTGTCGCACGTTCCCAGCCGGCAGCTTAAATTAAGGTTCGTTAAGGATTTCTTATGCTAGAGAGACGCCGCAGTGTCAGCCTTTATGTATACTGTAGGATTGCAATGACAGCTGTAGAGACATTGTTTCACAACAAATCCTCCCTGTATGAATTAAAAAAAAAAGAAATACGGGCGTGTGAGTTGCATGCGATTGTGAGCACTTGGAATGCGAACGGAAAACTTCACACCCGAAATCAGACGTTCAGGTATACGAAAAAAAAAAAAAAAGAAGAGAAAAAAATCTAGATGCCGAGGGATTTTTACTTCCCTAATTCCCAATTCTCATCTGCTGCACGTCGTATCAGATTCGTTGTTTTGTACGTCTACGAAAGCACAGACGGATGAGACGATTAGCAGCTACACAAAGTACACAAGGAAACCCAGCTGTAGGGAAACGTGTCAAGACTGAAATCCGCGGTGTCCTTGAGACACACGCGACGTGATGTTTGTTTTGCCTCCGTTAAGATGCTTCTATAGGCTTTAGAAAGCTTAGAAACTAGATAATCCCTGGCTTATCTTCGGCACATTCCCGAGCAATACGCGCTGTTATTTTAGCCGTCGTCCGGAAAACATAAACAAGTAGCCACTCGGCCATATGGGATCCGGAATTGTTTACCACAGGGGGTATAGTGACCGCTAGATTTCTGAGGTCCTTGCGCACACGTGATTGCACGGAAAGAAATGCAGTCAACGAAAAAAAAGAAAAAAAAACGCGACAGGAAAATTTCGCTGCCTGCAAACAGATGTCGTAACCTGAGCACGCCAACGGCGAAGGCACTCAATAAAAAAGAAATATTTGGAGAAAACGACAAGGGCAAAATCTCGAAGAAGGATTGGCAGAAAGATCGAAAGAATAGAGAGAGAGAGAGAGAGAAAGCGTTTCTGCTGTAGTGAGGCAGACTCGATGGACGCAACACTATATTGTTCATCTGCTAACTGTACTGTTGCTAGCTGCAGGTCTAGCTTCCGGTTTTCGGTCGCTTATCAAAGAAGAAGCGGCAGGTATGAGCACTGAGACTTCTCATTACATAATGCGACCTTTACTACGTGGCCGGGTCGGCGCTAATAAGTCCTAAGGGCATCCCAGGAGCTTCCATCGCCCAAGACATCTATTCACCTTCTTGCATAGCATATGCTCGCGCAATCAAGAGAAGCTCCCGTTAGGCACAGCGGGCGGGTCGCTCTTCGTGTAATTGAACGTCTTGCAAAAGCACTGTCTGAAGGCTGGCACCGAGTGTTCCGAGTGTGCCAGTGAGTTTCGTTACGAGATGTGAATATCAGCCTCACCAGTCTGCGAGAGAGAGGAAGAGAGAGTGCGAGACATGGGCGTTAAAAACGTGCGTTGAGTGTAACGTTCCGCAGGACGTACAGCATTTCTATTGTGCGCATACACCTTCCACCCAGGTCCTTGAAGGCTGCGTTAAGCTAAGCGTTCGTCATTAGTTCTGCCTCGAGATAAGCGTACTGGAGGCTGTTGGCTCTTGGTGCCTCTTGTGCAGCTTGCGCCACGAAATCGGTTATAATCTCTGTGGAGAGATCAGGTCATGATGGAGTCCCGGCAGATAATTTTTAATGTGGACGTGGTAGCGTTCGTCAAGTGTAATATTTACGTTTTTTTTTTTCGCACCCGCTTTATTTAAAAAACTGCGTGTGGCAGATGGATAGCTCACTTCTAACACGTGACCTAAATTACTCGGTGAGGCGGTCATTACTTCTAAGAGAAATAAAAATCCTTAATTGAATGGTAAACATAATTACACTAAATAACTTATTCATTAACAACATTGCGGCACATATTTTAGTTTACAAATTATAGCTGGCGAGTTCGCAAGGTTGGAACGACTTCTGAGGATGGCGCCGGTTTCGACATATGCGCCATCAATCGTGCGGTAAAATTCTCGGCTGTTGAGCTTACTTTCTTTGTTCTGTCTTCGTTTCTTTTTTTTGTTTTTTTTTTGTTTTTTGAGAAAACGCTGTCTGATGTATTGAAGCACAGAAGTAACTGGAACGGCAATGCGTTTCGTAAGATATGTAGAAAATTAATATCTGGAAAGTGGCGTAGCTTTGAGTATTAGTTCGAAGTCGATATGCCTTGCATACTCACTAGTAGTAGATTTATATATATGCCTAAAGTAACTAACCAGAAAAGTTAATTAGCGTAATTATGTTGATTATTCAGTTAAGCTTATTGATTTCCTGTAGAAGTATCGGCCACCTCATCGAGTAATATAGAACAATGGTTCGAATAGTACTATCTGCCACAGACAATTTCAAAAAATGTGATACAGCTAAAAAAAAAAGCGTATATTCTGTAGTAGCATGCAAGACCTGCAGCTAAGCAAACTTCCTCTATTACGAAACATATATAGTTACAGCGTTAAGAAGAGCATAACAAAAACATGAAATGCATACGAAGGGCACTGGATGTCAACTGTTTTTACTATAAGCAAAGCCAGTTGATGTACAATGAAACCAGTGCGTGTGCAGCGGCAGCCAACTGGCATTACTATCAGTAAAGGTATTTCATGCTGTGAAGCCATGTTGACGGAGAGCGCCAGTGCTGTGTGTGCAGTTTCTTTTTTTTTTTTTAGTTTCTTTTTTTTTGTAACTATGGGCCCTACAACGTAAAGCTATTCCAATCTGTATTCATTCCAATCTCCTGGCGTCATATTTACGTGACCGTCAGCGCAAGCATCGCACGGTGACTCGCAGCGTTGCTTGAACAGCCCAATCAAACGCTCTCCTCGTTTATGAAGTCACTTTTGTTCGCTCTCAAAAGCGAATACCATTGCCTACCTTGAAAGGTTATCTTTATCTGATTAGCAGAAAAGAGGCGCTGAGCACGCAGAAGTGGAGCGGGTTTCGGATGCGCTGGCGCAGTGAAAGTAGATAACCGGATGAGTAAGGCGTCTCTGGCCTGTTTACCCTAGCGGGCCTAGCTTAGCTTGGGGTGCCTGGTCGAAAATCATGGCGGCGTGCGATGGAAGCTTAAAACTGCCGCTAATGCGGATCCCCGGCACTGAAGAGCTGGCATAGCGATGTCGCATATGTGCCGAAAGGGCTTGACAACGTTACACTGCCCTGCAACAATTCTTACTATGCACAAAAAAAAAAAATATTTTCTCCCCGGAGGCTCCGAGAAGCCAATGTCAGAGCGATCGGTGGGTACCCATCTTCTATTCATTTTAATGCGATAGCGTTATGGAGCCCGCGTCCCAGAAAATCCGGCGTCGGACGTCGTTCCGGCAAAAAAAGATTTTTGAACTACGCACGCCCAGATCTTCCATGTGACGCAAAAAAATCGACTGAACTAATTGAATTTGTCAAGCTAAAATACGTGGAAAAATCGTAAACTACGACTTACACACAACCTACAGACAAGATAGCTATCGGATTGTAATTTGAATATGCGAGAAAACATAATTCTGTTACGCGAAAACTCAAACAAAC